>NC_073640.1:24302777-24608333 GCF_029407905.1 Bubalus kerabau
CCCAGTGCTCCCTGTAGGAGCCAAGGCCTCACTTGTCACCATACTGAGGACCAGCTTCTCTCTCTGCCTACCTCTTCCTGGCCCCCATAGGACCATGTCCTGAGAACACACACGAGGAACCTTCTGCATGCAAGTCTGTTCCCAGAAGACCCTGTCCAAGACAACCAGCCTCTTGCATCTAATCAGGTGAGGACATGGAATCTTCCACCTGTAGAATTTCTCCCTCGGGGGCCTTCTAATCTGCAGTTTGGGGCACTGAACCCATCACCCTAACACATGCTGATCCACACCTGATGGCTTCAAAGCCCAGAGCCATGGTTATGGAGGAAAAATTGTTGCCTTTGCCTCTTTATGAAAGCAAAGCAGCACATCCTCCTTTGGCAGTTTGCCACACGAACACTGCCCCTGGGGAGGACCAGCTCTGTGTGCCGATTGCATTCGGCATTAAAAAAAAAAAAAATTTCATTATGTGCAAAGAGAGAGTCTATGTGTCACTTGTTGGCCAGGTATGTTTGGGACTTTATTATCACCCGCATCACTGTAGCCTATTATTCCTCAGCAGATTGGACAAGTTTCAAGGTTAATAAAAACGTTCTGGCAAATTGTTATTTTGAAAGTGATTGAAGGAAATGTCCCACTCGAAGCATATGTTTGACCTTTGTGGGGGAGGAGAAGGAAGAAAATGCTCATGGAAGCCTCATGCCGTTTGAGTCCTTCTGACAGCTCTAAATTGTTTGGCGAGCGTTGAGTTGCTCGAAGCGCCTTGGAGACCAGCATTTTCTCCCCAAGTCCCTTTCCCTCCACTTGGACGTGTCGCATTAGGTAACAATGATAATAATCAGAAAGTAATAAGAAGTTGCCTGTTTTTTTGAGTCCAGCCCAGGACTCTATCATATAAAGGAACTGAGGTTTAGAGAAATGAAGTCACTCGTCCAAGGTCATGGCATAGGTGCTGCAACCTGGGTGAAAACCCCCGTCTGCCCATCCCACATCTCCCAATAGCGTTTGTCTTTAGCCACAGCCGCGACGCCGCAGGCACTGGCAGCCCCCGGCCTGCCCACAGCTGTCTCCTGGCCGCCTTCCAGCTGCCGGCGCCTGTGCCTCTGGGCCTGGAGCCTGGCTTTCCCCAGCTTCACTAAGGTGTAATTGACAGATAAAAATTGTATACAGTTAAGGGGTACAACGTGATGATCTGAAAGATATATACATTGTGAAATGATTATCACGATCAAGCTAATTAGCACATCCATCACCTCCTACCGTGACATCTGTGAATGTGTGTGTGGTGAGAACACTTAGGGTATCTATACCCTTTAATTATGTACAATACAGGCTTCTTTTTTATGAATAGCCCATGGTCCCCAGTGTTATCCTCTTTTAAAAAATATTATTTATCTTTGGTGGTGCTGGGTCGTCACTGCTGTATGCGGGCTTCCTCGGGTTGCGGTAGGAGGGGCTTCTCTCTAGTTGTGATGCCTGCGCTTCTCATCGTGGTGGCTTCTCTTGCTGTGTCTGCACAGGCTCTAGGGCTCATCGGCTGCAGTAGTTGTAGCATATGGGCTCAGCAGTTGCTGCTCATGGGCTTAGCTGCTCTGTGGCATGTGGAATTTTCCCAGTGACGTCAAGTTGCTCAGTCGTATCCGACTCTTTGTGACCCCATGGACTATAACAGCCTACCAGGCTCATCCATCCAAGGAATCTTCCAGGTAAGAATACTGGAGTGGTTTGCCATTTTCTTCTCCATGGAATTTTCCCAGTCCGGAGATCAAACCTACATTTCCTGCATTGGCAGGTGGATTCCTATCCACTGTGCCATGAGGGAAGTTCCAGTCTTCTTAACTATAATTGCCATGCTGCACATTACAGCTTTAGAGCTTATCCATCTCATAGCTGAAAGTTTGTACTCTTAACCAACATCTGCCCATTTTCCTCCCCCCTCTAGAACCTGGTAACCACCCCTCTACTCTCTACTTTGATAAGTTCAGCTTTCTTAAATTCCATTACATGTAAGTGAGATCACACAGTATTTGTCTTCTTTGTCTGGAATATTTCACTTAGCAAAATAGCCTCTGGGTCCATCCAGATCCCTAGAAGGCTGCACTGCCTTGCAGAGCACTCCAGAAGTGCTAGGGAATTGCAACCTCAGAAGACCCTCTCAACCCTTGATTCTTGTGTGTTCGAATATAAATGTCCCAGCTCGCTGACCCCTTGAGTGGGAAATTCTGAGGCCATGTATTCCTCCTGGGGTTAAGCTCCAGCCACCCACTGTGGTAGCTGATCTAATAATGCACATTTTATCAGCTGCCTTCCCTTCTCTGGCTCACTTCTCTCCTGCTCCACTGGTGTCCTCAGCATCCCAAATGAACTATTTGCACTTGAATCTTGGGTACTTTGGAGTCACCTAAACTGAGACAGGGACTTGCTAAAAATACCTCTGGGATTGGGACTTCCATGGGAACCAAGGAAGGACAGATATTGGGCTGCCCTGCTGTTGCCCTGATGATAACACTGACTTTTGAAAATTCTACCACTGGGACTTCCTTGGTAGTCCAGTGGTTAAGACTCTGTGCTCCCAGTGCAAGGGTCCTAGGTTTCATCCCTTGTCAAGAAACTAGATCCCTCATGCCACAACTAAGACCAGGCACAGCCAAATATATTTTTTAAGAAGAAAGAAAGAAAAAATATTCTACCACCAGTTACTTTAGTCCTAACACTACTGACCCCAGGCTACCACTCAACTGCTTTCATGTTGGCAGGAAAATGCTATTTCAGGTAAAATCATGCCCAAGAAAATATGCAACCCGTAGTTATGCACTTAAGACTTACAGAAGATGGTAAAGGGCACAAACAATCAGACAACTCTAACCAAAGCCTCCAAGTCAGTGTGCAGTGGTTGTCTATGATGGTCAAGTCCACCAACTCTGCCCTCATGCTTCCTAGGTTTGAATCCCAGCTGCACTACTTACAAGCTCTGTGACCCCGGACAAATATCTCCACTTCTCTATGACTTCATATCCTCAGTAGTAAAGTCGTGATACCAGTACTGTCTACCTCATAAAGGTGTTGTGAATACACTTTAATTCATATGCTCAGTCATGTCCAACTCTTTTGTGACCCCATGGACTGTAGTTGACCAGGCTTCTCTGTCCATGGGATTTTGCAAGCAAGAACAGTGGAGTGGGTTGCCATTTCCTACTCCCAATTCGTATGAAGAGTGTAGACAGTGCGTAGAACATAGTAAGAGCTGAGGCTGCTGCTAAGTCGCTTCAGTCGTGTCTGACTCTGTGCAGCCCCATAGACAGCGGCCCACCAGGCTCCTCCATCCATGGGATTTTCCAGGCAAGAGTACTGGAGTGGGGTAACATTGCTTTCTCCATAGCAAGTGCTAGATTATCAGATTATTATTATTACTATTAGCACATTGGGAAAAAGATAGTGGGATAAGCACTTAATAAATATAAGGTATTATTATAAAAGGAGATGGAAACAGAAAAAGACAAGTTGGCCAGTGCCTGTGTGACCCTATGCAATTACTCACTCACATGTGTCCAACTTTTTGAAACCTCACAGACTGTAGCCCATCAGGCTCCTCTGTCCTTGGAATTCTCCAGACAAGAATACTGGAGTGGGTTCAGTTCAGTCATTTAGTTGTGTCTGACTCTTTGAGACCCCATGGACTGCAGCATGCCAGTCTTCCCTGTCCATCACCAACTCCCAGAGCCTGCTCAAACTCATGTCCATCAAGTTAGTGATGCCATCCAACCATCTCATCCTCTGTGGTCCCTTTCTCCTCCTGTCTTCAATCTTTCCAAGCATCAGGGTCTTTTCCAATGAGTCAGTTCTTCACATCAGGTGGCCAAAGTATTGGAGTTTCAGCTTCAGCATCAGTCCTTCTAATGAATATTCAGGACTGATTGCCTTTAGGATTGACTGGTTCAATCTCCTTGCTGTCCAAGGGACTCTCAAGAGTCTTCTCCACCACCACCACAGTTCAAAAGCATCACTGGAGAGGGTAGTGATTCCCTTCTCTAGGGGATCTTCCCAACTCAGGGATTGAACCTGGGTCTTCTGCATTGCAGGCAGATTCTTTATGTCTGAGCTACTAGAGAAGACTTGTGACCCTTTAGGACACACTAAAGCCTTGAGCTTAGATCCTGAGGCAGTATGTAGCAGTTATGTAGCCAAGCAGTATGATGCAGTGTGAAAATCTCCATCTGGGCTTAACGGGGGCCATGAGAAACTCCACCCCACCCTCCAGCCTCTATTAATGACCTGCTCCCCCACCCTACTCACCTCCATTCACTTAGAATTCCAGGCAGGAAATCAAAAACATCACCCTTGAACAGCACTCATAAACAGTTAAGTACCCTCTATCAACAGGGGATCGAAGGAAAAATAACCAATAAAAATACATAATAAAACAACTACTGAACAAACAACGATGCCACACTCAAGCCCTGCCAGGTTATTACTTAGACTTGGAGGAGGATTTTGGAGGACTATGATTTGATTTGGCTGGCTCACTGCCAATTATTTCAAAATGCCTTTTATTCTTTCCTACTTTGTATCTTTGCTTGGAGAACTGATGCTCTAGAGTCTTTGATGGGCAATCCAAGAAAAATAGCCCTGTTCTTCCCTTATACAGACAAGAAAGAAGGAAATGTCACCCAGAGTTTTCTCTGTATTTCTATTTCTTCTCTCAGGCACATAGGTCCTTCTGAACCTAGCATCCTCTTTGAGAGATAACTCTGTACTGCTTGTGAGCTAAAAAGACTGTCCACTAGCCTCTTCTGCAAGAATCCACCCAGTATCTGGAACTTGAGTGTGGAGTCAATACTCAGAGACCTAAGGAAACTCTTAGAAGATTCTTGGCACAGTGACCAAGTTGGCAGGGCAGTATTTACTTGGAGAGATTTGAGTGGCAGCTGCTTGGTTCTTGTTGATAGATCCAGTCTGTAATAGTAGTCAGGCCTTCCAGTAGTAGATTTCAGGACAACCCATGCACCACTCTGGGTCTGAAGTTACTCAGATACAAGTCACATACATGGTCTATAAGCATGTGAAAAGCAGTCTTTCCATGTCTCAGCCTTCCTTAATATGTTGCCCCAACATATGAACTTGTGTGTGTTTGTGCGTAAGCTCTCTTCTGAGGAAATGGTACCACTCCTACAAGTGAAAAAGAGGTGAAGGGACTATGAAGCCATACGACCTGATAGTGACAGACCCAGAGGAAAAACACCAGGATGCCAGTGCTTACAAAGACTGCAGGGGGCCGAGAGCTAGAGCTGACTTCTCTGGGGTCCTTGAGGGGAGCTTTGGACCATTATAGACTGAAGAAGTATTCAGAAGGCATAAACTTGAGCCAGTTCCCCTCCACATGGCAGCATCTAAGCCTCTGTGCATCCAATAAGCCCTGTGCAGAGCTGAGCAGCTCTAAAGCTATTGGTCTCGGCCACAGAGCAATCTGGCTTCGGAGGTGTGTTTGCTAGCAACACAGATTACACCTTCCACTCAAAAAGAGAGGCTGGGACAAATGCCAAACCCACCGCAAGCCACTCTGGTCCTCAAAATGGCACTTACAGGGGCTCTAGAAAATATAGTCTGGATCAGTCACTCAAAATAGAAGAGCAATCATAATTGTAAAATTCTCATTCAGCTCAGTTCAATAGACAGCAACAAAGAGACTAATCCTTGCCAGCTCTGTCACCACTCAGCTTAAAGAAATAAGTGTAATAAAGACATAGATAGAATTGATACACATATATGATACATATACACATACAAATATATCCAAATAATAAATACAAGCTCAATAAATGATTACTAACTGAGCACACCAGTGTAACTAGCACCCAGATTAAGAAAAGACCCTTACCAACATCACAAAAGCCCTTATTTTTCTTTCCCCAAGATTAACCACTATCTTTAGTCCAACAGTATATATTATTGCCTATTTCATATTCTTTAGAAATGGATCACACTGTGTGTGTTTGTGTAGGGTGTCCTTTTTAATGACTGTGTTGATGAGATTCATTCATACTGTTCTGTGTGGTTGTGTATCATGCAGACTCAATGCACAATATCCCATTGTGTGACTAGACCGGCATTTATTTATCTATGCTGCTGTTGAGGAACATTTGGGTAGTTTTCCCTCTGTGGCAGTAACAAATTGTGCTCTTATATATACACTTTATGACATACTTTGGTGATCACAGGTGTGAATTTCTCTAGGGTATATTCACAGGAGTAGAACTGCTGTGTTGTGGAATATATGTGGAAAGACTCCAGCAGGCCTAGCAGGAACCAATGACTGCCTTTGAGATATACTCAGGGTGGAATGGACATACTCAAGGTCACACAGTAAGTTCATTGCCAGGAACAAACTCAACACTGTTTAAAGGAAGATATTGTAATTCACATGCTTTAAGATATATCATTACCTAGCATACAGTAGACATGTATTAGATGTGGAGAAATAGGAAAATGTGGCCCAAAGTCAAGAAGAACCATAATCATTAGAAATAGGTGCCAAGATAACTCAAGGGTTGAACAACAGAGGAGCGGGTATTATAAATATTTGAAGACTTAAAACTATGGTCCTATGAAGTAAACAGAAAAATCTTAGTGGGAAATATAAGCTATTAAAAAAACTAATTGGAAATTCTATAACTGAAAAGTACTATATTTGAAATGGAAACTTCAGTGGATGAGCTGGATGAGACAAAAGGCAGAAAAGTGTCTACTGACCTTTAAAACAGGACAATAGCAATGACTGACTAAGAAGATTACATGCTTTAAAAATTAAAACATTACTAGAGTCCCAGCGACAGAAGGGACAATAGCGAGTATTTTGATGTTACATATGTGATTGCAGTACCAGAGAGAGAGGAGATGTTGAGAATGGGCACAAAAGTTTTTTTCTTCAAATAATGATGTAAAATTTCCCCAAATTTAATGAAAAAAAAAAAAAGATTTAAGAAGTTAACAAAGCCTACACAAGACAAAAAGAAATCACAGCTTTTGCATATCAGACTCAAATACCTGAAAATGAAACATAAAAACTATCCTGAAACAGCTAGAGTGAAATAGCATATTACTTAGAGAAAAATAATACTATAAATGTTAGGCAACTTTTTATAAGGATAAGGTAACCAGAAGACAATGAGACAATAGATTTTCTGTACTTAAAGAAAATGCTGTCAAGCCAGAATTTTATATGCAGAAAAATATATCTTTAAACAATAAGGGTGAAATAAAGACACTGTCAGATAAAAGCTAACACAGTTTGTTAGCAACAGACCTGAATTACAACAGGTGCTATTGGCAATTCTTCAGGCTGAATGAACATGATCCATGTAGAAACTTGGATCTACAGGGAGGAACGAAGAGCACCAGAAAAGGCGACTATGAAAGTGAATATGAAAGATGGAGAAGGGGGCGACAGAAGATGAGATGATTGGATGGCACCATCGACTCAATGGACATGAATTTGAGCAAACTTCAGGAGATAGGGAAGGACAGGGAATCCTGGTGTGCTGCAGTCCATAGGGTTGCAAAAAGTCAGACACGACTGAGTGACTGAACAACAAAAAGGAAATTTAAAAAGGGAGGGGAGAAATGGAGAAGAGTAATGAAGTAAAACATTTCTTAGAGATATGTATAACGAGGAGCAGACTGCTGCCAAGTTACAAGGAGGGAAGATGAGAAGGAATTGAAAGTGACAGTCACTCAGTCGTGTCTGACTCTTTGTGACCCCATAAAATATACAGTCCATGGAGTTCTCCAGGCCAGAATACTGGAGTGGGTAGCCATTCTCTACTCCAGGGGATCTTCCCAACCCAGGGATCAAACCCAGATCTCCCACATTGCAGGTGGATTCTTTACCAGCTGAGCCACCAGGGAAGCCCAAGAATACTGGAGTAGGTAGCCTATCCCTTCTCCAGGGGATCTTCCCAACCCAGGAATCAAACCTGGGTCTCCTGAATTATTGGTGAATTCTTTACCAGCTGAGCTACCAGGGGAGACCTTTTACTGCAGATGGTGACTGCAGCCATGAAATTAAAAGACGCTTACTCCTTTGAAGAAAAGGTTTGACCAACCTAGACAGTACTTTAAAAAGCAGAGACATTATTTCACCGACAAAGATCTGCTTAGTCAAAGCTATGATTTTTCCAGTAGTCATGTATGAATGTGAGAGTTGGACTATAAAGAAAGCTGAGTGCCAAAGAATTGATGCTTTTGAACTGTGGTGTTGGAGAAGACTCTTGAGAGTCCCTTGGACTGCAAGGAGATCCAACCAGTCCATCCTAAAGGAGATCAGTCCTGAGTATTCATTGGAAGGACTGATGTTGAAGCTGAAGCTCCAATACTTTGGCCACCTGATGTGAAGAGCTGACTCATTTGAAAAGACCCTGATGTTGGGAAAGATTGAAGGCAGGAAGAGAAGGAGACGACAAGGGATGAGATGGTTGGATGGCATCACCAACTCGATGGCCATGAGTTTGAGCAAGCTCCAAGAGTTGGTGATGAACAGGGAAGCCTGGTGTGCTGCAATCCATGAGGTCTCAAAGAGTCAGACACGACTGAGTGACTGAACTGAACTGAACTGAACAAAATGAAGTTAAAACTATATCCAATCAGAGAAGTTTAGAATAAATTCCAGGTCTACCACTTATAAACTATATGATAATGGATAAGTTGTTTAACTACTCTGAGCCATTCCTTTATCCCTTGTTGGGTTAATAACATTTACCTCTGTATGACTATTAAGAAATTGGAGAAATGTCCCCAGAGTGCTTAGTACAGGGTTCAGCCCATAGTGGGCTCTCAGTGACTGGAGCTGTTGCCATGGTGGATATTAAGCATTATATACGAAGAGTAAAAAATTGAAGTTTATTACATTGATCGAGTTTCCTAATCTATGATAACCTACCTTATGTTTTAAAAACTGAGACAACTACAGTCCTATATTATGAGACTGTTGCAGGAATTAAGTAAACTAACACATTTAAGACGTAGCAAAATGATGTATAAAAATGATCGAAATAGTTATTATTAAAAAATAGAAACTCAGACTGTCTTGAGTAAATCAAGGGTGTGTAAAGTTTTAATTTTCCCTTTCTTTTACACTTCTCTTTCTTTTTAAAACAAAAGTCACAAATACTCATAGTATTCATGTTGGTTTCATTAACTTAGATCTATATATTCAAAGATGTTAAATTTCAGAACCATCAATCATTTCTAGTATTGCAAATCCCAGTGCTTTGTACCTTAGTTTAAAATCTCCAGAAAATATGTGCCTTAAATGCAAATAGATTTTAAAGCATGTATGAACTTGTTTCAGTGCCTAAAGCAGCAGTACATTCTATGCTATTTCCCATACTTTAGTCTTTTGCTTACCACCTTCTAAATATTGCAGTTAATTACTCAATATTTTTAAATTAATTTCAAAAGCAAATTTGGGGTATTTTTATATATGGAATATGAGTATCTATGAACATAAATAAAATATGCACAAAAAAATGGAATTCAAAGAGGATCTTGCTGTGATATATGTCAAAGATATACGCCTATGTTTTCCTCTAAGAGTTTTATAATTTCTGGCCTTACATTTAAGGCTTTAGTCCATCTTGAGTTTATTTTTGTGTATTGTGTTAGGCAGTGTTCTGATTTCATTCTTTTACATGTAGTTGTCCAGTTTTCCCAGCACCACGTATTGAAGCAGCTGTCTTTTGTCCATTGTATATTCTTGCCTCCTTTGTCAAAGATAAGGTGCCCATAGGTGCATGGGTTTATCTCTGGGCTTTCTATCTTGTTCCATTGATCTGTATTTCTGTTTTTGTGCCAGTACCATACTGTCTTGATGACTTCAACTTCCTGAAGTCAGGAAGGTTGATTCCTCCAGCTCCGTTTTTCTTTCTCAAGATTGCTTTGGCTATTCGGGGTCTTTTACGTTTCCATACAAATTGTGAAACTTTTTGTTCTAGTTCTGTGAAAAATAAGATTGGTGGTTTAATAGGGATTGCATTGAATCTGTAGATTGCTTCGGGTAGTATAATCATTTCACAATATTGATTCTTCCAGTCCAAGAACATGGAATGTATCTCCATCTGTTTGTGTCTTTTGATTTCTTTCATCAATGTCTTATAGTTTCTGCATATGAGTCTTATCTCCTTAGGTAGCTTTATTCCTAGGTATTTGTTCTTTTGTTGCAATGGTGTACCACTATTCATTGCAGCACTATTTGCAATAGCCAGGACATGGAAACAACCCAGATGTCCATAAATAGATGACTGGATAAAGAAGCTGTAGTACTATATACAATGGAATACTATTCAATCATAAAAAAGAATGACTCTGAGTCAGTTCTAATGAGGTAGATGAACGTAGGGTCTGTTATTCAGAGTGAAGTAAGTCAGAAAGAGAAAAACAAGTATCTTATATTAATGCATATATATGGAATCTAGAAAAATGATACTGATAAACCTATTTGCAGGGAAGGAATAGAAACACAGGTGTAGAGGATGGACGTGTGGACACAATGGGGGAAGGAGAAGTAGGACGAATTGAGAGACTAGCATTGACATATATACTCTATCATGTGTAAAACAATTAACTAGTGGGAAGCTGCTATATAACACAGGGACCCCAGCCTGGCATTTTGTGATGACCTGTAGGGATGGGGTCTTCCCAGTTGGCAGTTGTGGTAAAGAACCCGCTTGCCAATGCAGGAGACGTAAGAGATGTTGGTTTGATCCTTGGGTTGGGAAGATCCCCTGGAGGAGGGCATAGCAACCCACTCCAGTATTCTTTCCTGGAGAATCCCCATGGGCAGAGGAGACTGGTTGGCTACCATCCATAGGGTTGCAAAGTGTCAGACATGACTGAATCAATTTAGCACACACGCATGCACACATACCTTCTTAATTACATGGAAATTCAGATTTGACTTTGGAATTCTCAGAGTCCTTAGGCTTCTGCATTGGGAGAGCTACGCCTTTGCTCCCAGCTCATGGGATGTTCTCTTTCCCACACCATCCCTGGTTGCATCCCACACTGCAGGAGGCCTCTGGGCTACAAACATGGACACTCCAATAGCACGTCCATATCCAAGCCTCTTCCTATAGGAGCTTGGGGGCTGTTTGGAGATGTAGTTCAGTTCAGTCGCTCAGTCATGTCTGACTCTTTGAGACCCCATGGACTTCAGGACGCCAGGCTTCCCTGCCCATCACCAACTCCTAGAGCTTGCTCAAACTCATGTCCATCGAGTTGGTGATGCCATCCAACCATCTCATCATCTGTCATTCCCTTCTCCTCCAGATTTCACTCTTTCCTAGCATCAGGGTCTTTTCCAATGAGTCAGTTCTTTGCATCAGGTAGCCGAAGTATTGGAGTTTCAGCTTCAGCATCAGTACTTCTAGTGAATATTCAGGACTGATTTCCTTTAGGGTTGACTGGTTGGATCTCCTTGCTGTCCAAGGGACTCTCAAGAGTCTTCTCCAACACCACAGTTCAAAAGCATCAATTCTTTGGCACTCAGCTTTCTTTATGGTCCATCTCCCACATCCATACATGACTACTGGAAAAACCATACATTTGACTAGATGGAATATTCTCCAGGCAAGAATACTGGAGTGGGTTGTCATCCCTTCCTCCAGGGGATCTTCTCAACTCAGGGATCAAACCCAGTTCTCTCACACTGCAGGCAGATTCTTTACCGTTTGAGCCAACAGGGGAGCCCAAGAACACTGGAGTGAGTAGTCTATCCCTTCTCAAGTGTTTTTCCCTACTCAAGAATGGAACCAGGGTCTCCTGCATTGCAAGTGGTTTCTTTACCAGCTAGGCTACCAGGGAAGCTTATATATATATATATATATATATATATTATATATATATATATATAATTATGACTCATTCATGGTTGTTGTATGGCAGAAGCCAACACAGCATTCTCCTGCATTGTAGGCAGATGCTTTACCGTCTGAGCCACCAGGGAAGTCTTGTAAAGCAATTATCCAATTAAAAAAAGAAAAAGAAAAAATTATTTGGGTCCAATTGTTGTTCCCATTTTACAAATGGGGAAACCAGGCCCAGAAATTTTGGTGACTTAGAGGAATATTCAGTTCAGTTCAGTTGAGTGGCCAGTCATGTCCAACTCTTTGCTACCCCATGGACTGCAGCACACCAGACTTCACTGTCCATCACTGACTCCCAGAGCTTGCTGAAACTCATGTCCATTGAGTTGGTGATGCCATCCAACTATGTCATCCTTTGTCATTCCCTTCTCCTCCTGCCTTCAATTTTTCCCAGTATCAGGGTCTTTTCAAATGAGTCAGCTCTTCGCATCAGGTGGCCAAAGTATTGGAGCTTCAGCTTCAGCATTAGTCCTTCCCATGAATATTCAAGACTGATTTCCTTTAGGATTGACTAGTTTGATCTCCTTGCAATCCAAGGGATACTCAAGAGTCTTCTCCAACACCACAGTTCAAAAGCATCAATTCTTCGGTGCTCAGCTTTCTTTATGGTACAACTCTAACATCTATACATGACTACTGGAAAAACCATAGTTTTGACTAAATGGACCTTTGTTGGCAAAGTAATGCCTCAACTTTGTAATATGCTGTCTAGATTGGTCATACCTTTTCTTCTAAGGAGCAAGCATCTTTTAATTTCATGGCTGCAGTCACCATCTGCAGTGATTTGGGAGCCCCCAAAAATAAAGTCTGTCACTGTTTCCACTGTTTCCCCATTTATTTGCCATGAAGTGATGGGACCAGATGCCATGATCTTAGTTTTCTGAATGTTGAGTTTTAAGCCAACTTTTTCACTCTCCTCTTTCACTTTCATCAAGAGGCTTTTTAGTTCTTCCTGATTTCTGCCATAATTGTGGTGTCATCTGCATATCTGAGGTTATTGATATTCCTGCTGGCAATTCTGAGTCCAGCTTGTGCTTCATCAAGCCCAGCATTTTGCATGATTTACTGTGCATATAATTTAAATAAGCAGGGTAACAATATACAGCCTTGACATACTCCTTTCCCAATTTGGAACCAGTCTGTTGTTCCACATCCAGTTCTAACTGTTGTTTCTTGACCTCCATACAGATTTCTGAAGAGGCAGGTCAGGTGGTCTGGTATTCCCATTTCTTGAAGAATTTTCCACAGTTTGCTGTGATCCACACAGTCAAAGGCTTTGGCATAGTCAATAAAGCAAAAGTAGATGTTTTTCTGGAACTCTCTTGCTTTTTCAATGATCCAACAGATGTAGGATGTAGGCAATTTGATCTCTGGTTCCTCTGTCTTTTCTAAATCCAGCTTGGCCATCTGGAAGTTCACGATTCACATACTCTTGAAGCCTGGCTTGGAGAATTTTGAACATTATTGCTAGCATGTGAGATGAGTGCAACTGTGTGGTAGTTTGAACATTCTTTGGCATTGCCTTTCTTTAGGATTGGAATAAAAACTGACCTTTTCCAGTCCTATGGCCACTGATGAGGTTTCCAAATTTGCTGGCATATTGAGTGCAGCATTTTCACAGCATCATCTTTTAGGATTTGAAATAGCTCTACTGGAATTCCATTATCTCTACTAGCTTTGTTCATAGTGATGCTTCCTAAGACTCACTTTACTTTGCCTTCCAGGGTATCTGGCCCTAGGTGAGTGATCATACCATCATATTATCTGGGTCATGAAGATCTTTTTTGTATAGTTCTTCTGTGTATTCCTGCCACCTCTTCTTAATATCTTCTGCTTCTGTTAGGTCCATACAATTTCTGTCCTTTATTGAGCCCATCTTTGCATGAAATGTTCCCTTGGGATCTCTAATTTTCTTGAAGAGATCTCTAGCCTTTCCCATTCTATTGTTTTCCTCTATTTCTTTGCATTGATAACCGAGGAAGGCTTTCTTATCTCTCCTTGCTATTCTTTGGAACTCTGCATTCAAATGAGTATATCTTTCCTTTTCTCCTTTGCCTTTAGCTTTTCTTCTTTTCTCAGCTATTTGTAGTTCAGTTCAGTTCAGTTCAGTCGCTCAGTCGTGTCCGACTCTTTGCGACTCCATGAATTGCAGCACACCCAGCCTCCCTGTCCATCACCAACTCTTGGAGTTCACCCAAACCCATGTCAATCGAGTCAGTGATGCCATCCAGTCATCTCATCCTCTGTCGTCCCCTTCTCCTCCTGCCCCCAATCCCTCCCAGCTATTTGTAAGCCCTCCTCAAACAACCATTTTACCTTTTTTCATTTTTCTTTCTTGGGGATAGTCTTGATCATTGCCTCCTGTACAGTCTCATGAACCTCTGTCCATAGTCCTTCAGGTACTGTATCATGAATCAGGTACTGATTCTAATCCCTTGAATCTATTTGTCACTTCCACTGTATAATTGTAAGGGATTTGATTTAGGTCATACCTGAATAGTCTAGTGGTTCTCCCCACTTTCTTCAATTTAAGTCAGAATTTGGCAATAAGGAGTTCATGATCTGAGCCACAGTCAGCTCCCGGTCTTGTTTTTGCTGACTGTATAGAACTTCTCCATCTTTGTCTGTGAAGAATATAATCAGTCTGATTTCAGTATTGACCATCTGGTGATGTCCATGTGTGTAGTCTTCTCTTGTGTTGTTGGAAAAGGGTGTTTGCTATGAGCAGTGTGTTCTCTTGGCAAAATTCTGTTAGCCTTGCCCTGCTTTATTTTATATTCCAAGGCCAAATTTGCCTGTTACTCCAGGTGTGACTTCCTAATTTTGCATTCCAGTCTCCTGTAATGAAAAGGACATCTTTTTTGGGTGTTAGTTCTAGAAGGTCTTGTAGGTCTTCATAGAACGTTCAACTTCAGTGTCTTCAGCATTACTGGTTGTGGCATAGACTTGGATTACCATAATATTGAATGGTTTGCCTTGGAAACGAACAGGGCTCTGAGCTTGCACCTAAGACTGCATTTCAGATTCTTCTGTTGACTATGAGGGCTACTCCATTTCTTCTAAGGGATTCTTGCCCACAGTAGTAGATATAATCGTCATCTGAGTTAAATTCACCGATTCCAGTCCATTTTAGATCGCTGATTCCTAAAATGTCGATGTTCACTCTTGCCATCTCCTGTTTGACTATTTCCAATTCACCTTGATTCATGGACCTAACATTCCAGGTTCCTATGCAATATTTCTCTTTACAGCATTGGACTTTACTTCCATCACCAGTCACATCCACAAGTGGGTCTTTTTTTTGCTTTGGCTCCATCTCTTCATTCTTTCTGGAGTTTTTCTCCACTCTTCCCCAGTATCATATTGGGCACCTTTCAGTGTTCATCTTTCAGTGTCATACCTTTTGGCCTTTTCATACTATTCATGGGGTTCTCAAGGCAAGAATACTCAAGTGGTTTGCCATTTCCTTCTCCAGGGGTCCACATTTTGTCAGAAATCTCCACCATGACTCATCTATCTTGGGTAGCCCTTCAGGGTATGGCTTATAGTTTCATTGAGGAATATAGGAATATATGAGTCACGTATAGGTGACTAACAGCCAAGCTCCAATCTCAGACCTCTAGGTCACATAAGAAAACAATCTGCTGCTGCTGCTGCTGCTAAGTCGCTTCAGTCGTGTCCAACTCTGTGCGACCCCATAGACGGCAGCCCACCAGGCTCCCCTGTCCCTGGGATTCTCCAGGCAAGAATACTGAAGTGGGTTGCCATTTCCTTCTCCAATGCGTGAAAGTGAAAAGTGAAAGTGAAGTCACTCAGTCGTATCCGACTCTTCGCAACCCCATGGACTGCAGCCTACCAGGCTCCTCCATCCATGGGATTTTCCAGGCAAGAGTACTGGAGTGGGGTGCCGTTTTGTAAAATCAAAATAAAATAAAAGCAAGATGTTGGTGGCAGTTATTTTAGAGCAGTAGGAATACAAAGAAGTGTAATTGTTGCCTGTATGCCCTTATAATGTTTCTACAGTAAACATGTATTTGGATTTAGTGTGAAAAAAAAAATGGAATTCAAGCAAAACAATGTTGTTACAATTTAGCTACAAACAGTTGCTTTCCAGAGGCTTCAACCTGAAGCTTGCTCTGTCTTTGTTGAGAGGGAGAAAGAGAAAAAATTTGAGAGAGAAATTGATTAACAAATGTTATAGAGGTGTTAAATACATACTAACTGCTGAGACATCCACTTTGTTGAAATCGCAAAGAAGGAAATAACTTAAAGAAATATCTCACAGATTGACTCAGTTCCACTGACGATTTGTCCCTGGACTTTTATTCCCCCTTATACTTAAAAAAAAGGAAATAATAATAACCCATCTCACAAGTTTGCAGGTAAATGATCAGCAAAATAATATATGCAAGGTTCTTAGCACAGGGCCAGGCATATAAGTGACATGCAAGAAATATTAGCCATAATTTAAAATTTTATATACAGGTCCATTACCCACATTCTTCTTGTTCATAAGGAAAACACAGATGAGCTTCTTATTTGTTACATTTCTATTTGCATGTTAAATTGAGGATGAAGAGGTACTCCTTTGAAGAGGAAGTCACCATGGTTTAGAATTTTAACTTGCTAATAGACTTTCTTTAATTTTAAAATTTCTGAACTAAATATAGAAGTAAGATTCATTACTAAAAGATATGAAGACCTGCATTAATATTAAGATATTAATAGCCCACCACCACAAGGAGCACTTAATTAATACTTGTATATTGAGGATGTCTTCTCAAAGACATAAAGACCCAGATCTATCTCATTTTAAAAAGGCTTTGTGTCTATGTGGCACTGGTCATTTCCCTAGTTTAATCATGAAAACTTTGATTCTATTGAAAATAATTTGTAGTAGTAAATTCAAGAAAACTTGTTAGTAAGTTTTAATTTAGGAAAACTTCAAAAATATACTACTATAAACTTCTAGAGAGAATGATGTATGTATTCCTAGTAGAAGGATCTAAAACCCACTTACATTAATACTACATCTTTCTCTTACACTGCCATGTTGCTAATTAATTGCACTTTTTGCTATCAAAAACAATAAAGAACAAACAGCATAAAAAGAGGATGTTGTCACATCGTCACCATACATCAGACATAATGTTTTTTCACTTTCATGAGATATTTATAATCTATCAGATATGTTAATATTTATAGAGTGCTTGCGGAAGAAATCTGTTAAAATTAATAAATAATAAAGCTGATGTCTTTTTAAAAAGTAAATCAGTAATCCCATCATAAAGTTGCCCATAATTTACTGCAGCAATATAAAACCAGAAAAGCAGTAAGCAGACGGTACTATATCCCATTACTCAGAATATCTAACTACCTCAAGTGTTTGGGCTTTTTTTTTTTAAACAATGAAAAAAACGATATTTTGTCAACTCCAACTCATAGGACTCTTCTCATCAACCTGAATGGGATCATAAGTGATTATATATATATATATATATATATATATATATATATATATGTCAATTCATGCTAAGAGATTTTCTAATCACCTGATTTGAGCCTGAGATATTATATTTGCTAATATATTATTCAGGATTATAGCATTTATATTCCAAACCAAGATTTTTTTTCTCATTTTGTGCTATTTTATCAGTTTTTTCGTATTAAGATTAGGCAAACTTCTTAATTATGTAAACTTCTATTTCTATCCTTAAGTAACATGTTGATTGAATATTCTCTGTTGTCCTAGTAATATAAATCCTTCCACTGCTCAAAAATTCATGGAAGAGAAAGGGGGAAATACATACCTAAAAGATTCTTTTTAGCATCAAAAGGTAAAGGAAGTTAAAATATTAAAAGTTGTTGATGCAAGTATTTTTTCTGTAGTAGTGATAAAGAGATAAAAGTATCTCACTATATACACATAGACCTGAACTCTGGTTAAGTTTAGCTTTTCTCTTCTTTTATTCAAAAATATAAGTGTTTTCCTCTGGTTTATTAAGGTTTTGTTTTGATGAGAACCATGTTTTTGAGAATAAGGAAGTTAGCTTCCTGTTCAAAAGGCAGCATTTTCAACCCTCGTCTTAATAACTGAACTGGATCAATTGTAGAGCTAAAGTGAATTGAATTACTGAAGTCTGTGAGTCATATACATTGAGAATAGATCACAATTTGATCCAAAATATTCACTTGGTGAACACACACAACGTACAAGCTGCTGAGAAAGGAACAGTAATTTCAATGTTGCTGCTGCTGCTAAGTCGCTTCAGTGGTGTCCGACTCTGTGCGACCCCATAGACGACAGCTCACCAGGCCCCGCCATCCCTGGGATTCTCCAGGCAAGAACACTGGAGTGGGTTGCCATTTCCTTCTCCAATGCATGAAAGTGAAAAGTGAAAGTGAAGTTGCTCAGTCGTGTCCGACTCTTCGCGACCCCATGGACTGCTAGCCAGTGCTTATGTTGTTTTCATTTTTATTTGGGTTTTAGCTTTTGGTAAGAAACTTACCAAATCACTTTACAAATACTGTGGATAATTTTTCCTGATTTGAAAAAGGTATAGTTTTGCCTGTTTTTGTTGTTTCCAATTTTTACTAACGTTAAGTATTTGAAATGAGTGTCTTGGAAATTATATCTAATAGATGGCGCTTTAAAATCCATTTTGTCAATCTCTGCCTTTTAATTCTTGGGTTTAGCTCATTTATATTTAAGGTGATCATGTTCTAAATATATTACATTTAAGATGACTATTGATACATCAGGATTTACATATGTTCCAAATATGTTCATAATGTCATTTCAAGATATTAATGTGAGATAAAGGGTTGGGAGAAATAATCTTCTGACCAATCAGATAATGATTTCAATTTGAGTGATAAATCACATTGTACTTCCACCAATAGAATAGTCTTCACCCAGCCATGCCCTGATAATACACTCTTGGATTTTACTGTGAGATGCTTTAAGAAACTGCTAAACAAAGCTACTACATTTCTTACAGGGATGTTTCTGAGTACATCACACACTACATTCAATGTCCCACCTATAAATGGCAAGTTGAAATTTTATTTTAGACCTCACAAGAACATTTTTCTTTCTCCTGACGAATAAGAATGGATTCTTCAATGGACAAATTATTTTGAAAACAGTTAATACTTCACATTTTGCCATATTCTGGGAGAGTCAACAATTTAACTTTAAAATTATAAGCTTGTAATTGATTTAGCCTCTATCCTTTAGGTTATCATGGTTTTATGTTTTCTTCATGTGTCATATTTATAAACACCACAATCTAGTGTTATTGTTCCTTTAAGTAGTCAATAATCTTTTACGTGTATTCATACTTTTTAAGAGCTTTTTGTTCCTTCTTGCAGTTCTGTTCTAACTGCAAACATTTCCCTCAGCCTGAAGAATTTGTTTATCCTTTTACCTTTTGAAGATTGGCATTGTTTCTAGATTTTCCTGCTATGAATGTTTTTTATCTCTGTTGAGACATTTGTTTTCATCTCTCTTGAATAAACATCTGAGAGTGAAATTGCTAGGTTTGATGCTAAGTAAGTATACGCATATGTGCTAGGTTGCTGCAGTCGTTTCTGACTCTTTACAAACCTATGGACTGTAGCCCGCCAGGTTTCTCTGTCCATGGGATTCTCCAGGTGAGAATACTGGAGTGGATTGCCATGCTCTCCTCCAGGAGATCTTCCAGACCCAGGGATTGATCCTGGATCTCCTGCATGGACAGGGGTCTTCTGCATGGGCAGGCAGGTTCTTTGTCATTAGCGCCAGCTGGAAAGTTCAAATAACTATATTTAATTGTATAAGAAAGGACTAAAGTTTTCCAGAATTGCAACATTTTCCCTTTCCACCCACAACGCATGAAAGTTGTATGAGGGAGCCTGTTTCTATTGGCTAATTATTCTCTTGATTATGGATCCCACCTTCCTTCTCCTTTTCATGTATCATATTTTTATTATAGGTCAGACATTCATATAAAAGAATTAGAGATATAAGTCAATATTAAGAGAAATTGGGGCTAATCACCTTGACTCAATCAAGAGTTAAAAGGAGTGGTGGCTGGATTGTAATTAAGTTAGTTTTAGTTTACCTCTGATTTCAATTGTCTTAAGGGTCCAAAGGCGGGGAAGGCAATGGCAACCCACTCCAGTGTTCTTGCCTGGAGAATCCCAGGGACGGGGGAGTCTGGTGGGCTGCCGTCTATGGGGTTGCACAGAGTCGGACACGACTGAAGCAACTTAGCAGCAGCAGCAAGGGTCCAAAGGGCTTCCCAAGTGATGCCAGTGGTGAAAGAACCTGCCTGCCAATGCAAGAGAAACAAGAGACATGGGTCTGAACTCTGGGGCGGGAAGATCCCCTGGAGCAGGAATGGCAATCCACTCCAGTATTCTTGCCTGGAGAATCCCATGGACAGAGAAACCTGGCGGGCTACAGTCTATAGTGTCACAAAGAGTCAGACATGACTGAAGCAATAGTGGGTGATTTCATTTTCCTTTCTTAGCCCAGTCTTCAGGTGCTCTTGCTGTACCATTACTCCACAAAAGTCCAATGGAGAAAAACTCATGGACCCAGAGAAATAATTCCTTGATCCAGCCCACGTTTAAAAACTATATTATGTTAAAAAGTGGCTTATTCATTTTAATTTTCCTTCAGTTCTTATCCCTTAATCTGTATTTCAAGGCCCTGATTTTTACTTTATTTCTTCTATTTTTGTAAGTTGCTTCAAAAAATGTTTGTCAACCAAGACAGGGCCTAAATACATAAATAAATAATGTTAATCTTAAGTTACTGCATTAACTGTGCCACAAAACTGTTTTTAAATATGTTTCTTTAAGGTCTTCAATCTCCTCTAAAAGCCACTGTAGAAGATAATTTTTTTCCCCCAATCAACCTTGGTTTTTCAAGATCCTCGTTGGCATCTCAAGAGTACTAAAGAACCAAAATACGATTTATTAGTAGAATCGACAATGGATGGGCAATTGCTGGCTACTGAATTGAATTCATTTTCTGAGCCAATCTCTTTAATGAGAAAAATGAAGGAAATGAAATGGGACATTTAAAAACTAATAGAAATCTTGAATATAATAACTACTGACAAAGGCAATTAAGGAACACTTTTAAAAATTTTAATAGAAATAAATGAGAATGTTCAAATGACAGACACCCAAAGGAAAGAAGGAAATTCATTAAATTTAACTATTGCATTTCTCCTAATTACTTTCCTTAAAGAAAAAATTTCATACTTCTTGAAAAAGTATATAAATAAAGATCCTTGAGTTTTTCAATGAATAAATATGAATTAATATTGCTTCTTGTGTATTTATAACTAAGCATCCTTTTGCCATCAAATAGTCTCATAATGAATTCAGAATCACATGACCATGCTCCATTACATGGAAAAATGGGGAAAAGGCAGACTAGAAAGTTCTTTTCAATTGATTAAAGAGATTTATAAAAGGGAGGTGGGCCACTAATTGAAGCTGTGCCTTCACTTGTCAACCCATGTCTCTCAGACACCTCTTTCGATCCACTGTTTTATGCTTCTAGACAGCATATAGGAACACAGCCTATATAGAGACCTATGCAGCCTGATGATACTTATAAAATGTTCAAACATCACATACTGAGAGGGAAAAAATTACTCTAAAACACACCCAGACTCATTTAAGGACAAAGAAATTTTGCCACATATCTCCAGGTATATGCAAGTGTTTCTTATACTAGCTAACTAAAAATTTTCCCAGATTTCTATTTCAGAGTAGGAAAACCTAGGGTTGCGGGGGGGGGGGGGGGGGGGTTGGGGTGTTGGTAGAATATATAGGTAAAAGATCTTGAAAAAGGTCCTCATGAGGGTCTTCATGTTCCATGACCTTTTCATCTGTTTGGGATTCAAATGGAATAACAGTAATCTCTTTCCTTTGCCAAAAATTACTTAATCTATCATCTGCCTATATTAGTAGGCAATCCATTATTACCTCTAAAGACTTACATTTGTTCTTCATGAAAGGTAGTGGCTTATTTGAACATGTTGGAAAGTCAGATAACCTACCCGGGCTGTCATCAATACCCTTGCCACAAGGAAATAGTGTCACTCTTGAACATCCATTCTACACAATCACATACCTACCTTGCAGTCAGACTGTGCAGGATATATGTGTAAGCAAAACACCAAGACCATAGGAGATCTTGCCATGGTGAGTTTGTGCTGGCTTATGAACCTCATGTTGAATTACCCTGGTCTCTCAGGCAGGTTCTAGTAACATTGTAATAGGGAGTTGTATCTATGAGGTAAAGTATGGCTCTTTCTCCCAGGAAGCTCAATGGCCCCCATGGCAAACATCTCTCTCCATCCCCACTATAAGTTCTTTGAGATGGGCAGTGTGTGTCAGGCCAAAAGGAATCTTGCGGCATTTGCTCCAGGGAGTACCTGGTTATCTTATGCTTATGTAACTACAGCAAGCCTTCAGGAAGAGGCTTCTCATGTCTCTCTGGACAGGTAGTAACTGAAAGTTGCACTTAACAAAAATAATCCCAAGTGCTTGTCCGTACTAGGGCTGGCAACCCTTAGAGAAAAGTGGAAGGAAATTTGCTTACAGTGTTCCCACTCCTCTCAGTGCAGCACACCCATCCCAACAAGGCTTTGTTCTGTGCATTTCTGTCTCACCCTCGCTCTCTATGACTGCATACTCCAGTCAATTCCGTCTGGTCTCCCTGCTTCCGCTGGTGTAATGCTAGTGTATGGGTAACTCTCCAGCCAAGATCACTGTCCTCAGCTTCAGATATGTGCACCTAAAAACGCCATGCACTTGGTTATGTCTGACTCTTTGCAACCCTGTGGACTGTAGCCCACAAGACTCTCCTGTCCATAGGATTCTCCAGGCAAGAACACTGGAGTGGACTGTAGTTTCCTTCTCCAGGGGATCTTCTCGACCCAGGAATTTTCCAGCATCTTCTGTGTCCCCTGCATTGCTGAGGATTTGGCAGGCACCTAAGCCTTCTAGATATTACCACCTGAATGTCTCACAGACATCTCAAACTCACCACAGACAAACTCCTCCTGTGTTCTTTATCAGTCCAGGGCACCATGGTTCACCCACTGTTAGAGCCAGACTCCTAGGAGCCGTTCTTGATGCTTACCAGTCCTTCATCCTACATCAATTCTATTTTCTAAATATTTCCCAAGCCACCTTCTCATGGTCAGATCACTGCCATTACACTTTCCTAGGTTACCATTACCTTTCGTTTGGATTACTCCAACAGCCTCTTAGCTAGTTAACAAATTATCTGCTTTGCTTCTTTTTGGTGGTGGTTTAGTCACTAAGCCATGTCCGACTCTTGTGACCCTGTGGACTGTAGCCTGCCAAGCTCTTCTGTCCATGGGGTTCTCCAGGCAAGAACATAGGAATGTGTTTCCATTTCCTCTTTCAGGGGATCTTCCAGACCCAGGGATTGAACCTGGGTCTCCTGCACTGCAGGCAGTTTCTTTACCGACTGAGCTACCAGCCCTTGTCTCTCTTTAACTGACATATTTTTGGCCATTTGCTATGTCTTCTCTTGAGAAATGTTTATTCATATCCCTTGCCCACTTTTAATTAAGTTGTTTCCTTGCTACATAGCTGTTTGACTTCCTTGTGTATGTTGGATACTAATTCGTTAATCCCACTTGTCTATTTTTTGCTTTTGTTGCCTGTGCTTCTGGGGTCATATCCAAAAAAGTCATTGCCTAGGTCAATGTCCAGGCAATTTCTCCTATGTTTTTCTTCTAGTAGTTTTATAGTTTTAGGTCTTCCATGTAAGTGTTTCATCCATTTTGAATTCATTTTGGTATAAGGAATAATATTAGAAGTCAATTTCACTCTTCTGCAAGTGGATAACCCAACACTATTGAAAAGATTGTTCTCTCTCCATTGTGTGTCCTTGGCTAAACGCATGGATTTATTTCTGGACTGTCTTTATGTTCCATAGGCCTATGTGTCTATTTTTATGCCAGTACTATGCTCTCTTAATTACTGCAGCTTTGAGGTATATTTCAAAATCAGATAATATGATGTTTCCAGTTTTGTTATTTTTGCTCAAGATAGCTTTGACTATTTGGAGTCTTTTGTAATTCCACTTGAATTTTAGGACTATTTTTTTTTAATGTCTGTGAAAAATGTCTTTTTAATTTTGATAGGGATTGCATTAAATCTGAAGATCACTTTAGGTAGTATAGACATTTTAATACTATTAATTCTTCTAATCCATGAACACAAAATTTCTTTCTGTTTATTTATGGCTTCTTCAGGGCTTCCCTGGTGACTCAGCTTGTAAAGAATTCACCTGCAATGTAGGAGACCTGGGTTTGATCCCTGGGTTGGGAAGATCTTCTGGAGAAAGGAAGGGCTACCCACTCCAGTATTCTGGCCTGGAGAATTCCATGGACTGCATAGTCCATGGGTTGCAAAGAGTCGAACACGACTGAGCAACTTTCACTTTCTTTCACTTTCATGCCTTCTTCAACTTATTGTATCCATGTTTCATAGTAAAATAGCTTGATATATATATGTGTGTGTGTATATATATGTATGCTTCAAGTTAGCACATTTTTATTACTTATGCCTTAATAAATATTTCATTCTATATTCGAGATAATTCAGGCAGCTCCCAGGTATGCAGTGGATCCCTATTGCACCAGGACTCAGCTCCAGATATGTCTCAAGAGAATAATTCTACAACGGTTCAGAATTGCTTGGGCTTGATTCTAATATAATGTGTGTGTCTCTAACCCCTGATGTGTGACATACTCATGTACTTATCTGGTAGATTCAAAATAAACAATAATGGTGGATATAAAGATGAGGAATTTGAGTTACTTCAATCCTGTCATTTTCTGTTTAAAATAGTGACACAATACAAATAGCTAGGTATAATTTTTTTTCTTGGGTAAAAGTAATGTTTAATCCATATGAAAACTATTTTACTGAATTGAAACAATATCTTTTAAATTGAAATATATTCTTTTAACATTGCTTATTATTTGTTCCAAAGCTAAAGGACAAATCAAAATATAGCAATTACTGTAACATCATTCACTATTACATAATTGTTACTGAAAATAACTTTGTTGTATAGACAAGGGATTTTTTTAAGTGATCTGCTTCATAATTTTAAAGACGTCAGGCATGTTACTAAATATGAGAGCTATACTTATAATTACTTGAAGACATTTGACTGCTTGCTGTGTATCTGACACTACATGCTTTGAATCCATTAAATCATTTATTTCATATAATAACTTTGCAAAGTAATAAATTTATTATTGTTATTATTCCCATTTACACCTGAGGACACCAAGTCCTAAAGATGGTGAGAAGTGAAGATGGAGTGAGAACCCAGATGCCCAGACTCCAGAGCTGTGCTATTAGCCACAGGGCTGTGCTGCTTCTCAATCCCTCATCCACTAAATAACTATCACAAGCACCATTTACGTGCTGAGGACTTTACACCCATTATCTCATTTAATCCTTTAATCCTTACTACAACCCTATGGAGTAGTTACATTATTCTTGTATTACAGATTTAGGAACTGAGATTCGAGCATTTCAGTAACTCACCTAAGACTGAGGTAATGTAAGCGTCAGAAAGGCCATTTTTATTCTGCCTTGTTTGGCTCCAGAACCCTTTCTCTTCCCATTGTTCTTTCCATTTGTTGTAGCAAAAAAGGAGGGTGGGATTCTGAAGTGCTAGAAAGGGTTTCCAGACCAGTGATTGCAGTCTCTGCTGGAAGGACAGTGTTTGCCCATTAACCGTGAGCTGGGATTCCTGCCCCATGGCCATTCGCGAAGGAAAGAGGAGGGGACACATCTTGTGAGTAAAAGGGGTTAGAAGGTCTCCAGGTTAGAGAAGCCCAGGGGTTAGTTCTGCAGAGGGAAACTGAGCTTAAAATGCAACACCTGGACCAAAGAGTAAGAATTTTCTTGATTTGTCAGAAACAAAGCTCTGCTGAAGGAGAGACCAAGAGCTACAGCTGTGTTGGGTAGGCACGGCTGATCAAGGAGCACCAACAAGATCCATCTCTCTCTTTCATCCATGGAGTTTAGCCTTGGGCAGGGCCTCCTAAGCGCGTCCCTGGTGGTTCAGCAATAAAGGATCCGCTTGCCAATGCAGGAGATGCAGGTTCAATTCCTGGGTCAGGAAGATCCCCTGGAGAAGGGAATGGTGACCAACTCTAATAGTCTCACCTGGAATATCCCATGGGCAGAGGAGCCTGGTGGGCTACAGTCCATGACATCAAAAAGAGTCAAACGTGACGACTAGACAACAACAACAACCAACAACAGAGCCACTGCGGTGACTCTAAGAATGGCCTCCTACAGGTCCCAGCTGCTAGCCCAACAGCTACAGAACCGCAGCAAAAAGAATACTTTCCCAGTAGTGCCAGCCAAATTACCAAGGATAGCATTGAATGCCCCAGCTTGGGTCACATGCCTATGCCTGAAATAATCAGGGAAGAGGACATGAAAACTCTCCAGTGTCAACTCTGAATTATGTGCCCACTCCTGTGACCAAGTGAAGAGTCAGCCCATCTGAATCACATGAATTAAAGTGGGAATCTAAAAAAAATGGTACAGATGAATCTAGTTCCAGGTCAGGAACAGAGATACAGATGTAGAGAATGGAGGTGTGGACACAGTGAGAGGAAGGGGAGGCTGAGATGAACTGGAACATTAGGTTTGGCACATGTATACTAACTACCAAGCTTCCCAGGTGGTTCAATGGTAAAGCATCTGCCTGTTAAGCAGGAGACGAGAGTTCAGTACCTGGGTGGGGAAGAGCGCTTGGAGAAGGAAATGGCAACCCACGCTAGTAGTCTTGCCTGGAAAATTCCCTGGACAGAGGAGCCTGGAGGGCTACAGTCCAAGGGGTCACAAAGAGTCAAACATGACAGAGTGACCACACAACAACAACAGTATACACTACCATGTTTAAAATGCATAGCTACTGGGAACCTATGGTATAGTACAGGGAGCTCAGCTGGGTGCTCTGTGATGACCTAGATGGATGGGATGGGAGTAGGGTGAGAGGGAGGCTCAAGAGGGAGGGGTGAATGTATACGTATAGCTGATTCACTTCGCTTTACAGCAGAAACAAACCCAACATTGTAAAGCAATTATACTCCAATAAATTAAAACATTCTGTTGTTTCCAGAAAAAAAAGAAATGAAACATGTGCAGATGAAAAAACACAACCCAAACCGCTATTTACCTTAATGATCATCTTAATTGCCAGATGTACCAATTCTTTCTTCATCTTCCCCTGACTTGTCCTTCTGGCCATGTCACACTGTTGACCATCTTGTAGTCACTTCTTACTCACAACTTAATCTTGGGATCCTACCAGCCATTAAAAACAATGTAGGTGTCCATCCAGTAGCTAGACTTGGGTCAGTCTTCCAAGTCACACAGATATTTATTAATCCAAAAGCCTCAGCCTCTCCTTCTAATACTGTACAACCGAAGTCACTCGCGTGTGAACACATTTCCCATGGGGATTATGACTGAATTGGCCATAGCTGTAATGTCACTCCTCCTCTCTTACCAAAGTATACTAAAAGCAACATTATCACAGGCATAACATTGATTCTTCTCTCACTTATTTTTTCAAGGCATTTGAGGATTTTAGTTCATAATTATTTGTCATTTTGCAAGACATATTCCAAACCAATCACGAACCAGGATTTCTAGGTAACGAGGTCACAGAGTCTTTAATCATCTTGTCATTCCACCCACAGTCTTCATCTGTACCATTTGTTTGATCATGGAACCATATCCTGGCTTGCCTTTGTGTTTGTGTGTTTGTCTTATGTAACTATTCCAAGGGTTGTAAAGACAGATGCCTACTGAAGCAAGGCAAATGAGGCTGGATTAAGAGTGGTGGGAATTGTGATGAACTGGAGAGTGCATTTTTCAATAAAAGGAAGTAGCCACCACTCAAGTCCAGCTGGTTGTTGCCATGACAGTGTGGCATCTGTGTTTCTAAGTCCTCTGATATTTTCCAAGAGAAGCCTGAATTCTCAGTTTTCAAGTGAAAACATCCCCATTTCTAAATGTTGGCAACAAAATCCAATTGTAGTTTTTATTTTAGATGTTTATTTATTTATGGTAAGACACTATATGGCAAACAAATTACATCTGCTGGCCACATCTACCATTTTGCAACCTTTAATCGCTACACTTGCTCCTCATTAGGAGTGTTCACTCCTGGGAAGGTAGGGGACTATGTATTTTTCTGCAAAACTTACAGCACTTGTCAGAGGATGGAGCTCATGGAAAACAGTCAATAGAAAAAAAGAAATAAAATAAGGCTTTACCGACAAAAGTTAGAAACACAATGAATGTGGCAACAGCAATTGCACAGGGCATTATATCCATTGGGATTTGTTTTCAAGGATGTCAGATGACCTCACCAAAACATTCTGTTAACCAAAGTTTCTGATTCTGAGGAAGCTGCCTTTCCAAACATCATGAGTTCATTTAAATAAAAGTCACACGAACAGCCCCTGCAATGCAGAGAAGATGTCACAAGACTTTGCAGGCTCTGATCAAAACCCCTCACCCCACAAAACTACTTATGGCATCCACAACATTTTTCTCCCAGCCTTCTCTCATTTTCTATAGAAAGCCCTTAATCTGTACACAGTACATACCAGTGAGATTTACATATGATTTTAGCAAATCCCTGAAGCTATTCTGTTGCTGAGTTTTATATGTCAAAGGCATGTTCAAGGAGAGAAGTGTCTTCAGCCAGCCACAGAGAAGGAAACCCCACATGGCTTTGGTCTCTGAGTCCACATCTGAAAAGGGCGAGGTGATGATTTGTTTAGGCAGCAAAGGCTTTGAATGTTCATTGATCGAGCATTATTTGAGAATCACTTAAATGGAAATGGTATATAAAATCAACATTTCATTGATCCATTTGCTTTACGAGCTAAGGACTGGTGGACCAGAGAGTAATACGAACTGAAATCTAAAGTCAAACTTACCCCAGCTGCCTGCTCCGTGTCCACCTTCAGCTTTAGAATTCAAATGGGCACAACTCATATATGAGTGTTTGTTTGAGGGTGGCTGTGAAGTGGCAACAAGATCTTTGGTTGAGGGAAAGCCATCTCCTTCTTTTTCCACTGTTCCAATTCTCTGCTCTTTGGTCTGCTAAACACGATGCTTCTGCATCTTGCATTTGATGAAGTACCCTGCTGGCTCAGATGGTACAGAATCTGCCTGCAATGCATGAGTCCTGGGTTCAGTCCCTGGGTTGGGAAAATCCCCTGGAGAAGGGAGTGGCTACCCACTCCAGTATTCTTGGCTGGAGAATTTCATGGACAGAGGAGCCTGGCAGGCTACTTCATGGGGTCACAGAGTCGTATACTCCTGAGCAAACAGCACTTTCATTCTCACCAGCACACTGAACAGGCTAGGGTGGGGGAACCCCGGGGGGTTGATGGACAGCACCACTATACCTGGTGGTAAATGGTTATTAAGTCCATGGATGAAGAAGGAGAAAAGAAAGTCAGAATATGCCAAGGAAAAGGTTCATTCTTAGGCTATGACAGCAGCAGAGACAAGATCACCATTTTCTCCTGAGTGACTTACTCTTAGGCATTGCTTATATTATACTCTGCCATTTGATTATCAAATCAACATGAGAATTACTCTTTTTTTTTTTTTTTTTTTTTTTACTGGTGAAAAGTTGTCTCAGAAAAGATAAATGATGATGATGGAATCGTTGAATTGCAGAAATCTTTAGATATCCTTCATCTTATCCCATTTTTATAGATGTGGAAACTGAGACCCAAAGGGAATAAATGGTGTGCCCAAGCCCAGTGGGTATTTACTAGCAGACCCAGATGAGAACCCAGGTTTTCCAACCTGTAGCTCCTCAGTCTTACTAAGCAACCGTGAAGCTGCCGAAACGAGCTTTCTTTACCTTCCCTGGTGCCAACACGACTCAGGACTGTGTTCTACAAATTAATCATTCCATCACCCTAAATCTACAGGTTTAAAGGTAAAAGTTAGAGACAGCAAAGTTTGGTTAAGAGTTCTTTAAAGTCTTACCAAAATGAAATAAATTGTGAAAGGAAAGGCAACGTAAATCAGCCAAATGCCTTAAATATGAACTTTTTAAGGATTCAATTGGCTTCCTCTAAGGCTGAGAAAATTTTGCTAAGTATAGGTACCCAGCAGACCAAGATTAATGAGTAGACCAGATTACTTATAATTGACCTATGCATTGTTCGTATGCAGATGGTTCTTACTAAGTATGTGAAAACAATTTGTTCTCTTAAATAGGTTATATATTCCCTACCCTCGATTTTGTTTACACTATTAATTTGCTTAGCAAACCTTTTTTTCCATATCTGGTACCAAGGTAAACTTCAGCCCAGCCAGAGGGTCTGAATTATTCATACATTCTAAATTAGCAGGGTCCAGATTAATGAGGTTTTACTCTACTTTTTATCCTCAACTGCCTTCCCTTGGGGCACAGAATCATCGCTCTCCTCTTTTTCTTTCCCTATTATCATAAACTATATCCCCCAAGTGATTCCCCTTTAAAGGGGCACCTGGTTACAGTCTCTCCAGGGCTGCTCTGAACGCATAACGAAAGCAAGACAAGTGGTCACAGAGCTGCAGGTTTTCAGGCACCCCATTCTTGGTTCAATTCCTTACAGTAAGTAGCTGTCAAAAGCTTACTTCCTCTTCTCCCACCTACAATATTTTTTAAAGGACTTGGGTGAAACTAACACAACATTGTAAATCAACTCCACATCAATTAAAAAAAAAAAAAGATTTGGGCAACATGAGGCTATTAGCTGGGGGGGAAAAAAGCATAGAAAGTCTTGGAGGGCTTCTCCAGTGGGCCCCTTGGCAGGCGTGTCATTGCTCAGTGAGAAGTAAAACTCCAGCTCCACCGGGCAATGGCTGGTTTATGATCATACCCTGCTCTTAAGTGTTAGCTACATACATTTTAAACACTCATTTTCAGTGCACAATTCATGAACAACTACACCCTCCCTCCAAAAAATATAACTGCAGGCAAAAGAGCTCCATCTCTGTCTCTGTCTCTCTCTCTGTGTCTCTCTTTCTGTCTCTCTGTCTTTCTCTCTGTCTCTGTGTGTGTTCCTCCCTGTTTCTCTCTGCCTCTGTCTCTCTCTCTCTCTCTCCCTTCCCCACACCCTTCCAATGTCATCTTTATGATGTGAACGTGAAAACTGAAAGCAGAGAAATTCTGTGCGTTTATCCAAGGTAAGTATGTAAGCGCCAGGAACATCAGAGCATGGACAGTGTTGAGGATTAGCTGAAAGCCAGTCGCCGTATGCACGCTCATTTCCTCTTTTACTGCTTAATTCCCCCGTGATGCCATCTGATCAGTTCTCGAATGTCCCCTGTGTCTTTGCCTTAACAATCAAGCCTGGTAGGCCATTCCACACATTTGTGATTCTCTGCAGGAAAAAAAAAAAAAAAAAGCTTCCTGACATCTGTTCTGAATTTGTTTCTCTTTAATTTCCATTTATGCTCCCTTATCCTAACATCTGTGTCATTCTGAAAACAGTAACTCAGACTGACGTTATCTGTGCCATTTACAATTTTATATTCCCCAGCTAGAAGTTCCTCTTAACCATGTCGTGGATGTGGGATTCTGGTTGATGTTCAATCCAGCGAGTGGGGCTCAGCTGTGATTTCAGAGGGTTCAGTTGACGTGTCAGCCCCTCATCCTTTCTCGATATCTTTTTTGAAAGAGGAGCTGGCTGTGGGGTTGGGGGAGGGGGCCCAAACCTGGATAAACATAGTCTTTTCCTTGGAAACCTTTCTGCTGAGGCCTCTGCCTTGGCCCTCAGGGCAGAGGTGTGCTTTACTCTTAAGATACTAAGGCTTACCACCCTCTCTCCCAACAGTTATTTTCTACCACAATCCAGAACTGAGGCTGTTTCACACACTCAGGAAACATGTGTTGGATGAATGCGTAGAAGGTAGGTAGATGGAAAGGAAGAACCAAAGGAAGGTTGTTTCTTAGAAAATAAGAGAAGGCAAGATCGAAAAGTCAAAGCCAATTCTAAAACAATCATGTTGGGGACTTCCCGTCAGTCCAATAGTTCAGACTCTGCACTTGAAGTGCTGGGGGAACAATTTCAACCCCTGGTCTGGGAAGGTCCTGCCTGCTGTGTGGCATGGCCAAAAAATTAACAAACAAACAATAGAACAATCCATGACAAATGGATTTACTTGACGAATAAGTAAAATAATCATGTCCTTCGGAAATGTATTTGCTTGTTGGCACTGTTAATTGGGTGCCCAAAATTTCTCCCCTACTTCGCAGTCCCCACTCTTCAGGTAAATCACCCTCCAGAGGGTTTGACAAGTTTATTCTGTCCCCAAGTCATTTACATAAATTCTCATCATTGCTACAGAAGTTTCTTTTTTGGTCACTGCCACGTTTTTGTTTTTGTTTTTTTGTCTGGTAATTCCCATTTCTGCATCCCCGGTTTCATCTCTGCTTCTAAGTTTAAAAGCATGCATCTGAAATACGTTCTGAGACCCAGGCGCACCCCCCCACTAAGAGTTAAAAAGCCTTCAATTTTAGAAAAATAATACAGTCCTTCAAGAAACGTTTATCTGTTGTACAACGACTCTGGACCAGGCATGGGCTGCATGCTTAGAATACAATGAGGAAAAACAGACATGGTCTCCATCCTGATAGAACTTAAAGTCTAGTGGGGGAGGCAGAGAAAAGCACAAATAAGCAAGCAAATCAAATTAACCTGCAATAGCACATTCTGGCCAGTGTTATGAAGGAAAGGAGCAGGGGAGTATGAGAGAGAATGAGGGGACAGCTGTTTTTACAGTGAGTGATCAAGGGGCAATCACAAAGTGTATTTATCACAATAAATATGGAGTCAAAGTAGCCAAGAGCATCATGAGCTATGAGCTGGTCAAATGGAGACATTACTCGAGTCACATGTTGGTGGAGGAGAGACGGGGCAAAATGAAGTTAGAAGGCATCCCCTAGAGTGGAGGCAGAGATATATACACCCATACCTGTGTTAATGGGAGTGGAGAAGAAATGCTTTTGCTTGTTTTCAGATACAAAACAATTGGCAAAACATTGTTATTGAAGCTTAAAGAAAGGAGAGTTTGGTGAAAGGTGGAGATGTCAGAAAAGGCTTTGAGAAAGAGAAAGAACTTAGGCAGGGCTGAAAGGGATAAAAGGTGAAAAAAAGTCCTGTCTGTCTTCTGGTTCAGGGTACCACTATTTCTTGCTTTAACAACAGCTCAAGCCTACTAACTGCTGTCTCCTTGGTGAATGAGAATTAAATTTCAAATTCCAAAATTAAATCCCCCAAATGTAAGCCTGACCCTGTCACTACATGTTCAAACTTTTGATGGGTCTCACTGTCCTCAGGAAGAAGGCTGAATTTTTTTCATCTGGAACAGAGACCCTCATCGTCATCATCTGCCCCCTCCATGCCTATCTAGTCACCTCTCTTGAAAGCTTCCACAGCCCCCCTTTACTCTCTAAATTTGCATTCTGCATGCATCAACTTCCTTCAGTTCCATGAATGACGTGATGCACTCCCTGTAGATACTGTTCTTCTCTACCTGGATCATTCTTTAGACTTCCACTTGACCACCTCCTGCTCACTCTTCAAGGGCAAGTGATAAAATCCCTACCCTGAGAAGCCTCCTCTAAGCCTTCTTCAAGTCTGAGTTGGGGGTCTTTGTGATGCTCTCTGACAACCACAGTCTTCCAAACAGGACCTTAATCATGCTGTGTTCTTTCTAATTCCCTCCCTCAACATTATAAGTTCTGTGAAGGGAGAGCCCACACAAGTCTTGCTCTCTACTGAATCACAAGAACAAGCATAGTTTTTCTTGGAAATAAATAATGAGTTAGTGGCGATTAAATTGTTGAGCTGCATTGCTGAGCTAAAAGAATCTCTGGTCATTGGAGCTAGATTTTTCCCAAGAAAGATGATACTGGCATCGGCTTGAACATTTCCAAGCTTACTCATTGAAATCATCCCCGTTCAGAGATGAACTGGCCACACAAATATATATATATATATATATATATATATATATCTGGCCCAAACTAGAGAGCTCCAAAGAGACAGAGACCAGAGCTCTGCATATGTGTTTCCAGGAAGAAATTAAAGGGAGGCAAGAAAATGGAAAATGGGGGGAAGAAGCATTTCAGCACTTCCTCAAATGAAGCCAGACTTGACATCAGAATGTCCAATAAAAGCACAGCTGCCTTTCTCCCCCCTCCCCCCTCAATTTATAATGAACACCCTGCATTAGGATTCCTTTTCCCCCTTTTGGAATTATCTATGGGGCACTGGGCTTAAATAAAGACTCTATCCTTTTGGAGAAAAACATTAAATGTTCCCCCCAGTTTTTTAAAAAAACCATTTGGTATACTGATCCTGTTTTTAAGTAAGCTCCAGCCTGTGAGTAATAGGTAACTTTTCTCTCCTGGTTATATCATACTAAAGCTTATTCAGATGTGATAACGTTTTTGCTGCTGTCTCTTGGCAACATGATTTATTCTGCAAATGCTCAGTGTTACCGTCTCACAAAGCTGTACCATCTGGGTTGAATTAATAGGCTACCCAGAGAAATAAATGAGAATGGTCTCCCATAATTAACATGTAGGTAAAGTATATTTAACAGATTATTATAATTAATATGTCAGTTACTGATTTCATGCTAAATAGAATTGTGAACACAAGATATTAAGATGAGTTACCCTCTCTGTGTGTGCCTTGAAAAAAAAAATGCAACGGGAAAAGAAACGAGGGCAACAGAGTCCAGTATCAATAGAATTGACCTTAACATTAAGAACATCAGATACCAAAACTCTAAGCAAACAGTGACAATGTCAGGCATTATAAGCTGGGAGCAGCAAATTACAGGTTTCATAAATTCAGAGTTTATTCCAGAGGTGTCCAGAATATCCCAGATGTGACCTGCAAAAGCACAAGAATGTGCTTAATTTATACACAGCTGAAAGCAGCTATCTAAAGGAAGGGGGTGGGGGGAGGGAAGACAAAGAAAGAAACCAGATTTGCTCCTAATACCACTCTGCATTCCCCACTGCTCAAGACTGCACACAAAATGCCGGTTTGAGTGAGAAAACCCACAAAGGAGTCCTAGAGGTGCTGGGAACTCAGGGGGCATAGGCATCTGAGCTGGATCCTCATGGGGACTGGATAGGGTTTTTGGCAACTGGCAGTAATGGCAATAGACAGGTCCTGGGGAACAAGGCAGTGGAGGCTGGGGAGAAGAGAGAAGATGACTCACCGGCATTTAACGTGTCTTTCACGACAAATTCCTCTATCAAGATTCTTAAGTTCCATTTCTTTCAAAGCTTTTGGGAAAAGGAGAGATTCATCTTAGCAAGAGATTCTCCTGGGGTTGCTGAACTGAACTGTTAACTCACCTAGCCAGGAAAGCCACTCGCTTTCATTCCGTTTCATCCGGTTTTCCCATAATGGATGTGTGTGTGCTTCTTACCACAGTGATCCAACATTCTTTAATGTGTGTTTGTGGATCTTATGGGGCTTCCTAGGTGGCGCTAATGGTAAGAACCCGCCTGCCAATGCAGGAGATGTAAAAGACATGAGTTTGATCCCTGGGTCCAGAAGATCCGCTGGAGAGGGGCATGACAACCCCCTCTAGTATTCTTGCCTGGAGAATCCCCATGGACAGAGGAGCCTGGTAGCCTGTAGTCCATAGGGTCACAGAGTCAGACATGACCTAGTGACTTAGCATGCATCCACGTGGATTTTATGAGTCTATAATTGAAGCAAGAATGTGAATTTGTTTTCATCACTCTGGGTTTTCCTAGTCATTGAAAGGAGGAATTTTTTTCTGGACAGACCCATTGTCTGTCACTTCTCACCTATGACCTAGTGATCAGAAATTCTTTGAGAGCTTCCTCAGTTTCTCACTGATTTTGAGCATCTAGCCTTGAATTAACATTGTAATTCTGGTTTCAAATGGCACAGCAAGTTGTGCCTTCATTGGCTTCCAAGAAGAGGCCACATTTCTGGGGAAACTTCCCCAGGGGGTATGTCCTGTCTCCCATCTCTCCACAGCAGAGAGCGGTGGAGAAAATCCCACAAACAGAGTGTCTGCCTTCAGGGTTCCCTAATTGATGAACAAATGGATTCAGGAGTCCTTCAAGCTGAGCCTTCCTTAGGGAGACTCTGAGGATGGAGTTCGGCACATTTCCAAGATAATCAGGGCATCAGAGAAATGGCAGACAGAATCAAAGGAGTATCTGTTTAGCTTTCAGCTAAAGTGTTAGTTGCCTAGTCGTGTCTGACTCCTTGTGACCCCCATGGACTGCAGCCCGCCAGGCTCCTCTGGCCATGGGATTTTCCAGGCAAGAATACTATAGTGGGTAGCTTTCAAGAACAGAGCAAAAAGAAGCTTCATTTTCTCAATAGAGCAAAGGAGGAAGCAAATATTGTCTTAGCTAGATGGAGGCTGGTCATCCGAAAGAGGAAACTTCGGGTTAGCTCAAGAAAAAAACAAGGATTTATTGGAATGATTCAGAGAAGGTTCAGGGAATCCAAAAACAGGATGTGTTCTTCATCTAATAAGGGAGTTCTAACATAAAAGGAGCTACCATCCCCAGCTCTCTGTCTTTTTCTGGGACTTCATTTTTCATCACTGCTTCTTTCCTTCTACCAGTTCATTCTCATCCTTCATACTCTCTTTCTCTGCCACTTCTGTTTCATTTGCACTTAGGCCAGAGCTTGGTTCCACCTTTTAAATTCTTCCCAATTAACCTGCCCTAGAAAAGCTTGACCTGAGTCCTGATGCTACATTTCCACAAGGAAAGAATCTGATTAGCTGAGCTTGAGTCATGTGTTCAATGCTGATCCAATCAACTGTGCCAGGAGTAAAGTGGTCCCCTCAGCAGGGGTGGAGGAAATAACTCAATGGGAGGGAGGAAGTTGGAGATAGAGGTAAGGTGATTCACGTCACTGGGATTAGTTCTCTAGTCCAATACCCTGCTGACTTACCATGACAGTTCAGTTCAGTTCATTTCAGTCGCTCAGTCGTGTCCGACTCTGCGACCCCATGAATCACAGCACGCCAGGCCTCCCTGTCCATCACCAACTCCTGGAGTTCACGCAAACTCACATCCATCGAGTCGGTGATGCCAAGACAGTACAGAATGTTATTTGCTTTTTTCAAAGAAAGTTTGTCTTCCCTGCACCTCGGGTTGATTAATTCTGGTATCAGAAACACCTTTCCAATGCATCTTTCATTCAAGGTGTTTCCAAGACAGAAGTCCTAAACTGCCGAGAAGAAGACGGCATTACTCTGTAATATTGTTAGAGTCATCACGAGTAGGGAACTGTATGCATTTTTCATGATCTACTGTATCTCGGACTCCTGTCGCAGTGCTTGGCTCACAGTGGATAATCAAAAAATATTTATTAAAGGAATGAACCAATGAGCCCTTTATCAAAGGCTGTAAGCCATCAGCATCAGTGTCTTAAGCAGCTTCTTCTTAAGGATCCCCTTGCACTCAGCAGACAGTGGCTGTGGGATGTTTCAGAATTTGGCCATGGGCATCACTGAGAGTACCACCAGTCACTGCTTGGTTGGGCAGCAGCTCCCAAGCTCCAGCTGAGTCTGCAGGTGGGCAGCATGTGTTCAGAGGGGAGATGAGCACAGCTTGGGAAACTGGCTCCAAATCTGCCATGATACACATAAGCCCTGGCTGCTGAAGGGAAGACAGGACTCAGATGAACTCTTGAATATAAAAGAGGCTCCAATGGGAGTGTGACAGCCTGAGTAACCAAGAAGACACTTTGTCCCTGGGCCCACATGTTCCTAAGCACAGGAAAAAGAGCTAAACCTAGCAAGCTCTAGGATATTCTACTGGAATCCCTCTAATAAGGCCAGAAATGGTCTCCCCTGCATTTGCTTGAAAATATAGATGCATATTTGACCCTGCAGTTCTTCTTTTAGGGATTTGTTTTATAGAAATATCTGGTCCTGTGAGCAAAGATATCTAGACAAGGGCATTCACTGCAGTAGAGTTTAAAATAATAATTTAGAAAATGAAAGCAATGGAAATGTCCATCAGTCAGGGAATGATGAAACCAAACATATATGTCCATATCTATGGATTAAATGTGGCCCATCAAAAACACTATAGCAGATCTGTATGTACCACTGACATGGAAAGATGCCAAGACATATGGTTCTATTTTTGTTTAAAAACAAACTCTGTACATGTGTTGAGGGAAGACTGTAAATCTATAGAAAAGGGTTGAGAAAACACATACCCAACTTTAAAACTGATCACCTCTGGGAAGTAAGATGGCAGAGGCAGGAGCCACTGAGGGGAATTTTCTTGTTGTACCTACTCACTGCTTTCTCCTTCTGTGTTGAGTTTTTAAAAAAACTTTTATTGGAGTATAACTGGTTTACAGTTTTTAGTTACTGCTGTACAGCAGAGTGTATCAGTTATACATATACACATATCACTCTTTTTTAGATTCTTTTCCCATATAGGTGATTACAGAGTATTGAGTAGAGTTTCCTGTGCTATACAGTTGGTCTTTATTCATTATTTTATATATAGTAGCATGCCTATGTCAGTCCCAATCTCCCAGTTTATCCCTCTCCCCTTTCCCCCTTGGTAACCATAAATTTCCTACATTTGTGACTTGTTTTTATAACCATGTTTTTCCTTTTGCAATTCTCCAAAATTTGTTAAAAATAAGGGAAATGGAAATATATATATATATATATATATATACACACACATATACATATACATATAAACACAAATGTACCATCCACATATTCTACATAAAGAACCTGTCTCAGACACTAACTGATTTACTACAAGTCACTTGTCTAATTTGGAAGTGGACCCAGTGGAATCCCAAGTCAACTCCATGAAGCAATGGGCTTAAATGCATCACACTGCATTTAAGCCAGATTTAAAGATTCAAACCATTATGGACTGGTATACATCTTGACTTATTAGAAGAGTAATTTATAAAAGTCAGTGAAGGGATTTAGAATATGGCTGCTTGTATCTTGTAGACTGGATTTTGCTCACTTGTAAGTTTTGTGACCTTGAGCAAGCTACATAACTCTTTGGCATCTAGATTATTGGTTTGTAAAATTGGCATGATAGCATCTATCCCATCAGATCAGATCAGATCAGTCGCTCAGTCCTGTCCAACTCTTTGCAACCCCATGAATCGCAGCACGCCAGGCCTCCCTGTCCATCACCAACTCCCGGAGTTCACTGAGACTCACGTCCATCGAGTCAGTGATGCCATCCAGCCATCTCATCCTCTGTCGTCCCCTTCTCCTCCTGCCCCCAATCCCTCCCAGCATCAGCGTCTTTTCCAATGAGTCAACTCTTCACATGAGGTGGCCAAAGTACTGGGTCACTGTAATTTATTAATGTAAATGCTATATGTTAATTACAGCGCCTGGGCTGCTAAGTCGCTTCAGTAGTGTCCGACTCTGTGCGACCCCATAGACGGTGGCCCACCAGGCTCCCCCGTCCCTGGGATTCTCCAGGCAAGAACATTGGAGTGGGTTGCCACAACCCCTCAAATATCTTAATGAGTAAATATGTATCACTGACAGGAAATTGTATAAAATGCTGAAGAGCAATCATCTGCCCAGGTTCGTAAAGTGTGATCTGGAGTCCCCAGAAGCTAGTAACTGGGTTTCTGTGATTCCAAGAGCCACCCAAAATTACACGGAAGACTTTGTGGGAAAGAGTACAGGTGAATCTTTCTAAGGAAAAGGTATAATCTTATCACATCCTTATGCTCAAATGCTCAGTCATGCTTGACTCTTTGAGACCCCATGGACTGTAGCCTGCCAGGCTCCTTTGTCCATGGAATTTTCCAGATAAGCATACTGGAGTGGGTTGCCATTTCCTTGAAGTTATTCCAGAAGGTTGGATCCCTGGTTGAAGTCTACTTCTTCATAGAGGCAGGGGTTTGAAATAATCTCCCACCTAGATGGTGCCATCCCCAGCACCACTCTCAATTCCCAGCTTCTTAGGTATGCTGGGGGGTTCTGTGGGCACCCTCTTTCACTGGACCTGAGTCTGCCTTGGCAGCCAAACCTGTCAATCTCAGTAAATTAGAATAAATCTAATCTAACAACAGGTTGATAAATCCATAAATACATTTTGTCACTGAATTGACCAGCTGGGCTGAGTTACTCAGCTGCACCACCGAACTAATCAGGACTACTGCAATGTCAAAGTGATGGAAATACAACTCACTCTTGAAGAAAAAGTATAGAATGTGCAAACATACAAAGTCCAGAAATACATCTCACTTCAAGCAGAATTGAATGCAGGGGCTCAAACCATGTCACCAGAAATGTTTTCCATCTCTTATTTCCACTTTCCTCTGGGTTGGCTTCCTTCTCAGGTAATAAGGCAGCAACAGTGAAGCTCAGAGGCTCCAAGTTTGTAACCAGAATAACAAAGATAGCTCCTCTTGCCCACCAGTTTCAGCCTAGCTCCAAGATTTACTCTAACCGGCCCACTTTGGTCACTGGTCCACCTCTGAATGAATTGTCATGGCCGAGGAGATGGCCAGTTTTGACTGGTTAACCCTAGCCCTGCCTCTGGTTTGGCCACCTGATGTGAAGGGCTGACTCATTGGAAAAGACCCTGATGCTGGGAAAGATTGACAGTAAAAGGAGAAGGGGTCAACAGAGGATGAGATGGTTGGATGGCATCACCGACTCAATGGAGATGAGTTTGAGCAAACTCAGGGAGATAGTGAAGGACTAGGAAGCCTGGTGTGCTGTAGTCCATGGGCTCACAAAGATTTGGACATGATTTAGTGACTGAAGGACAACAACACAGAACCCTATGAATTCAGAGTGGGTAAAGGATGATTTCCCAGAGAATATAGAGGTGTTTCTTTTGGTGAAATGAACATTGGATTGGACAGCCATTTGCTATCTTGTGATCGGTCAACCCAAAGACAGCCTCTGTGTTGATGTATCCAAAGCACAGCAGCCAAGTGTTTTCTGATTTGAAAACAGCCTAACCCAGCCCTGATTCTGAAGCACCGCTCCATGAATTCAGGCAAAAGACTCCCAAAATGAGGGACGGCTGCCGTCTTCTCCCACAGACAAGCCACACAGACACACTTCTGCGACTTACTGTCTTGGTAGCTCTCACTGCGGTTTTCAAGGCTTGTATTAGCCCGTCAGAAGGAGAGGATTAACAAGTATTTTGATTTCTGTTGAAAACACGTTGTTGCAGAAATACAGTTGGCATGGCAGGCATCTTGGTTGATTTAATCTCTGACACAGGAAGCTTATTTATAGCATCACAGCCTTCTGAATGTTTAAAAACTCAAGCATTATAAGCCTGCTGTGCTTTTCCTGCGAAGTAGGGAACGGCACTAAATGAATAATGCCACCTGGGCCAACAGCAGAGGCATGCTCGAGAATCAAACACACCTTTCATCTTCTCCTGGTACGTGTGAACTTCCTTCTGCCCAGGCTGGATCTGTCCTGCAGGACATTTCCTGGGCCACCAGTCCTCATCCTAGAAATGAAGTCCTGGAGGAAACAGGCTGGGCTGTAACCCCCTTTCCCACTGCTTTCCCGCTCTCTCCCACATCCTCTGCTGGTGGCTGGAGACCTCTCTGAATTGGATGAGATCTCTGTGCTAATTCTTCCCCAGAGATAACCCCTTCTTTCCACTCACAATCCCATTCCAGCAGGCAAGTGTCAAGAATATTTTTGAGAAGTGATGGTAGAACATCCTAGGCCAATATCCTCCTCTTTCAGGTTAAAGTGAATCTCAAATAATATCTTTTTTCCCCTAACAATGAAATCTCACTAAAAATAGATAATTGGTGACAGAGACGTGGGTTAATTTAGGCATTTAATTTTGCCCTCCTGTCATAGGAAAAATTGATTATCCTCCAGGAAAAAAGTAAGTCATTCTGAATGTATTTTAAACAGCCAGGCAATGACATCCTTTTGGGCAGAGGATCCTCAGTGACTTCTGGAAGTATAAACATTTTACTATATTAATTTACAGGCAAGCACCAACGGTCTCAATGCTATAATCTGAAAACAGTATACTTCTTTTACAGGTCAAAGGCTCAGAGACACTTTTTTTTTCTAGATTGCAGTGTCAGAGGTTACGGTTTGACGTTTAAACAGAAAAGAGACTGCATGCATTTCAGATCAAGCTAATACCACCTCTTTCTAGAATCTGGCTATAAAAATAGATATGCCACACCAGGACTTTTCTGTAAGACATGGAACACAAAACAGCTAGAAAATTACTCTCCGTTCCTAATCACAAGCTTGATTACAGGAAAGTTCTTTTCGGGGAAGAAAGTTCTCAAAAGTAGGCCAGGGACCTCCGGAAGAGGCACATGACACCCCTTGTGAAGTACGAACATGAATATTAGTACAGTAACCACACTTCTGAACCAAATATGAGGGCAAGTGCTCTGAGAAGCCTAAGTGTCCTTATGGGGGTAAATATTAACATGGGGACTAGCACAGAAAATGTAGAAGACACAGAATAATATTTGGGGGCTGGAGTTTAAAATTGGGATTGAATTGCAAATGCACCAATTCCTTGACCATGAGTAAGTCATTCTTCCTGACTAAGCCTCAGTTTTCCCATCTGTGTAATGGCAGAAATCACAGCACCTTCTTGTTGATGTTGTCATGAGAAATGAACAAAATAAAATGAACGTTCTCATACTAAGTGAAGGAAGTCTGAATCACTCTGCTGTACACCTGAAACCAACATAACATTTTTAATATCAACTAAGCTCCAATATAAAATAAAAATGAAAAATAAATAAGTGAGATACTCTGAATGTTAAACCAGGTTTCTTGTGTCATGGAAACCCTTAAAGTCAAAAGCCATCAAAGAGACATCAAACCACCCTTGTTGGACATCCTGTTCTCAGATGCTCAGTCGTGTTCAACTTCTTATGATCCCATGGACTGTAGCCCGCCAGGCTCCTCTGTCCATGGAATTTTCCAGACAAGAATACTGGAGTGAGTTGCCATTTCCTACTCCAATGATCTTCATGATCCAGGGATGGAACTCGTGTCTCCTGCTTGGTAGACAGATTTGGCAGACAGAATTTTTACTACTGAGCAACCAGGGAAGTGAGTAAATATTAGGAGGATATGAAGAGACATGGGGCCTAAAGGACATAGAAAAAAAAAAAATTCATGTGCCTGAGTGTTCCCATAGCCACCACCCAGGAGCTTCTCCCAGTTTAGTTCTATTGCCACTGTCAAATCCCCAAAGTCATCCTCACTGGGACTTCTTCCTCTTATTGGATCCAATCTCATTATACCGCATCCTCCCAAAGCCACTGTGCTCTGTGGAAATAAAGTCTATCTTCAGGAAACACCCCTATATCTTTAACTTCTTCACTAAACGTTTTCTTCACCTCTTTGCCTTCACCAAGTCCCTAAGCATCCCAAGAGGGGTTCTCTGCAAGCAGATGCTGAAATGGAGCTTGGCATGCAGGGTGCTTGTTAAGGACCAGATCCCAAGAAAGGAAGGCAGAGAGAGCAGAATGGGACAGAGGGAGATGCTGGGTGTGCCCTTCCTGCCTTTGGGCAAAGCAGCTCTCTGTTCAGTTCAGTTATTCAGTCATGTCCAACTCTTTGTGACCCTATGGACTGCAGCACCCCAGGCTTCCTTGTCCATCACCAAATCCTGGAGCTTGTTCAAACTCATGTCCATCGAGTCGGTGATGCCATCCAACCATCTCATCCTCTGTCATCCCCTTCTCCTCCTGCCTTCAATCTTTCCCAGCATCAGAGGGAGTCACCAATCTTATACAACCAGCACTCATGAGAAGCTCCCACCTGCAAGAAGATACAGGGAAAGTTAAGGGAAGGGGAAGATGGGGAGGGTCAGAATGCGAGGGGAGGAGAAGGAGCGGAGGTGCTCAGTTTCCCCAGACCTCTGTGTGACCATGAACCCTGGGGGATGGCGCAAGACTGACAGTGTTTGTGAGTTCTCAGAGCACAAGCTTCGAAGTCAAACTGATCCAGTTTCAAATCCTGGCCCTGCCAGGCCCTCACGGTGTGACACTCTGGGCAACAAAGTGTCTCTCAGTGCTTCAGCTTTCCCATACCTACAGTGAGCACAAGGTAGGACCTTTTTTGTAGACTTGCTGGGAGAATTAAATAAAGTGCCTATGAGAACTGCCATGCCTGGAACAGAAAATACCCAAGAGTTTGTTGATTACTGCTAATGATTGTCATTGGAATGCCACCTTCTTTCATCGAGCTCAGGTCAGTGGAAGGATTGTCAGCCCCTGAAGCAAATCAGTTCTCAACTCCAGACACTAAATCCCTGCTCTTTCTGCTTCCCCTCTCCATCGTCCCTTCCCCTCCTCCTGGGTTCACTAATAGACTCTGGCTTTCGTGCTTTCATGCTGAGTTTACTCTCCTGGTTATTTTTAGACTTGGAACACGTTGTGATCCCTGAAAGAGGACACAGGGCTTTGGTCACTGAACCAAGCCTGGGCCAGGAGTCAAAGATTAGGATGCAAGACTTGGCTTTTGCTTACTGGCTGCCCATGCTTAGGTAGATACTTTTTGTCTCTGGTCCTCAGTTTCCTCCTCTATAAAAAGGCAGTAATAACCATCCCTTGTGGGGAGCAGTGATGTACAGTCCCAATTGAACAAAAGCTTTGGAGTCACACAGATCTTGTTCCAGTCTTGGCCAAACAACTCCCTGATGATCTTCCCTTTCCCGTGCCTCAGTTTACTCCCTGCCACTGGAGATAATACTAATGGTCACTATTTCTCAGGTGGATGTGAAGATTGAGTTAGTCAACATTTCTACGGCACTTGTTATCTGCCACATGCTCTTGTGAGGAGAGCCTTACAAATTTAAAGGCATTTACAAATGACAAAGTGTTTCCAAGGTGGCTCAGTGTAAAGAATCCTCCTGCCAATGCAGGAGACACAGGTTCAATCCCTGGGTCAGGAAGATCCCCTGGAGGAGGAAATGGCAACCCACTCCACTATTCTTGCTGGGAAAATCCCATGGACAAAGGAATCTGGCAGGCTGCAGTCCATAGGATCGAAGAGTCCAACTCAACCGGGTGACTGAGCATGCATGCACACACAAATGAGAAAACTGAGGCACAGGGAAGTTAAGTGACTGGCCTGAGATCACTCAACCAGGATTCAACTTCCAGCCATTAGGATTCAGTGAACAGTCACTTTCACTGCTTCCCACAATGCTCGCAAAGTGCTTAGCACAGTGCCCAGCATGTAATAAGCCCTCAATAAACTTTGGCTGTTATTCTACTTTGGAGGGTTTCTGTGAAGATAAATAAACACTGTCCCTTCAAACAACTGAGAAACTTCTGGATAAACAGGAATCAACAAAGCAAAAGGTATTATTATACCAAGTAAATCTGAAGTTACTGTTACCAAACCCCATCTCTGATATCAGGGGTTAGGAGACTAAGTCCAGTTAACTGCCACCTGCTTTTGTAAATAAGGTTTTATTAAAACATACCCACACATATTCATTTACATATTGTCTATCAGAGTTGAACAATTCTCGAAGAAACCATATGGCCTGCAAAGCCTAAAATATATATACTCTCTGGTCTTTTATTAAAAAAAAAAATTAGTTTCCTGAATCCTGTCCTAAATCATGTATTTTAACTCGAGTTTTTCAACAGGCAGAAGATTTTTGTTCACTCAATAAAATAAGACATAATTCAGTGTAAAAACCACTTACTTGAGAGTCAGAATAAAAGAACAAGTCCACCGGCTATCTCCCGCATGCCCATCCCATGCCTGGCAGTAGCTAAGTGTCTGACATGCATAACGTCACTTAATCTTAACAAACCTGTGCAAATAGGGTCCTTCTTGTATAACAGATGAAGAAACTGAGGCTCAGAGAGGTTAAGTAACTTGCTTAAGCCCACACCGTTGGAATATGGGGGAGCCAGAACTCAAGTTCACATCCAAAGCTCTACTCCTAACCCTTTCTTCCTGCCTCCTCCAGGTTTCAGAGCCAGCTTTGTCCCTCCCTAGCTATGCAGGGAAACTTGAGTCTTGACTCTGGCTTAGGTAATGGATGTCTTTATCTACTTCAAAACATCTCCCATTATCATTTGCCCTTCCCTTTTCTTCACGCTCCCTCTTTTTCCCAAGAAAAAAGAGCAGGCTTGCCCTCCTCTGACCCAACACACACACACATACAACACACACAAACACACAAACACACACACACCCCTTGGTGCTGTGTGCCGGACAGGGATGGATTAAGGCAATAGAAAGATTGGAAATCAATATGTAAATGGATGGGGTTTTTTTTCTTTACGTTTGCACTTCAAAGTCATTTGGCCAATTGTCAAAATGTCAAGTGTGAGCTTTCTCTCTTTTTTCTCTCCACATCCTTCTCTGCTTCCTTGCTTTTCATGGTGTGTGCTGTTTTTGTTGGCCCTGCTACTGAGAGGGAGAAATCCATCGGTTTCATTAGCTCTTTGAAAAACGAAGTGGGACCAAGTTGGCGAGGTGACGAGGTCACTAAGAGTCATTTATCATTTTCGATGAGGCATAATGAACTCCTCGAAACTGGACTCTAATTTAATTGTCTTCTACTTAATTGAGGAGAAGGAAGCCTGCTCCAAGGTACTGACTGAAGGTGTTTTTATTGAAACAGAGACAGTTCTCATTTGTAGCCAGTAGGTGACGGGGGGAGGAAAAACTGCTCTGGTTAAACTGTCTCTCATTCTTTCTCTCATTCAATGCAATCTTTATTTTGTGTCTAGTGGAGTCTAGATTTTCCTCTCCAAACTGATTCATTTCCTTCTAGTAAATCGCACCTCCATCCACCCAATTGCCCAGGCTGAAAAGAAAGGAGTTAGCTGTGGTTCCTCACACCCCAAACTTCATCAGGGAGACCATCAGCAAATCTGACCAGCTCCCCCAAAGCTAACCATTTCTCACCATCCCTGGTGAGAACCTTGCTGATTCAACACTCACCTGAATACCTACAAAAACCTTCTAATGTTTTCCTGTTTCTACCCTTTACCCTCCCAATTTCTTTGTCCGTCCAGCAACTCAAGTACAGAAAAGCCTAAATTAGATGATACCACTCGAATCAGTTATTGATTCCAGCAGAACAAACAACTCCAGAATTTAGCAGCTTCAGATAAAAAAAGAAATACTTATTATCTCACACAGTTTCTAAAGATCAGGGATTGGAAACTGGCCTAGCTAAGCGGTTCTGATTCAGAGTCTCTCATCAGCCTGGGCTGCTGTCATCTGAAGGCTGGACTGGGGCTGGAGGATCCACGCCCAAGGTGGCTTAAGCCCATGGCTGTTGGCTGGAGGCTTCAGTTCCTAACCACATGGAACTCTCCTAGAGCTGCTTGACTGTTCTCATGGCAGAGCAGCTGGCTTCCTCCAGAGTGCGTGAACAGAGAAAAGGAGAGAAAGGCAGGAGCATCAATGTCTTTTACAGCCTCAAAAGTCACAGCTCTCATTTCCACACAGCCTGTTCATGACTCTTACTCAACGTGGGAGGACGTGAATACCAGGGAGCAAGGATCACCGGGAACCACCTTGATGTTGGCTATTAGATGACTCCTTTGCTTAAAATCCTCCAAAGGGTTTCTACTGGAGTTAGAATAAAATCCCAATTTGCTATTTTGGTTTAGCAAACCATGTGCCATTTGACCTCCACTCACCTCCCCCTTACTCACTTGGCTCCAGCTCCTGTGGCCTGCTTTCTCTTTCTCAATCATGTTCCTGCCTCAGGACATTTTCATACACAGTCCCCTCTGCCTGAAATGTTTTTCTTCCAAGACTTTCACACAGCTGATTCCCTGTCATTCAAGTCTGAAGGGCAAATTGTTACCTCCTGAGAAGCTTACCCCACACCTTATACAACTAGAGAAAAATTCATATGGTTTTTAAACTTTTATTTTATATTAGAGTATAGCCAATTAACAGTATTGTGATAGTTTCAGGGTCACAGAAGTGTGACTCAGCCATACATATACATGTATCCATTCTCTCCCAAACTCCTCTCCCACCAAGGCTGCTACATACCATTGAGCAGAATTCCTTGTGCTATACAGTAGGTCCTTGTTGCTTATCCATTTTAAATATGGCAGTGTGTACATGTTGATCTCAAACTTATCAACTATCCCCGAATAAGTTCATTCTCTAAGTCTGTGAGCCTGCTTCTGTTTTTTATAAATAAGTTCATTTGTATCATTTCTTTTTAGATTCCACATATAAGGGGTAGCATGTAATATTTTTTTTTCTCTGTCTGACTTACTTCATTCAGTCTGACAATCTCCAGGCCGATCCATGTTACCTCAAATGACATTATACTATTCCATTGTATGTATATGTACCACATTTTCCTTATCCATTCCTCTGTCCACGGACATTTAGTTTGCTTGCATGACTTGGCTATTGTAAACAATGTTGCAATGAACATTGGAGTGCCATGTAACTTTCAGACCATGCAAAAACTCATATATTAATGTCAAATTGTTTAGAGAAATGCAGTGGATTACTAAAAACTACATATAGTACTTTTGTAAACAATACCTTCCTTCTACCACCCACTTATTGAGGGCTCAAGAAGAAAACCAACCAAACTAAATTTGGCCTAAAGCTTACCTGATCTGAAGAGTTACTTGGAATATACTCTTTCAGGTATAGCTCAGATGCTTGGGTAGCCTCCCTTTTCTCCCTTTTCTGTGCCTCACACCAGAACCTCAAACAAGTAGCCCTTAAAAGATGAACAGCTCCTGGAGGACAGTAGAGACAGCAGTCCAGTGGTTAAGACTTTGCCTTCCAATTCAGGGGGTGAGGGTTTGATCCATGGCCAGGGAGCTAAGATCGCACATGCCTCGTGGCCAAAAAACCAAAATATAAAATAGAAGCAATATTGTAACAAATTCAATACAGCCTTAAAAATGGTCCGCATCAAAAAAACACTTCAAAAAACCATAAATATTAGCTTTCTATCCCCAACTCTGACCTTTCATTCGTTAAGGCAGATGGTTCAGGTTGGTTTGGAAAGAGAAGAAGGAAAGGGGCATAGCAGGAGATGGTGGACTCATGTGTAGTGGACATCAATTATTATGGCTTCCCAGAATAGCAACTCCCCTCCATTCTTGGCTCTGCTCCATGTCCATGTCCCTGTTCTAACCATGTTATAGAACCTACCTTCCTAGCCAGAATTATTGTGAGAAGCACTTATCCTAAACCAAGTCAGCTCCAAGACAGGATTCAGCCTCTTGGCTACAACCATTAGATCAGAGATGGGCATCCGACCCAAACCAGGCCAATCAGATTCTTCCTTGGAATTTTTGAGCCTGAACCTGGGAGACTGAGTTTCAATGACTCTCCTCTGTTATCCCCTACCCTAAAGGGGAAGTCGTCCTATGGCAATCGAAGGTGACAATCTTCCCTTCTAGACTAGCCACAAGACTGAGAGAGACCATCTGAGAAGCATTTTGGTTCCATGTTCCACCTGTGCCAACTGTCCAGCCAGCCTTACCTTCCTTGTTGGTGAGCCAAGAAACTTCCCCCTTCTGCCTAAGTAAATTTGAGGTGGGTTTCTGTCATGTACCACTCAAAGAATCCTAAAGCAGAATGAAGAAGAAAATGAACTTGTCATGCCTGAAGAACACTTGAAGAGACACACTTCGCTGGAATGAGATTTATTTTAAGGAATTGTGAGATCAGAGCTAAATGAGGAGGGTGTGAATGCCACCCAACCGGGAGTCACTGAAGCTTTTGATCACGGACCAACATGGTAACAGCAGTCCCTTAGGATGAGTAACATGGGGAGGGTCATAAATGATGAATAACTGCAGGGAGAGGTTAGAGGCAGGGAGACCGTCTTGGAGGCTGTTGGAAGTGGAGTAGGGTAAGTTCCATCACATCAGTCTTCAGCAAGCTGTAGAGAGCCATAGGGCTTTGTCTTGTTGACACTCAGTCCCTGAAAGCTGCCTCCACCTTTGGAATTTCACTTGACACTGGTTTTATCAGGGAAAAACTCTATCGACAGTCACATCAGTAATGAGATGTGTAATTAACTCAGAGTCCTGCCCCCCCAGGGAGTGGCCATGGGGAGGGCAAAGAATATAAGAGCTCAATATCATAGTCAAAGCTTTTACGAATGTGTCTTCCTCCAGTGGGTGCCATGCTGACAGTGTGGCTAAATGAGTCTTAATTTGACAATCCCAACAACCTATTGTTAACGACATGCCATTGTTGTAATTTGAACTTGGTAAATGCAATTTTTTGGCTGTTTGCTCTCTCTTGGTTTTCTCTCCTGGGTTCCTGGATCCCTATGTTCCTTGGCAGGGGTGTGTGTGGGGGGTGTATTTCCTTTTCAACATCACAAATACCATCTCTGCTATTGGGACACAACAGTTAAATAATGTGAAATTGCACTGATGCCAGTGAAATAAAAGTGAGTTTTACAAAACCGAGTTCCTTCCCTGAACATAATAACAGTAAATTTCTAGGGTCCTATCGTGTAATATCCATTAGATTTATTATGTTGCAATTCCCAGTCCCACTAGTTCTGCCTGAGGGTGAGTATATTACATTTCATCACAGTTTCATTTTCTCCTACAGATGAGAAATGGGAATGCGATTGCAGTTATGTAGCATGCATGTGTTAAATCTGATCTCTAATAAAATCAAACACATCACAACTCAAAGCACTTTAGCACAGTGTCGGCAAAATGAAACACCATCTGTCATCATGTAGAGATTGCCTTATTATAACACAAAATCAAACTGCTCAGTGTGAACATTGCTACTTAATAAATGGGTAAATGAAAACTGATAATTATGATCTTATTTATTTTAAATGATTACTTAAAGCCACCAAAAGCACAACATAATTTGTCAATTAGACACTCTGGACCCATAACTGCATATAGAGAAAACACCCCTCAGTAAAAAGGGTAAACAGACTTGGAGAGAAACAAAAGGAAGAAATTGAAGGGAACTTTTCCTCCTCAAGGAAAGAAGCTCAAGACTTGAGAAATCCTGGTCAGTCCTAATCAGGTAACTGCAGTCTCTGCATCAGAATCACTCAAGTTTTCACTGGCGAAGAAAATCAACAGTTTCCAGTGTGCTAGAAGAGACAGAGGTCCCAAGGGAGAGCCGGTGATGCTGCCTTTGCTCCCACAAGACACATGTTAGGGCATGATGTTTCCCACTCTTGCAGGCAAAAGGTTTTTAACTTGATTTTAATCTTTCATTTGCATAGAACTCTATTAGTCTACCCGACCCCTAGAAGCTTGGGAGAGGCAATGGCAACCCACTCTAGTATTCTTGCCTGGAGAATTCCACATACAGAGGAGCCTGGTGGGCTACAGTCCATGGGGTCACATAGAGTCAGACACGACTGAAGCGACCAAACACACGATTAGTCTAGAGTTAGCCACTTCTAAGAACAGACGACTTTTTTAAAGATTTTTTTTTATATGAACCATTTTTTAAAGTCTTTATTGAATTTGTTACAATATTCTTCCTGCTCTGTGTTTTAATTTTTTGGCCATGAGGCTTGTGGAATCTTAGTTCCCTGGCCAGAATTCGAACCTGCACCCCCTGCATTGGAAGGAGAAGTCTTAACCACTGGACTGCCAGGGAAAACAGATATTAAAGTCAGTAGAAAATACACAGTGAGGAAGAGAGAAGGAGAAAGGTTGAGGAGAATTAAGGGCATTAATGGTTGTGAATCTACCATAACATGGACAAGGGTTTTGCTCTTCCCTGGAAAAAGGAAAAGGAAACATCTAAATGCCTTGCTGTGATCGAAGATACAAGGTGATGTCTCTTCCTAATGCTTTTACCTATAATCCTGATTATCCTGTCTGATGAAATTGCAACCATTCCTGGGATCCTGCAAGATGTAACAAGTCTTTGAGCCCAGGAAGATAGAGAAACACCCCCTGTCCCTGCATTAAGCAGTTTGATGTAGGCATGCTATACAGGGATTAACAACTCTAGACTCTCCTTTGGATGTGTCATCCAGTTTTTCAGAGTCTTGCAAATACTACAAATTCTCTTAGTCCCCAAGAAATTGATGGAGAATTAACATACCTCTCCTAGGTTTCCCAAATTTCCCCTGAGACCTAAAAATGATATCTTAAGTGGCAGGAAAATAACTTGAAACTGAAAAAAATACAGTCTACTGCCATCTTATTATGCCCCTCCTCCAAATCTTTTAACACTGGTTTCATGGAGGAATTATCTTAAGTGCCATCACCAATGACTTAATTTCCTAATTTCAAGAAAACTTTATTACAGGGTGGTTTCATCTCCAATATTCAATCCAACTAGGTAAATATTTTGGAGCTCTTGCAATATTTAAATCAATGAGGTGATTTAAATAAACAAGCAGTTTGCATTTGCGTGTAATTTGCAACCCAGTTGGAGAGAGAAAACTTGCAAGAATTAAAATTTATAGTAAAAGAAGGTAAAGTTGCATCCAAAGAAAAGCTATCTTTGCAGTAGGATAGAGAATTTCCAGTTGAGGCAATTGGGAAAGGCTCCTAAAGGAGGTGGCATATGGGATATACTGTTTTTTATTGAAGTAGAGTTGATTCATAATGTTTCAGGTGTACGGCAAAATGATTCAGATGTACTATATTCAAATATGGGCTTCCCAGGTGCACTGATGGTAAAGAATCAGCCTGCAATGCAGGAGACCTGGGTTCAATCTCTGGAAAAGGATATGGCTACTCACGCCAGGATTCTTGCCTGGAGAATTCCATGGTCTAAGGAACCTGGCAAGCCACAGTACATGAGATTGCAGAGAGTCAGACACGACTGAACAACTAACACACCCACACAAACACACATCTTCATATATATATATCTATATATATATATTCTTTCAGATTATTTTCCATTATAGGTTATTATAAGTTATTGAATATAGTTCCCTGTGCTATACAGTGGGACCTTGTTGCCCATCTATTTTACATTTAGTATATATATTAATCCCAAATCCCTGATATAACTCCCCTTTGGTAGCCATAAATTTGTTTTCTATGTCTGTAATTCTATTTCTGTTTCATAAATAAGTTCATTTGTATCATTTTTTAAGGTTCCACATATAAATGATACATATGATAGTCATCTTTCTCTATCTGGCTTACTTCACTTAGTATGATAATCTCTAGATCCATCCATGTTGCTGTGATTGGTATTATTTCATTCTTTTTAGTGTTAGTCACTCAGTCGTGCCCAGCTCTATCACGTATCAACTAGAAGTGGGCATGTTTTTTGTCCTATGTGGGAGAACCTCTGCAAAGAGTGAACTGAGCACACAGAAAGAAGTAGAGACAAGAAATTCTGTGGCTGTTCGACACCAAAAACAAAGGCAACAAAAGTAAAAAACAAGTGGAGCTATTCCAAACTAAAATGTTTCTGAACATCAAAGAAAGCCATCGACAAACTAAGAAGACAACCTACTAAATGGGGAAATATTTGTAAATCATATATCTGATAAGGGACTAATAACTGAAAATACATCAAGAACTCATGCAACTCAATAACAAAATAACAATTTGATTAAAAAATGGACAGGGGATCTGAATAGACATTTTTCTAAAGAGGACATAGAGATGGTTAACAGGTATATGAAAAGATGCTCAACATCACTAACCATCAGGGAAATGCAAATCAAAACCTCAACAAGATATCACCTCATGCTAGTCAGAATATCTGGCTATCATCAAAAAGGCAGGAAGTAAGTGTTGGCAAGGATGTGGAGAAAAAAGAATCCTAGTACACTGTTGATGGGAATGTAAATTGGTGCAGGCACTGTATGAAACAAAATAGAGCTTCCTCAAAAAATTAAAAATAGAGCTACCATATGATCCAGCAATTCCACTTCTGGGTATTTATCCAAAGAAACTAAAAACACTAACTCAAAAAGATATATGTCCTCCCATGTTCATTTCAGCATTATTTACGAGAGCCAAGATATGGAAATTACCTAGGTATCCATAGATGGATGAATGGATGAAGAAAATGTGAATATTTGAATGAATATTATTCCGCCATAAAAAAGAATGAATTTCTCACAACATTGTAAATCAACTATACTCCTATTTAAAAAGTGAAATGCTTCCATTTTTACCTTGAGGGCATTATAGTGAAGTCACTCAGTCGTGTCCGACTCTTTGCAACCCCAAAGACTGTAGCCCACCAGGCTCCTCTGTCCACGGGATTTTCCAGGCAATAGTACTGGAGTAGATTCCCATTTCCTTCTCCAGGGGATCTTCCCAACCCAGGGCTCGAACCCGGGTCTCCCGCATTGTAGACAGATGCTTTACCATCTGAGCCACCAGGGAAGAGGGCATTATGGTAAGTGAATAAGTCAGACAGAGAAAGACAAATGCTGTATGGTCTTACTTGTACATGGAATCTGAAACAAAACAAGAAAACCAGGCTCGTAGATACAGAGAACAAATTGGGGATTGCCAGAGGTGGGGAGGGGGTGGGTAGCAAAATGGGTGAAGGAAATCAAAAGGTACAAACTTCCAGTTAAAAAATGAAGATGTCATGTGAATGTTATGTATAGCATGATGACAATAGCTAATAATAGCATATCACATATTTGGAAGTTGTTAGGAGAGTATATCTTAAAAGTTCTCAACACAAGACAAAAAAAAAAATGTTCTGTAACTATTATGGTGATGGATGTTAACTCAAAATATACAGTCATCCCTGTATATCCGCAGGGGATTGGTTCCAGAACTCCCTTCACATACCAAAATCCATGGATGCTTAAGTCCCTTATATAAAATGGCATAGTATTTGCATATAATCTACACATATCCTCCCATATAGTTTAAATCATCTCCAGATTACTTATAATACCTAATACAATGTAAATGCTATGTAAATAGTTGTAAATACCATGTAAATGCTATGTAAATAGTTGCTGGCACGCGGCAAATTCAAATTTGGTGTTTTGGAGCTTTCTGGAACTTTTTTTCTGAATATTTTAATCTGCTATGTGTTGAATCTGAGGTTGTAGAACCCATGGATACAGAGGGTTGACTATATACAAACAGCAAATCATTACGCTGTACTTCTGAAATGAATATCATGTTGTATGACAATTCTGTGTGCCTGTGTGTTAAGTAGCCTTAGTTGTGTCCAACGCTTTGCAACCCTATGGCTGCAGCCTGCCAGGCTCCTCTGTCTATGGGATTCTCCAGGGTTGCCACGCCCTCCTCCCAGGGATCTTTCCGACCCAGGGATGGAACCTGTATCTCCTGAGGCTCCTACACTGCAGGCAGATTCTTTACTGCTGAGCCACCAGAAGCCCATGTCAATTCTACCTTAATTTAAAAAGAAAAAGAAATATTGTGGCCATATTTAAACTCCTGGTTCCAATCCTTCCTTAAGCCCAAACACAACTTGTCTTTAGGTTCTAAGAGATAACTATCTTTTGTAAGAAATTCCCTTCAGGCTTAAGCCAAATCAAGTTGGGTTCTGTCTACTTTAGTAAAAAACAGTCTTAATACGACAATGTTAGTAAAAATTCACAGTTTTATGATTTCTACAAAGCCAAGCCTAAATTCTGCATGTTCTTAGACATTATCTCTCCTCCAGGGATTATTTCTATGGTTACTCCACAGACAGGGTGCTCAATTCCCCAGACATGAATCTAAACAAGGCCTTTATTTTTGCCTTTTAGATGTTTCTACAAGATGCCAAAATCATTGATTCACGTGATCAATTCAGCAAACAACCTGTTAACTAACTTTAAGAGAAAGAATTCAGCCAGAGTTGGTTCATTGAACTGGCCTTGTAGATAAGCTTCAAAACCACATTGTTGAAATAGAGATTTGCCTGAGTTATAACACATCTCAACCTTGGAATCAAATTTGATATCACTGCCCTTACTCTCTCTTCCACATTGATGTTGCCACACTTCTTGCTTTTTGTCACAATAAATATCCGAGAAAAAAAAAAAAGGAAAAAGAAAAAACAGCTTCATGAAGAGGCATCATAGAAATGTAGCTGATATAGTATATTCCCTGTCCCAAACTGGTAGTTCACATAGTGTCCAACAGACATTGACTGGTTTCATTCCAAAATTCTTTAAAATCCGATGGAGCCACTACAAGTTAGGTGCAATGCTCCAAGACACCTTGACAGACAGTATGGGAACTGCAGCCTTAAGATAAAAGCCATGGCCTGACCCCAGGGGTAGCACCCTCAGCAGCAGAAGGGAGACATGGAAGAGAACGAGGCAGTTGGCCGGATTTGAGGAAATCCCTTGCCATCTGAGCAGAAGATGCCTGCCCCTTGAAACCCTTGCTCACCAGAGTGAAAAATGGATGGCAAAGCCATCCCTAATTCTAAGGAATCAGTATAATCACCTTTGCGTGTGTGCTCAGTCACTAAGCCTTGTCTGACTGTTTTGGGACCCCATAGACTATAGCCCTCTAGGTTCCTCTGTCCTGGATTGGGTTGCCAGTAACCACCTTTGGCCTCCTCCTAGAGACAGCGCGTCCACTGGAAGTTGACTCTTCCGCCATCTTGGACCTAATTGGTTCTAACCAGTATTCGTCATGTCCCGGCGCCATATGTCATTCTTTTAAAATTTTTAAAAGAATGTGCCCTGCCCCCTCCCCTCCTGTTTCAGGACCACCATCACAGCCTCCAAAGACACCTTGTGGAACTGTTTATTGCATTTCATAAGTTTGCTTCTCTTCATTTAGTTCTTATTTCATTTTACATGTGGGGCTTGTACTTCCATGACAAACAAAGCACTTGTGCTATAAATTCCTTCAATAATGGAAGCAAAAGTCCATTTAAAAATTATATAGTTCCCCTAAAATGAACATTAATGCTGCCTACTTCCCCTTCATCAAATCTACTAGTCTTCTACTGGAAGCCTCAAGATCTGAGCTCTAAACTTGGCTCTGCCATCCACTTCCAGTGTGATGCTCACACACACACACACACGCACGCACACACACAAACCCCATTTTTCTTACTTGTTAAAAAAAATAAAATGGGGGTAGATTTTGAGATTTTACCAACGAGTAGATTTTTTTAATGCTTTGAAAACCAACCTATGATTGCCAGGATTTAATTTTACCAAAGACAGGGACTTATCCAGTGGTCCAGTGGTTAAGAATCTGCCTTGTAATGCAGGGGACACAGGTTCAGTTCCTGGTCCGGGAGGTAAGATTCCACGAGCCGTGGAGCAATTAAGCCCACCCAACACAACTACACTGAACCCAGGCACCCCAACTAGAGAGTCCATGGACCTCAGTGACAAAGATCCCACATAATGCAACAAAGATCCCGAGTGCCACAACTAAGACCCGATGAAGCCAAATAAATAAATACATTTTTATTATTATTTAAAAAAAATTTTTTTTAATTTTACCAAAGATTTTTTAAACATTTTTACCAGACAAACCAAAAGCAATTGCCATCTACTACCACTATTTTATAATATAAAGTTCATGTAAACATTAAAACAAGGGGGGAAAGCAAATATTCCCCAACAATTTCCATTTTAATAGCTTGCTTCTTTTGCTTCATTAGGAAAACTCATTGTTTGTCCTTTTTTCCATTTGGCTTCGGACTGGTGGAAACATCATCATAGATTGCCATGAGCTTGCAATGTGTATTTGCACACCTGCAGCTTCCCTCCCAGCTCTGATTTTGCAGATGATCACTGCAACAAGTGATTAACCGAGCCTCAGTATCTTCATCTTATAAACGGGCACAGAGAAAGAGATCTACTTCCCAGGGTTGTTATGAATGTGAAGTGAAAATGTGGTTGTAGTAGTGTTTAAAAAAAAAAATCAAAGTATCATCCCTACCACCACCTTTTAAAATCCATTTTGTTCCATATTAAGCAATAAGATTGCAATTATGGATCTCCCAACTTTTTCTGTAACTCTCCAGCCTTGACTGGCTTAATTTAGACACTGAACATTAGTTTAACAAAGTGCTTTCATGTTTATGATATTGGATTAGCAAATTATAAGCTATCATATGAGGCTTTTGAGAACACCCAGACAAATGGCCTGCACACAGGGAACCCTCATATAGTCACCATATGGGCTTCATTTATTAAAGCTTTGGACCCTGAGCTTGGGGAGAGCCAACCTCTTTACAGAGAGACTCCTGAGGATTGGTTGCTAGGAAGCTACAAAAGCTAGTGTTTTTAATGAGATTTAAAGTATCATAAATTATATATTATTTTCTGCACTTAGGACATTCATAGCTCTTTGGTTTATTTTGTATTTCATTTTGCATTGGTGACATATAATCCTTTACATACAAAATGCCTTGCATAAGAATTCCCTCGGATATCAGAGCAAAATTACATTTCAAAATTATTTTTCTCCCTAAAATAAAAGTTCACATTTCTTTGTCTCCTTCTGTGTGTCCAAGGCAGGCAATTGCTAAGAATTTATTTTCTCCAGCTTAAAAAAAAAATTAATCCCAGCCTTTACCAATAATAATTACTCAAGTGAATACTGTGAGTTGAGTCTGGAGCTGCTGTTAATAAGAATTCTCATAATTCCATTTTCTGATGAGAGTTAATGTGGGTTCTGCGGGCTTAATTCCACAGATAATTACGGAGGCAGTATTTAAAAAGCCTGTTTAGTTGGTACCCTTCCTCAACTCCCTTCAGTGTTCAACATTAAATAAAGAGGCAGTCATCCCACAAAAGAAATTCAAAAACTATTTGGTTTAACTGCCCATCTTTAAGGAGGAGAGTCATTATGCAAATATGGTGCCCAGAATCGGCTGGGGGAGGTCTGCTCTGTCTAATCTGCATGATAAAAGACAGCTCCTGGTCATTGCAAAGGGCTGGGGCATATTTCTGCAGAGAGCAGGCATCGATAGGACAAATTAAGAGAGAAGTTTTTGATTAAGAAGTTGTCTGGATCAGGGGACCTTGGTGAAATGACATTTTTAACATCATTGGAAAGCAATGGTCCCTGAGAAACATCTGTTTTCTTTTTTGCCTTCCCTCTGTAACTTGTCTTCTTCTCCACCACTAGTTTCTCATATTAGGCACCTTTCAGAAACATTTCTATGATTTAACTCAGCAAGCTCTATTTTTCACTTTTAACAACACCAAGGGCTCTAACAAGGTACAATTAATTCCAGTGAAAGTTTAGGAAGAGGTTTAAGCTGAGACAAGAGGAAATCTGGGAGGCAGGGCTGCAACCATCAGCAACTAGATGCAGGACTGCGGAGCCCAGGCCTTCTGGAAATGTTGAAAATCATCTTTGTCCTGCCTTCACTGCAGCTGGTTTGCATACTACCCCCCATAATCTTCCTCCAAGAGCAGGGGCATGTGACAGCGCAGGCTTTATCTGCCTCAGGGTTCTGATCTCCACTTTTTCAAAATTAATTTTTACTGAATATAGTTGCTTCACAATGTTATGTTAGTGAATCAGCTATATCCATATACTCCATCTTTTTTGGATTTCCTTCCCACTTAGGTCACCACAGAGCGCTGAGTAGAGTTCCTTGAGCTATACTGTAGTTGTCTCTTCTTGATTAATTATCTGTTTTTTACATAGCAGTGTATGTATGTCAAGCCCAACCTCCCAATTCACTCCACCCCTCCTTTTCCCACTTTGGTGGCCATATATTTGTTCTCTACGTCTGTCTCTACTTCTGTTTCTGATCTCCGCTTTTGATTGCTTGATGTCTGGACTCAGCTGACCCCTCACTGGGTTAGGAGCTGACCAGTCAGAAATTTGAGCTTCACTCTGCACCCTGGTTCCCTGTTCCTTCTGCTCTGCACCAAAATATCCTTTTCTGATTGCACTCTGAAGTAACTGTTCATAGACTTGTCAACTTATGAACTATGTCCTTTAGCTGTAATTTCAAGAAAACCATGAGAGGGTGGAAGGATGACATGGAAGGCTGGAACAAGTGGCAAAATGGAAAAAGTAAGAACTTGTTGGCAGATTGAAAAGAGCACTGGAAATAGAAAAAAAAATCTGAAAAGATATATATATAAACCAGAATCATTAGAGCAACTATATATGAGTTTGAAGGTTGATTTCTATTTCCTCTCTCTCTCTCTTTTGTTTTTTTTTTTGGTCTACTTGTCTTTTCTCTATGTCCTACAATGAGCATGCATTACATTTACAAATATTTTAAATATTGGTGTTTTTTTAAACACATACTGATTTCCCATGTTAATACAGCTATATGAAGCCTTCGGATGTGGCTGCATGAGCTTAGAGCCTCTTGAACTTCAGCTTCCTAATCTGTAAGGGAAGAATCCAGTTCTGAGGTCTCTTCTGGGGCTCATGTGTTGAGTCATCTATGAGTATCAGTTTCATCCTAAGGATAAAATAAAAATAAAGAAGTAAAAGGATAAGGAGGCAAGATAAATCTTATTCCTACTACTCAGCAGTATTCAAGCTGTAAGAGTGCTTGGAGATCTTCCAAAATGTTCCTGTGCAAGAATTATTTGAAAAGAAATATTCCACTAAGCAGAAAAATGGTTGAGAACCTCTGATCTATTTTAATGCCTCAGATAAGAAATAAGTGGCTCAAGGGTGACAAGCTGGAAGAAGACAGAGCTAGGATTGGAACTTTGATGTCTTAGAACTGTCTGAAGCTTCTTCTACCAAATTAAGTGCTATCTTTAATTTATGATATTTCCTTATTTGACCCCTAAATAAGGTGACCATTCATTGCAATTTGCCTCAGATCATCAAGGTGTATGGTTGTTATCCCAGTGCAATTATTAACAACATCCCTTTTGCTCTCAAGAATGTCTGGAATTAGACAATAATTTTTATAGTCATGTCACTCACCCCTTAGCCCTCTCTCAGCCTGACAGCATGACAGAGCTTGACCCAATTTCCTCCCTGATGTCTATCTTCATCAGAGAAAGGATTGACCCTAATATCTTAGCGTCCATCCTCATTCATGGGTAAACTTATGGTCTGGGTGATAAAAGAGATCTTGGGAGACACAGACTTGGGTTCAACCTCTTTGCTCAGGAATCAGACTCTTTGACAAATCATGAAACACCATGCAGAGAGAGGCCAGACTTGCTTAAAAGGAGACCACCATACCCACATGGTGCAGCAGCCTCTTTCTTTCTGAAAGGAATTATTTTGTATGTAACATGGTTCATATTCCCGCTAGGCAGTCTTGCCCAATCAGCCTCTTTCATTCATTTGTTTGACAATTATTATGTGTCTGGTTCCACGTTAGACCTTGAGGAGAACTATATCACAGTCAGTGTTCCCAAGAAGTTCACAGTTTAACTGGGAAGAAAAGGGTAAGGATGCAGGTTCTACATATCACTGATTCATTTTACCACTTTTAACCTCCTCCAGACAATATTCCATGTAGCAGACACTCAAAAAGATTTGTCGAATGCATATATGACTGAAAAAATGCATTAACTAATATTGCCTTCTTCTGTAATCACATTATGTATGTATTTCTCAACTTCCAAGGGATAGAACCATATTGTGATGGGCATGGTAGACTCAGAGAGACAGTAATCTGTAACAGGTAAGAGGTTGGGTCTACAGGCAGAACTCCTGGGTTTGAATCTTGGCTTTTCCACCTGCTAGCTGCACAACTGGGGCAATTTACTTGACTTCTCTATGCCTCAGTTTCCCATTCTGAAAATAAAGATAATAATAGTAGCTACTTCATAGGGTTGTTAAGAGGCTTGAGTTAACTCATGCTAAGTACCTGAAGCAGTAGCTAGTGATGGTGTTGTGCTGGTAATGTTTAGCAACCAGCTTTCTGGTGGTTACACACACACATACACACACACACACACACACACACACACACACACACCAATTTGTTCCATTAGCTGATTTCAGTAGTGTAAATGCTCCCACCACCAATCACCATCAACATGACATCACTGAATGCAGAGATGGGAAGAGATGTGCTCTATCTATTCCATGAGCCAGCTCTCCACTGAGTTCTATCTAATGAGATCGTGTACATGAAAGCATTTCCTAAACTTTCATATGTGTAAGTCTGCTGTGTTCATCTTTTCTCTGTTTGTGGTCCCTATTGAGTTTAACAGATGGTAAAGACATGAGCTCAGCTTCTTGGTAATTATATGAACAAGCCAACTACTCTCACCAACTTCAGCTGAGCATCAAGGAATTAGGGAGGTCACTTCACAGCCCTGTCCACTGTGCATGATGTTGTCAAGTTTCTTTAGAATGATGCCACAATAACAGCCAATTTTTAAAAACTTACTATAGTCTAAAATATCAGGTGCCTTAAATACATCATTCCATTTTGCCCTCAGAACTTTGAAAAGTCAGAAATATAACCCCCAATTTATAGATGAAAAAACTGAGGCTCAGAGAGGTAAAAACACACTCTTAATCCACCACCACTAAGTGCCAAAGCCAGGGATTAACCTTGGTCTTTTTGATGCCAAAATTCACACCCTAAACCACTTACACTTATTATTCCATGACCCTTTTAGGTCTTAAGGTCATTTTAATTTTGACTATTGGTGCCAGTAGGCAGGGGCTCCCAAGTGGCTCAGTGCTAAAGAAAGAATCTGCCTGCCAATGCAGGAGACTCAGGAGACAAGGGTTTGATACCTGGGTCAGGAGGACACCCTAGAGTAGGAAATGGCAACCCACTCCAGTATCCTTGCCTGGAATAATCCAAGGACAGAGGAATCTAGCAGGTTACAATCTATGAGGTCCAAAGAGTTGAACATGATTGAAGTGACTTAGCAAGCATGCAGAAAGAGAGTTTAGAGCCATATCAACCTAATGCAATGTGTGGACTTTGGTTTAGACCCTAATTTGAGCAAACCAATGACAGAAAGTCATTTTGAAATCATTTGAACACTGAATATTTGATTATATTAGGAAATTAATGTCAACTTTTCAGGGGTGTTAAAGATATTGTATTTATGCTTTTAAACACTTCTTCTCTCCATGCTGAAGTATTTATAGATGAAATAATGGGATATCTTGTATTTGCCTTAAAACACTCCAGGCAGAGATAAGGGGTGTAGAGGGAGAAAGTCAGGGTTGATGAAGCCAAAAGGGCTTTATTTTGACAGTTGTTGGATGATAAGTACAAGAGGATTTTTTATAACATTCTCTCTACCTTATATACATTTGCAGGTTTCCATAATGAAAAGTCTTTTCAACTTTCTGAACCAGAAACATAAGAATCCATTCTGACTTTTCCACTTCCTACTTTCCCACTCCCTCCCCCCACCCTGTCCCATTCAGTCACTAGGGAAGGACTCTTTTACATACTACAAATTTTCTCCTCTTGACCCAACAGCAACCACCTTAGTCAAACCCTTATTTCTTCCTTCCTGCATTATTGTGACGGCCTCCAACTGTCCCCAGTCTCCAAGCTCCTGAGCCATCATCCTCTGTCCCACCAGAGGAATCTTTCTAAAATGCAGATCTGATCAAGGTCCCCACTACCTACAACTCTTCAATGGCTCATCTTCATCTACCAGGATGAAGAGTCCCACAAGGCCCTTCATAATCCATCCCTTGCCTACCATTTCAGCTTCATCTTCCCATCTTTCCCTGAAATAAGTAGCGTCCAGTAATACCAGGCTACTTTACCTTCATTTGGCAAGACTTTCGGTTCAGTTCAGTCACTCAGTTGTGTCCAACTCTTTGCAACCCCATGAACTGCAGCATGACAGGCCTCCCTGTCCATCACCAACTCCCGGAGTTTACCCAAACTCATGTCCATCGAGTCGGTGATGCCATCCAGCCATCTCATCCTCTGTCGTCCCCTTCTCTTCCTGCCTTCAATCTTTCCCAACATCAGGGTCTTTTCAAATGAGTTAACTCTTCACATCAGGTGGCCAAAATATTGGAGTTTCAGCTTCAACATCAGTCCTTCCAATGAATACCCAGGACTGATTTCCTTTAGGATGGACTGGTTGGATCTCCCTTCAGTCCAAGGGACTCTCAAGAGTCTTCTCCAACACCACAGTTTAAAAGCATCAATTCTTCTGCTCTCAGCTTTCTTTATAGTCCAACTCTCACATCTATACATGACCACTGGAAAAATCATAGCCTTGACTAGACACACCTTTGTTGACAAAGTAATGTCTCTGCTTTTGAATATGCTATCTAGGTTGATCATAACCTTCCTTCCAAGAAGTAAGCATCTTTTAATTTCATGGCTGCAAGCACCATCTGCAGTGATTTTGAAGCCCAAAAAATAAAGTCTGACACTGTTTCCACTATTTCCCCATCTATTTCCCATAAAGTGATGGGATCAGATGCCATGATCTTAGTTTCCTGAATGTTGAGCTTTAAGCCAACTTTTTCACTCTCCTCTTTCACTCTCATCAAGAGGCTCTTTAGTTCTTCTTCACTTTCTGCCATAAGGGTGGTATCATCTGCATATCTGAGGTTATTGATATTTGTCCTGGCAATCTTGATTCCAGCTTGTGTTTCCTCCAGCCCAGCATTTCTCATGATGTACTCTGCATATAAGTTAAATAAGCAGGGTGACAATATACAGCCTTGACATACTCCTTTTCCTATTTGGAACCAGTCTGTTGTTCCATGTCCAGTTCTAACTGTTGCTTCCTGACCTGCATACAGGTTTCTCAAGAGGCAGGTCAGGTGTTCTGGTATTCCCATCTCTTTCAGAATTTCCCACAGTTTATTGTAATCCACACAGTCAAAGGCTTTGGCACAGTCAATAAAGCAGAAATAGATGTTTTTCTGGAACTCTCTTGCTTTTTCGATGATCCAGCGAATGTTGGCAATTTGATCTTTGGTTCCTCTGCCATTTCTAAAACCAGCTTGAACATCTGGCAGTTCATGGATCACATACTGCTGAAGTCTAACTTGGAGAATTTTGAGCATTATTTTACTAGCATGTGAGACAAGTGCAATTGTGCGATAGTTTGAGCATTCTTTGGCATTGCCTTTCTTTGGGATTGGAATGAAAACTGACCTTTTCTAGTCCTGTGGCCACTGCTGAGTTTTCCAACTTTGACAAGACTGTAATGGGCCCCTATTACAAGATGAGGGCATGCCAGGTGGCTCAGGGGTAAAGAATCTGTCTGCAGTGCAAGAGACGTGGGTTGGATCCCTGGGTCAAGAAGATCCCTGGAGAAGGAAATGGCAAACTCACTCCAGTATTCTTGTTGGGAAATCTCATGGACAGAGGAGCTTGGCGGGCTACAGCCCAGGGGTCACAAAGAGTCAGACACGACTTAGTGACTAAACATCAACAACCTTATAAGAGGAATACTGTGCTAAGCATAAGGAACACGTTGGCAAAAACCACAAAGTTCTTAGTTCATGGAATTTACATTTCACTGGGCTTCCCAGGTAGTGCTACTGGTAAAGAAGCCACCTGCCAATGCAGGAAACATAAGAGATGGAGTTTTGATCCCTGAGTCAGGAAGATCCCCTGGAGGATGGCATGGCAACCCACCCCAGTATTCTGGCCTGGAGAATCCCATGGACAGGGAAGCCTGGTGGGCTATGGTCCAAGGGGTCACAAAGAGTCGGACACAACTGAGTGACCTAGCATGCACACATGCTCTTTCCAGTCGAAAGACAACACATAAGTAAACGAGACAGTGATCAACAGTGCATGTGTTCACTTACAATCCCCTGAATTTGCTTCATTCTTACTCTTCTACATCTTTACATATGTAATTGCTTTTATCTGGAATGGCCTTGCACAATCAGCTCTCTTCATCTGCCAAATGCCTACCCATCTCTTCACCCATTAAGATTCAGCTCAGCCACAGTTCCCTCTGGGAAACCCTCTCTACCTCCCTCAGGCTTGGCTTTTCATTGTTATATCACCAATATTTTACACATCACCTAGGCTAAAGTAGGTCTTTAAAAAATACTTATTTGAAAAAACCAAATGAATAAATGGATTGACGGTTGGATTTCTGCCTCCCTTAAACTGCCTTCTTGGGCTTTTAAGTTGTAAGTGTTAAAAGCAGAGATTACACCTGAGCATTATTCTATATCCAGAAGCATTTGGGATTATGATGTACACTTTATTAACCAAAGTCACTGAAAATGGATACTTGCTTAAAGCAAAAGTTTCCCTGATCTTTTCCAGTGAATTGTGCTTTGTACAAAAAGCTCTAACATGAAATACATTAAGTTAAAGAAGAATTATATTGATGTATTCTTTTTAACTCCAGGTTTTCTCAGAAACTTTAATATGCTCATTTGCTTTATGAACCCTCCAGAATAAGCTTTTATAAAAGGGCATCGCAACAGATTAATGTCCTGAAGAGCATCTTTTAGGAAGCATTGGTCTATCTGATGCTCTAAGAGTTTGCCTTTACCGGTCCATATGACATCATTAAATAAGTAATACAACAGGACTTTGCAGCAGTGGCTGTTCAAGAGCAAGAAAGTGCTGAAGCTCTCTGTTCCCTGGCCTCCTGGTCTATTAAATTATGATAATAACACATGCCGTGACCGAATCAGCAGAACAAAAAGTAATTTACAGGATGGGACATAGAGATTTTATTGTTGTAGTGTGTTATTATCACTATTTTCCAGCTTTCTCCCTTTCTGTCTTTATTTCTCAATCTATATAGTAAAGTTAGCAATGCCTTAGTAATTGAGAAAATGGCATATCAATCAATGCTTGTTAAAACAAATGTACAAAAATGAAAACCTCTAAGGACAAAAATCAGTGGCAGCTAAAGCTGCTCCTAGATATGTGAGAAATGAAATAAGAGTAGAATATATGCCATTTGGGAGAAGAGAATTTTTTTTGACACAGTGGTTTACACCATTTTCGAGAACACAAAGAATGCAATAAAAGTACACACAAATGTGCGATTTTCCACATAGGTATGAATATGCAACTTACAATATCACGTGAGGAAATAAAATTGATGAGGGTTTTCTTTTCAGGCTATGTCTTTGCAGCATAAATGATGACTAATCTTACAGATTAAATCCGATCACTGGATTATTGATATTAATTCTTTCTTTGGCTTGACAGCTATAGGATGGAAATGTCATAGGAAACACACTGAAATTGACTGAGACCAATTAAGAAGGCAGGACCTGAGCAGACACATAAAAAATTCATCAATCACAGCTCAGTTTTATTTTTAAGTCAGAATATTTTTGTAACTGGAGAGAGGAAGTTTAAAACACTATGTTAAAACAATATTATTTTACATGATGACTTGTGTAATGATTTAAATTTTAGTCCATTGTTTAATCTGCCAACAAATAGCAAAAATTTCTTAAACTCTTTTGAAAGCACAATTTAACCAAGAACTGGTCAGACATAGAAGAGGCTTTGTCATCTTCAGAATTTTAAGCCCTGCTTTTAGCTAAAGCTTTTAGTTAAACAAGGACAAATCTATCTAATCTGCCCATTTGCAAGTAGGCTCATTTCTGTACCCATTCATTAATGTGCTGATTAGAATCATAATGTAGAGTTGGGGGCATCTTAAAGTCAACTCATTTATGAAAATGCTCATAAATTTAGCACATCGTTGTTCAAATAGAAACATTCCATAATCACAGAATGCAAAAAAAGAGTAGATGTTAAGCAGCTGAAGATGAAGGCGCACACTAGTTCCTTGTTACAAAGTTATCTAGACTTAGGTGACAAAACCTCAAATCAGAAGCTATGAAAGAGATCCGGTATCAGTAAATGGTAAAATTGGCAGATTCCAGCAGACTTGTCTTTCCAAGGACAGAAAGCAATGGAAAAGGAAGCAATGGAGGGGTAGGGAGAGAAAAAGGAAATCTTTGGAAGTAAGATTGGCCATGAGCTGATCATTGTTGAAATGAAGTGACTTATATTTACATAGGATTGACTATTTTTATATCTGTGTGAAACTTTTTGTGATAAAAATATGAAATATAGATGTATGTGTGTGTGTCATTTGACTTCTAGCAAAAGACGTACTAACTTTAAGTGAACAAAAAGTAAATCAAAGGTAAATCAAGTACTATGAAAGGGATATATTGATTATAAAGAAAAAGAGAAGGTGAAAACTCTTCAGAGAAAGGAATAAAGCCTGTACACAGAATATTTAGAAGGAAATCAGGATGAACTCACCGTAACAACAACAGCAAAATGGTAACTATGTGAGGTAAAGGATGCCTTAACTATTGCAGGAAAATAAACATTTTGCAACATATGTATGCATCAAGTCATCACACTGGTATAATAAAGGGCCTCCTGGGATGACCCAGAGGGTGAAACAGGGGAGGGGAGGGAGCCTCAAGAGGGAAGTGGTATATGTATACTTAAGGCATTGTAAGGCAGAAACCAAAAATAGCATTGTAAAGCAATTTTCCCCCAATTAAAAAAAAATTTTTTTAAGTCACCACATTGTACACCTTAAACTTATACAGTGTTATAGGTCAATTATAAAGCTGGGGGGAGTAGTTGGATAATGATGCAGATATGTTTTGATAGATAATACACTGTTCAATTTCAAGAAAAAAACAATTATTATTGAAGAACATTATGTATCTGAAAAAGTACTAAAAAAAAATTATACACAGAGCCAGGACCAAAATATTCAAATCCAAATTTTCATGAGATGGTGGGCAAAATAAAAGAGAAGGAATATAAATTCCCACATGGGAAAGGAAGCTTGTGGAGGCAAAAAGGACATTTCAGAAAGTTCCAAGGATTTCATTTCTTTCTGTGATAGATTTCATCGCACCGAGGCCAACTGCCTTGCCCCTCCTACGATCTGTACTTCTTTTTTTTTAAGTAGTTGATTTTTACTGTTGTGCTTCTAGTATTCAAGAAAGTGATTCAGTTATATATATTCTTTTTCAGATTTTTTCCATTATAGGTTATTACAAGATGCTGAATATAGTTCCCTGTACTATACAGTCGGATTTGTTGGTTATCTATTTTATATGTGTGTGTATGTATCTATTGGAGAAGGCGATGGCACCCCACTCCAGTACTCTTGCCTGGAAAATCCCATGGATGGAAGAGCCTGGTAGGCTGCAGTCCATGGGGTCACTGGGAGTCAGATAAGACTGAGTGACTTCACTCTCACTTTCATGCACTGGAGAAGGAAATGGCAACCCACTCCAGTGTTCTTGCCTGGAGAATCCCAGGGATGGGGGAGGCTAGTGGGCTGCCGTCTATGGGGTCGCACAGAGTCGGACACGACTGAAGCGACTTAGCAGCAACTTAGCAGCAGCATGTATCTATTAATCCTTAAATCCTAATTTATTCCTCCCCCCAACTTCTTCTTTGGTAATCATAAGTTTGTTTTCTATGTCTATGAGTTTTTCTGTTTTATAAATAAGTTCATTTGTATCAGTTTTTGGATTCACAAAGAAGTGATATCCTATGGTATTTGTCTTTGTCTGACTTAATTCATTTAGTATGATAATCTCTAGGTCCATCCATGTTTCTGCAAATAGTATTATTTCTTTCTTTTATGGCTGAGTAACATTTCATTGTGTATACATATACCACATCTTCTTTATCCATTCATCTGCTGATGGTAACTTAGGTTGCTTCCATGTCTTGGCTATTGTAAATAGTGCTGCAATGAATATTGAGGTGCATGTATCTTTCCAAATTTGGAGAAGGAAATGGCAACCCACTCCAGTACTCTTGCTGCAGTCCATGGGGTCGCTAAGAGTCACACACAACTGAGTGACTTCACTTTCACTTTTCACTTTCCTGCATTGGAGAAGGAAATGGCAACCCACTCCAGCGTTCTTGCCTGGAGAATCCCAGGGACGGGGGAGCCTGGTGGGCTGCCGTCTATGGGGTCGCACAGAGTCGGACACGACTGAAGTGACTTAGCAGCATCTTTCCAAATAGAGTCTTCATCTTTTCCAGATATATGCCCAGGAATGGGATTGCTGGACCACATGGCAATTCTACTTTTAGTTTTAGTTTTTTTGTTGTTTTTAATAATTTTTATTGAAGTATAGTTGATTTACAATGTTGTATTCATTTCGGGTGTACAGTAAAGTAAATCAGTTATACATATACATATATCCACTTTTTTTTAGATTCTTTTCCCATATGGGTGATTACAGAGTATTGAGTAGAGTTTCTTGTTCTATATAGCAGCTCCTTATTAGTTATATATATTTTATAATATAGTAGTGTATATAGCTCCCCTGAAGAAGGAAACGGCAACCCACTCCAGTATTCTTTCCTGGAAAATTCCATGGACAGAGGAGCCCGGCAGGCTACAGTTCATGGGGTCTCAAAGAGTCAGCCACGACTGAGTGACTGAGCACAGCGTGCATATCTCAATCCCAATCCACCAACTTATCCTTCCCCTCCATTTCCCCCAGTCATCATAAGTCTGCTTTCTATATCTGTGATTCTATTTCTGTTTTGTAAGTAAGTTCATCCCTCAGCATATTTCTAACTGGTCCTAGGACAGGGCATGGGAGAGATGACATACACACCCGGTTCTATGACAATCAATATAGCAAGAAGGTGATAGGTGTGTAGCTGTGCTGTTTAAAGCCTTACAATCTTTTTGCTATTGATTTTCTATGATTTTTAGCATATTTCTTGTGACTAGCAGAATATCTGGCATCTAGGCATTGTTTCTCCATTAATAATTGTTGGATGAATAGAAGAATGAAGAGGTGAAAGTATGAGAATAAATGAATGAAGCTGGAACACTATTTCCACTAGATGTCTGGGCACATGAGCATCCAGGTCCATTTCATCTTGAAGTGAACCCATCAGGCAACAGGTGACTTCATGGTCACCCTCAATTCCTCTCTGTCCTTCACTCCTCTTGTCCAATTAGTCCCCAGTGTCAATGCCACTTCTTAAACATCTCTCAGATCTATTCCTTCTCCCATTGTCTAGCTAGACACTTATCACCTCTTGTCATCATCATCGTTTAGTCACTAAGTTGTGTCCAACTCTTTGCAAACCCATGGGCTGCAGCATGCTAGGCTTCCCTGCCCTTCACTATCTCCAGGAGTTTGCTCAAATTCATGTCCATTGAATTGGTGATGCCATCCAATCATCTCATCCTCTGACATCCCCTTCTCCTCTTGCCTTCAATCTTTCCCAGCATCTGCATCTTTTCCGATAAGTCAGTTACGCACATCAGGTGGACTAAGTATTGGAGCTTCAGCTTCAGTACTAGTCCATCAAATGAATGTTCAGGGTTGATTTCCTTTAGGAATGACTGCTTTGATCTTCTTGTAGTCCAGGGGACTCTCAAGAGTCTTCTCCAGCACCACAATTTGAAAGCATCAGTTCTTCCATGCTCAACCTTCTTTATCACCTCTATCACCGCTCACCTAGACTCTATGAAATAGTGTCTTAACTAGTCTTCCCTTATACTTTTCCTCACTCCAATATGATCCTCTTTGACCAGGTCCCTCTGCCTTTACCCTTATTTAAAATGTCCATGGCTCCACATAACTCACAGGATAAAATCAAAGATCCTTAGCCCAGGAAAGGTTTTCCTAACCTCCCCTTCCCCCATATACCAGTCCCCTCTGATCCCTTTACATCCAGCTCTATTTGGGATGGGGGTCATGATGGCCTTGTAAAGGCCTTTCTTGTATCAGAATGCTTTTTCCTCTTTGCCTCCAGTGAGGACACTATAGATCCTTCCAAACCAATTTCAAATGTCACCTCTGAAAAAGTTTCCAAATATTCTTTTTTCTGTTCCTATTGGTATTTAAGTCATAGGCTTTTATAACACTTATCTGATAATCCTAGAATTAGTAGCTGACTTTTCTGTTTTTCCAACTAAACAATGAGCTCTTAGCTGGCAAATATCGATTCTTGCCCAGCAGGCACCTGGCATATTCGTGTGTGTTGTGTTACATAATTCACATTTTGGAATGAGGCTAAAGATAGAGAAGGGAGTAACCCCAGACAGAGTCAAAAGAATGGTATGGGGACTTCCCTGGTGGTCCAGTGGTTAAGAACTTGCTTTGCCATACAAGGGGTGCGGGTTCTATCCTTGGTCCAGGAACTAAGATCCCACATGCTGTGGGGCAACTAATCCTGCATACCACAACTACTGAGCCCGTGTGCAGCAATGAAATATCCTGCATGATGTAACGAAGATCTCAAGTGCCACCACCAAGACCCAGTGCAGCCAAATAAATAAATATTTTTAAAAAGAATGTTTTGAAAAATCCACAAGCTTCTTGGGGGAAAAAAAACCCATAAAGGAAGATATATGAAGTGAACACATCAAGTCCCTAAATTAACAAACAATAGGAATGTAGCAAGCTTTCAAGCAGCTATTATTTCATCATTAGGAAAAGTGAGAAACTGTAATTCCACTGTTATCTAATCTTTTTCACTGTATAATATCATTCTATCCCAAAATCATTTTCTTCCTGGTCTAGCAAAAAGAAAAAGTTGATTCAAGAGGAAGATCACGCCATGGATTTGAGACCTGAGTTAGAAATGAAAAAGGGAGGAAGAAAGGGAAGAAGGAAGTGAAGAAGGGAAGAAAAAAAGTCGAAAAAGATAAATGAAATGACCTTGTTACATCAGTCATTTTATTTACCAAGTTTTGGGGCCTTTGTATTTTTCAGCGCCTGCTAATAATAAAAGTCAGCCCAAAATATATACACCAAATGACAGTGACGTAATGTCTCCTCTAGTTTCCTTCTTTGCTAAAATGTCCTTGATTTCCCCCCATTAATTGCATACAAGTTCTTCTAACATACAGAATATCTTCTAAATTACTCGCTAGTGTGAGCAATTCATAGTGTGTGAGCTGAATGAAAGACTCAGCTCCTCAAAGCTCCCCAAATACTCTCTTTCAAAAATGATCCACTATTTTCTTAGCTTGAATAGTCTTTTCATTGTAACCTCAGTGACTACCAAAACAGTTTAATGTTATTAGAATGTCATCAAGTTTCATTATGTTTAATAAGAGATGGTGACAAGAGATAATTTTAAATACATTTTCACCAAAATTAAAATCACAAGTTGTAAAATTAATCCTCCAAGTGTCAGTTATAATGTGATGTAATTTCAGTCTTCTTAAACTTATTCTCGTTAGCTGCTCGGGTATGGAGCTCTAGCAATAAAATTATAAATATGGCAAAGAAGCTAAGATCTCAAATACCCATCTTCACTCTCAGTAATGAGAATTGTGGTTTGCCTCATCAATTTATTTGCCACTTTAAATAGATTATCTAAAGGAATTGATTGACATGATCAAATACCTAATTTTCTGTTCATCATTCAGTGTATACTCATCGAATATTTATACTCAGAACATTGTTGGTTGGCCTGTGTGAACTAAAAGAAGGATAAAAGATATTGCATGCCCACTTTTCCCTATTCTCTATAACTAAATAAGAGAATAACCTGGAAAAATATCAAATTCAATATGACTTGTATTTATTCATATCCTGGTTCATGTCAAAAACTTTTGAGTTTCTTTTTAAAAAAAAAATACCTGAAATACAAGAGTATAAAACAAAGAATATATTAGGGTGAAAGGAAAATGAAAGAAAGCATATGGTCAATGAACATTCCACTGAAAGAGGTGGACTGTAAATGAAGCAGAGAGCTCTCTGCAGGTCAAAGAACACACACATTTATACACACATACATGTACACAAAAATACACACACACACATATGCATATATACTTACTCTCTCTCACACACACATACAAACACATACTAGTTGCTTAGAGAACAAGCTTTTCTGAAACTAAAACTCAAGTGGTGCTTTCATAAAACATAAGGGGTGCTATAATGTTTCCTTGACAACATCATATCTGTATCTGATAACATAGCAAGTTTCATGCTAACATAACTGATGGCAGAGTGGTAACAAGAGGCCAAAGCAATATAGCCTAAGCTTGCTGCCTTCTAATCCTCCTCTCCTAGGCACTCAGTATCTAGTTGGAGTCTTCAGGAGTTCAGTCAAAATTGCAGCATACGTGAACTATGTAAGTCTCACATACATTAAGAACATGGCAGTCTCATACACAAGGTATCATGAAAGCACAAAGAAAGAGGTTGCCCTTGAGAAAAACTGTAAAGGAGGAGGAGGAGTTAGCTTAAGCTAGAGGAAGCAAACCAGTGGGGCTCAGTCACATCACATGGCCAGCTGTAGGTAAAATATTTGAATTAGATGCTAATATTTAAGAATTCAGATTTCAAATTTCTCAAAAGAATCATTGGAAAATTTGTCAACCTAGAGCCCACATTCCTGCATGACAAAAATTGGCTGAATACAATATTGTAAAGCAATTATCTTTCAATTAAAAATAAATTTAAAAAATTGGCAAACCAAGCAGCCTCTTCTTTAGCTCCAGTGAGCACCTTCCAGTTTGTCCCAGACCCCACCCAGTCCACTTCACCCGTGAGGTTACCTTCCTTAGCCCCATGGACATTCAAGAAATAAGGGAAGGAAAGGTATCAGTCCATGCAAAGATATGAAACAGCATGGTTTCATACTGTTGGTTTCATGGTTTCGTACTTGGGGAAACTGGAGAGAAAGATGAGTATAGGAGAGCTGGGGCAGAGGCTAGGGTGGCTAGCAAAAGCCAGATGCTATTCAAGATAGTATTCATTACAAGCAGAATAAAATTTGTCACATCTGTTCTTTGCTCATGGGGTCCATTGACTCCATTTGCTGGGAGAAGCTCTTGGGGTCTAATTGCTGGTAGATCTTTAATGAAGAGGCTCCACTGTATATTGAACAAACTACTCTCAAAGGTTCCTTTGGAACATTAGTGTTCAAAGACTTATATTCAGATCTCTTTGCTGCAACAGGGTGGATTCCTCAGTTGAATGTCACAGTCATAAATAATCCTTAGAAACTGGTGTCCTCTGGACATTTCCTCTATACCTGGAAACCCATACTATGATGAATCGTCCCCACTCCTTTCTGCAGATTCAGTGCTCAGAGCAGACTGCCTTCTACATAAAGCCACATGCTTTACATCCACCTGGAGGTGATCTCTCCTCACATTGAGTCCCTTGTGGCTCTCAGTGCTTAGAAACTTTATATCACAGTTATTTGTGTATACATTTCCTTTGCTATGTGATGAGATTTGGGGGAAGAATATCAAAAATACTTCCACAGTGAGAGCAGTCTCAGAGTATTTCAGTCTCATGTTCTTTGGCATCCTGTATGTTTGCACCACCAACCTCATTCAGTCCACAAACTATGATTGATTGTCTACCATGTGCCAGACACTGTTCTAGGCATTGAAGAACCACATTATAAAAGAAAAAGAAAATGGTCTTTAATGGAAGAAGTTTAATTCTAGAAGAGAGATATACTTATTTGTAGATAAATAAAATCATTTCAGATGGTCATAAGGACACAAAATGCAGTGAAATAAAAGACAATGTCTGGGGAAGCACAGCGGTCCCCAACCTTTTTGGCACCAGGGACCAGTTTTCCATGGATGGGGGGTGGAGGATGGTTTTGAGATGGTCAAGTGCATTACATTATTGTGCACTTTATTTCTAATCTAATGCGACCACTAATCTAACAGGGAGTATTGGTCCATAGCCTGGAGGTTGTGGACACCTGGGGGTGGGATGCCCGCTTGGAGATAGGGGTATCAGGAAAGATCTCTGTGATGACTTGACATTTGAGCTGAGACCCAAAATAATTGTGGAGAAGGAAATTAGCCATGGAAACATCCAAGGGCAAGATGTCTCAGGCAGAAGGAGAGCAAAGGCAATTGCTCAGAGGCAGGAAAAAGCTTGGTGAATTTGCAGGACAGAAAGGTGGCTGGAGGGTAGTGAGTAAGGGAGAGAGAAACAGAAGGTGAGGCCAGACAAGTGGCACTTTCATGTCCCATGGACTAACCAGGCAAAGGGTCTGCTATGGTCCATGGGTCAAACTCAGTTCACCATTTGTTTTTGTATGGTCAAAATAGTTTTTACATTTTTTATTAGTTTGGAGGAAAAAAAGAAAATAAAAATATTTCATGATATGTGAAAATTATATAAAATTAACATTTCAGCTTCATAAAGATTTATTTGAACATAGCTGTGCCCATTCTCTTACATATGGTCTGTGGTCACTTTCATCCAACAACCTCAGTTGCATTGTTGCAACAAAGACCATAGAGTCCACAGAGCCTAAAATACTTACTATCTACTCTAGTACAGAAAGGGCTTCCCAAGTGGTGCAGTGGTAAAGAATCTACCTGCCAATGCAGGAGACGCAAGAGACTTGGGTTCGATCCCTGGGTGAGGAAGATTCCCTGGAGTAGAGAACGGCAACCTACTCCAATATTCTTGCCAGGGAAATCCCATGGACAGAGGAGCCTGGCAGGCTACAGTCCATTGGGTTGCAAAGAGTCAGACACAACTAAGCAAGCGTGCACGCACACACACGCACACGCACGCACACACACACACACACACACTGTACAAGAAAAAGTTTGCCCAAAAGTTTGCCAACTCTTGAACTAGACTACAAGGTTTCTAGGGTGCATTCATTTAATCAATAAACATGCCTCAAAGGCTTCTATCCCACGCATGATACTGGCTTCTAGGGAAACATGAGGGGTTAAGTCAGACAATGGAAGATTCTGAATTCCAATAAAGTTATGTTAAATCCTGGGTGAGAAGGAAGACCATTTTCTTTGAGTTCAAGGATTTACAAAACCTCTTGAGCCCCTTTCCCACTGAACAAAAGCCTCTGGCCCCGTTTTTATCAACCCAAAAAGACAAGAAAAGCTGGATCCTGAAAAATGACTGGCTAATATAGAAATGTAGCCAATCAGCAAAATCTAAAGGCTCTGAAATATGTTTAGTCAAATTTTTTTTTTCAGAGCAAATACGAAAAAAGAAGATGAAGTCCTCAGAAATGGAATATTATTTAGCAAATGCTGGAAAGTGTTCTCACTGCACTAATGAGTCATTAAGTGAGGCGTTTGGGAACTGGGGAGGTGCTATAATTAGGTTATCTGTATTTTTAACACAAGAAAAATAATCCAAAGAGGCATTAACTAATGCAGCTGTATTGGAAGGGGGACAGCTCTCTGCAAGTCTCCAAACAGAGGGGAATCATTTTGAACAACTCAGAGCTCAGCTGAGCAGTTAATTTAACAAAATGCTTAAGAGTGAACCCTCAGTCATTGGTCTATATCCTGAACCATCTCCTAGTTTTACCCGAACTAGAGATCAGCACTCCATTCCAAAACACCAGGCCTGTACAGATATCAGTTTAGATAGAAACAGCAAATCTGATCATAACAAAAGGCTAACAGAAATGAAGTGAGTGACGGGTTAGGGATTTCACATAATTAAATTGTCAAAGGCCACAAAAGGAATGTGAAAATCAGGGGATATCACCATCCTGGGGGAAGAGAGAGGGGATTTAGTTATAAATACATTTCTGAGGAAGATGAAGAAAAAATAGATGTCCAGATTGCTCATTTTTGGCCTAATGAATAAATTATCTTGCTCCCCCCCAACCCCCAATGCACCTGCTGCTTTGAAAAGTCCTTCCACACCAACCCAACAGTAAATGCCTCACAATGGCTCCAACGAAGCTGGAGTCCCGCCAGTGAAAATTACCACTCTTCAACCAAGATAAACATCATATTACTTCATTACCCTTTTAAAACATATGCAAATCAAATCCATTATTCTTTTTTCACCCAGAAATGAAGTTCGTTTGGCTGGAATTCAGCGATTCCTTTTGTTGCAATTGACCATGAATGGATGAACTTCATGTAGATGGTGCCCACTCCCCATCTTTGAATCAAACATTAATACCATTTGACAGTAATAAATAACACTTATCACAATAGGGATGGAATAATGATTTCCCCACTCAGCTGGCTCATCAGAGCCTATCAGCTGACAACTGCATAAATGAGATTAGCATAACAGCTGCCTATGACAAATGTATCTAAATCCTTCTAATGCCAGCTAGTGCTTTGATCTCCCTATCAAGTCAATGCCAAAACCCAAATCCATTTCTGCAAAATACATCTTGTTTATTATAGATACATATGTATGTCCCAGCACAATCTGCAATCCCAAGACGTCCTTAATTAAAAGAATTTGGGATATTGATTGAAAATTGTCACCTCTGGCTTTGTACTTCCTTCCACGACAAGGCTGAATATTTTTAAGAAATTTATTTTCAAAATGGAGTTTAGGCTTTGCCTTCTCTTACTTCCCCTTGAGTCACTCACTAGAATGTAATGAGGTCCCATTCTGATGTTTTCAAATGAAAATAATTACCATGGTTTCATTTTGATTATTGCCTTTCAGAGGTATCAGGTTCATAAAAATTTAAATCAACTCCAAGTAACATAAGCCACAGTCCTTTCCTTCCTTTTATACAATCACAGTGAAACACAGACTTGTTCTTTGTTTGGGAATGCAAATGGGATTTGATCAAACCTGAACTAGAATGTCTTCATTTATCCTCCTCAACAATTCACAAGGCTGATGAGGGTAATAAGAGAAGCAGTAAACACATTTTTGGTGTCCAGGTCCCTGCAAGCTTCAATTTGTTTCTCCTACTGAACTTGAAGTTGAAGCAAGACAGAGAGTCCAGTGTCCAGGAAATAATATGCTGGATATTCGAGAGATTAGGATGTAAGGAGTTAGAGACTCCCTTAAGAAAAGGGCAGCAACTGGGAAAGCCACATGAACACATGCTTAGAATGTAGGTCTTGTTATCCTGTCTTGAAACAGACTGAAGGCAAGGATTAGTAGTGACTAGTTTACTTCCCACTCCTTTGCGGGGAGTATTTACATAGCTATATCACAACACTCCTCCAAACAGTCAGTCAGTCAACAGTCATTCATTCATATCATAAATATTTATCAGGAGCCTGCCATGTACTATTGTATTAATAGGTGATAGGAATATCACAGAAGCCAGATATACAAAGCTTACCTTCATGGGACTTACATTCTAGAGGACAGATATCAAGTACTATTGAAAAATAATTACATCACAGTGGAGAGAGGATACTATTCAGATCATGTATTAGAGAAGATGTGAATAGGTTTCAACATTTACACAAATGTGGGCAGTCACAAATTAGAACAGATGTAGGCGTGTTAGGCAAATACAATGGATGAAGACCACATTCTAGGTCTGACTTTTGAACAGTTTTCAGACTGAGGTTGGGCTCCCTCTGTAATTAACTCATCAGCCCATGTTCAGGTGCTCAGTCATGTCTGACTCTTTGCGACCCCATGACTGCAGCACGCCAGGCTCCCCTGTCCTTCCCTATCTCTCAGAGTTTGCTCAAACTCATGCCCATTGAGTTGATGATGCCATGCAACCGTCTCATCCTCTGACATCCCCTTCTCCTCCTGCCTTCAGTCTTTCCCAGCATTCAAGGGTCTTTACCAATGAGTTGGTTCTTCACATCAGGTAGCCAAAGTATTGGGGCGTCAGCTTCATCATCAATCCTTTCAATGAATGTTCAGGGTTGATTTCCTTTAGGATTGACTGGTTTGATTTCCTTGCTGTCCAAGGGACTCTAGAGAACTCAATATGAAACAGTAGGGGATGTCCAATAATTTAACAAACATGTGTTGATCGAGCCACTATGTGCTAAGGATACTAGCCTGAATGAGACTCTGCTTTCTATGGCATACCATCCCAATGTTGGAATTATGAGCATAATCATGATTTACAAAAGTAGAAGTATACTAGGTTAGGATGAGCAGGAAGGAGATCCATGAAGAAATGGCCTTTGAAATAAGACTAAGGGCGCAGGCTGGTATATTCCATAGTGGAAGATCCATGTGACAAAAGTAGACATCAAATAACATCAACAAAATGCAGGCATGACAGAGCAAGAACTTTAGGCAGATCCAGTGAAGGAGATCTTGGTCATTAATGCCAGACCCATTATAGTTGTTATAAAGTGACTTGAAGTTGGCTGGACATGTGCTTCTTGACATTAACTCTTCATAAACTATCTATGCTTCACTGTATAAGGTAGATCCAACTATGAGTAGATCCAACTATGAGCAGTCCATGGGGTCGCAAAGAGTCGGACACAACTGAGCAACTGAACTGAACTGAGCTATGAGTGAAGGAGTCCCTCAAATCTTACAAGAGCATGACTTCATATCCTTCCCAGAGAAGGTAGATAAGAAAAGTACACTTAGTTGAAAGGTGTTGGAATAGAATCTAGTCCTTCTTGGCTTCCTACACAAAACATGATTGGACATTTGCTAGTCAACTGACATTTACATCAGCGGTTCCACTGGAAAGAGTACATGCATTACCTGTTGTTGGAATAAACATTATGCATCACATAACCAGATTCCGCTGCCTTTCAAGTATATGTTGACGGTGCTATGACTAACTAGATACGAAAAATTTTTAAAGCATCATTGAATTCGTCATAGCTCTATTATTGTGTATTTTTCCATCCCCAGACACAAAAGTACTACTATCATAAAATTAGCATTAAAAAATAGAAATTTTCACCATATGATATCACTTATATGTGGAATGTAAAATATGACAGAAATGGACCTATCTATTAAGCAGAAACAGAATCAAGGACATGGAGAACAGACTGATGGTTGCCAAGGGGGTGGAAGAAGATAGAGTGGGAGGTTGGGGCTAGCAGATGTAAGCTTTTATATAGAGAATGGATAAACAGCAAGGTTCTACTGTATAGCACAGAGAATTGTATTCAGTATCCTCTGACAAACCACGATGGACAAGAACACGAAAAAGAGAAGAATGTATATACATGTTGCTAAGTCGCTTCAGTCGTGTCCGACTCTGTGCGACCCCATAGACGGCAGCCCACCAGGCTCCCCTGTCCCTGGGATTCTCCAGGCAAGAACACTGGAGTGGGTTGCCATTTTCTTCTCCAATGCATGAAAGTGAAAAGGGAAAGTGAAGTCGCTCAGTCGTGTCCGACTTTTAGCGACTCCATGGACTGCAGCCTAGCAGGCTCCTCCATCCATGGGATTTTCCAGGCAAGAGTACTGGAGTGGGGTGCCATTGCCTTCTCCGATATATATACTTATATATAGCTGAATATATAGCTGAATCACTTTGCCATACAGCAGTAACTAATACTACACTGTAAATCAAATATACTTCAATATTTGATTTACATCAAATATTGTAAAAAATGATAAAATTTTAAAAAGAAATAGAGGTTTTCATTTTGTAAAAAATCAGAAACTTCTGTTCTATCTGATGAAAATTCCATATGGAAGAATGATTGATTCTGTGTTATTTTTCTCAACTAGCTAATGATTGAGAATAACCAAGCAACTGATTCACTTGACTTCACAGAATTCCATCCTTCACATGACCCCAGAGACTTCTATTTGATTCACATCAACATGTCATATACCCAAACTTGCAAATAAAATAATGGAATCAATTGAGTCAGTGTTATTAAGAAGCTCATAGATTTCTGCTTCAGCCACAGCTGAAAACTCAGACCATGTTTTTCATTTGTTTCCATTCCAAGCACCTGTTATGTGCCTAGTACTTTGATGGTACTATGAAAGATAGAGTAATTTTAAAATCATTACTCTTGAATTCAAGAAACTTACAGTATAACTGGAGAGACAATATAGAGAAGATGTATACATAAGTTTCAATTCAAGACAGAGAGACCTAAGGACTACAAGAAATATGAGCACTCAGAATGGGAAAATTGTCCCAAACACTGGTATCAAGAAAGTCTGCTGGAATAGATAACATAGAAGATGAGTCTGGGAGACTGGGCTGCACTAGGCTTTTAGTCCAGATAGGCTAAAATTTCCGAGGACAAAATGGGGAACCAAAACTTATGGCCAGGGGATGGAGGGGCTTGACCACCATCATGGGAGTCAGTAGGCTTTGGGGAGCCATCATCTACTTTTGTAAACTACTGAGTACGCTTTATTTTCTTTATATGAAAAGAAGCCCATATGTGGGCAGCGCAGGATGGGTACAGCTGCTCTGCAATGCTGTTAGTTTCTATCTTTCTAGTCTTATCATTTTTTAATTAAAAAAAAAATTAAGTGTACAATTCAGGAGTGTTAACTGCAGTCATGTTGTTGTGCAGCCAATTTTTTCATCCTGAAAAACTGAAACTCTATACACATTAGACAGCAATTCCTTCATTTCCTGGTAACTACAATTCTACTTTGTTTCCAGGAATTCAACTACTTTCAGTGCCACATTTAAGTGGAATCAAGCAGTTTGTGTCTTTTCTTATGGCTGGCTTACTTCAATTAGTATAATGTCTTCAAATGTCTTCCATCCATGTGATAGCACATGACAGAGTTTCCATCTTTTTTAAGATTGAATAATATTCCATTGTCTGTATATACCACACATTCTTTATTGATAGACATTTGGGTTGCTCCCATCTCTAGGGAATACAGTGAATAATGGACTAATGCTACTATGAAAACAAGTTTGCCTTCATCCACTTTTGAAGTAGAGAAAATGATAACCACAAAGACACACAACCATTAAGATTTAAGAGCTTTTACCTCACTCCAGTGCTCATCATGTGTTAAATAACAGTAAGTGAATAGAATTTATTAAAACATACAAGTGGGTCTTAACACAGACACATTTGACTGGAAATGCCTCAAAGAATAGCCTGTTCAATCAACCATCCTCCCACCCTCCCCAACCCAGCTGGCCGAGAATCCTTGACCTTCTCAACACCTACTGATCTCCTGATCTCCAGGTATAGGCTGGCTGGATTTGCAAGACTTCACTGCATATGAGGGATGTTAACCAGAGGCTCTGCCTGTGGCTACCATTGAGGTAGTCCTAAGTGTAGGTTATATGGCAGACACACGAAGAGAGAAGCAAGCACCAATGAAAAAAAATGTTGCTTGCTATATCAGTAAACAAAGGATGCTGCAGCCAACAAGCCATCATATTACAGCTCTCCCGCAATGTTAAGCCTTTCTGAAGGAACTCAAAATGAGAAAGCACAGGATACCAGCCCCAGATGGCTGAGATGCATGTCAAAGGAATGATTTCAGTGAGCCCAGACTCTTGCATCTTCTCACACATACTATAGCACTAAATTCCTTAACTTCAGATACTAAGTTTACTTTAATTAACAGTAATCTTTTGAAGTCCTGACTACCTGGTCTTTGTTGCAAAAACTCTCATATATCCTGGCTCCTCCCTCATCTCTTTGCAGCAGTTTCTCAGAGTTTTCTGAGAAGTTATCTTATCCCAGGCTTCAGTCTTCAGTTTTGCAAGCCAAATAAAACAACTCTCAACTTCCCTGGTGGTCCAGTGATTGAAAATCTACCTCCCAATGCAGGGGACATGGGTTTGATCCCTGATCCAGGAAGATTTCCACCTGCCCTGGGGCAACTAAGGCGGTGCGCCACATCTACTGAAGCCTGCATTCCCTAGAGCCTGTGCTCTGCAAGAAGAGAAACCACTGCAATGAGAAGCCTGCTCACGACAACTAGAGAGCAGCCGCTAGTCACCGCAACCAGAGAAAGCACACAGGCAGCACCGAAGACACAAGCACGGCCAAAAATAAATAAATAATTTTTTTTTAATTCTCAAACTTTAGGTTGTGCATTTTTTTTCAGTTGACACAAGAAAAGCCCATCTTCCGCAAGACAGCAAAGAGAAAGGCTGAGATGAGAGACCACATGACCCCGGAGGGTAACCAAAAGAATCAGACCCTTGATTCCGGACGGTTTTCTTGATTCTAATTGCAGCCCTTGTGGCTTCTGTCACATACCCCTGTATACATATAATAAATTCTCCTTCTTGTTTAAGCTAGCTTGATGTGAGCTTCTAGTCCTTAGAGCTAAAACAGCCTTCACTGGGAAAGTGACATAAAACATGGCCCAGCACAGATGATAAATGTGTTTGCATTCATCAAAGTGATATTTCAATGGGTCTGTGGTCAAATAAGTGCTCTCGCCTTTTTTGCACTTTGTCACTTCATTTAGAATCACTTGGAGCAGGGTTCACTCTGCAGTTTGAAGACAGGTCTCTTTATGTGGCTTTTTCATATGATAATGTAGAGTGTATTTTCAGCCCAGTCCTCAATCAAATGAACATCATCTTAAGGAGATATAATTATAGCAGCTATTTTGCTGGCTCTTAACTGAAGACAAAGCAAACAGTATGCCAAGAAATTATATTCAGCGATGACACTTAGAACAAGGTGGGGAAGAGGGTTAGTCAGGCTAGAGGGACTGCATGTTTCTATCTGTAACACTTTGTCCTCAGAGGAACCCCCCTAATCCAATGGAACATGAGGATTGTAGAGTATTTTTTCTTGGATGGACGGATTGTGCTACTTTAATAGGCTGTGAAATGATTGATGCTGGCATATTCACCAAACCCAAATAAAATAAGGAAAAATAGCCATGATTGCCAGTGAGTCATATTCATCTATAACCACTTACATCCACTGAAAACAATGTAGGTGAAACAATCGTTTTTTCCTTTTGTTTTCTTTGTTTTTGTTGTTAATTTAACATTAACCATTAAAATTCACTCTGGAAATATTTCCTTTCAGCAAACAGTCAGCCTTGACAATTTCACAACATTGACACAACTTCCTTGTAGTTGAAAACTGCCTAAATGTTAAAACACAGTAAAAATGATTAGCAATGGTAACATAGACTATCTTAATACCACAATCAGCGAGTGAAACATAGAGAACACATGGTTTGTAGTCCAATTATTTATCCATCTCAGTTTCCTTAAAGAGAACTTTGACTTGATCCATCATGAAACTTACCAAACTGCACTACACTTTCTCTACTGTGAAATAGTGAAGTGAAAGTGAAGTCGCTCAGTCGTGTCCGACTCTTAGGGACCCCATGGACTACAGCCCACCAGGCCCTCCATCCGTGGGATTTTCCAGGCAAGAGTACTGGAGCGGGGTGCCATTGCCTTCTGTGAAATAATTACATTTTAAATGTACAGCAGATATGTTTGAAAGCGAGAGGATAAGAGAAAATAATTTTAAGAAATACGAGAAATGCGTGCCAGTGTAAATCTGATTTTCCTTTTCTTTTTTTTCCATCTCAAATACTACATAAGGTTCACTCAGACAATTGGGTTTGTCTGTAAACACAACCGACGCATTCTCTGAAAAGACCCTTTTCCACTCTTCAGCTAATAATATTTTCCTTTTGTTCCACCTCATTACTTTGAGATTTCCTCTGCTGTTCTAAGCTAAGTAATTTTTCTCCCTCTTCACTGTCTGCACCTTTACAAATATTTGCAAATGGTTATCATGCCTTATCCTGGTACTTATCCCAAAGCAAAAATCTTTCGTGTCTTTAATACTTAATAACTGGGCCAGTGTCTTAACTGTTTTTCTCCCCTGCAATTTCAACTGTCTAACATGTTATGGTAATTACCTAGTACAGTCCTCAGCAACACGATACTGAATTCAAAATTCAGGCTGTTTTCCTTAGCACATGCCATCTTGGATGAAGCTTCTCTAAAAGGTTATCAGAGCCAAAGAGCCACCGCTGAGTCCTAGATGATTAGGGGACTTTGGTCGTGGGGTCTAACTCATGGTTGTCCTACCTCTCTCGCCATGTGGCCTGGGGCAAAGCCAGCTTCTGTGGATCTCACTTTCTTTTCCTACAAAGGGAGAGTTCACATAAATTGTCCTAAGATGCCTTTTAAATCCATGATTCTGTGACTTCCCTGGTGGTCTAGTGGTTAACCATCCCCCTTCCAGCATAGGGGACTCAGGCTTATTCCCTGATCAGAGAACTAAGATCCCACGTGCCATGGGGCAACTGAACCATGTGCCACAACTAGAGAAGCCCATGCACCAAAATAGAAGAAATTTGCGCACTACAACTAGAGAAACCCTGAGCACCACAAGGAAGACCCCGCGCAGCAAAAAAAAAAAAAAAAAAAAAAAAACAAACAAAAAAAACACACACCATGATTCTAAAGCCAAACTACATTTTAGAGTGTGTGTGTGTGCGTTAGTCATTCAGTCATGTCCAACTCTTTGGGACTCATGGACTGTAGCCCACCAGGTTCCTCTGTCCATGGAATTCTCCAAGCAAGAATACTAGAGTAGGTAACCATTCCCTTCTCCAGGGATCTTCCTGACCCAAGGATGGAACCTGGGTCTCCTGCATTGCAGGCAGATTCTTTACCATCTAAGCCATGAAGGGAAGCCCCACATTTTAGAGTATCCCATTTTAAAACCTAAATCTAGTCAAGCCACTCCTTTCTTAAGAGCTTTCAGTTGTTTCCCAATGAACTGAGATTAAAATCAAACTTCTTTACAAAGCTTGCAAAGGGCTGCACGGTCCACCCTCTGCCTACATCTCCAGCCTCAGCTTGTATCTCCCTGCCCATCGATCTTCAGCTGGGTTCCCCAAAATGAGACCTTGAAAAAAAGGACATGAATTTATTTGGAAGGGGAACAATAAGGGAATGGGGAACAGACACAGTCAAGGGGAGGAAGCCAACAAAAGGTGTCTTATCAAGAGAGTTACCATGATGGGTTCCTGAGATTCAGTCCCAATGAGGACCCCTGGGAGATGGCAGGGAGCACAGAATAAGAATATGCCTCATCCCTCCCAAGGAATGGGAAAACAGGGACATGTCTCCACCAACTCACTCATCATAGGTTGAGAACAGCTCCTGGGACATCAACTCAGTGGCACTTGTAGCCTGCCCAATATGTTGACCCAGGAAAAGCTACCACTGTAAACAAGACTGATACAGGGCTGATAATGAAGGGCACTGACAAATTTGTGCCCCACCGTTTACTAAAATCCTCAGACTTGTCCTGTCCTCTCTTTTAGGGCCTCTGCAAATATGACCCACTCTGATTCAGACACATTGCAAGGCTCCCTCCATCTCAGTGTAAGCATCACCTTCTCAGGCAAGTCTTCCCTGACCACCCTAATTAGGCTCCCCTCCTTTCTTTATCGTATTAACGCTCTGTGTTTGATCCCTTCATAGCATTCTTTATACTTTGTAATTATATTATTATTTTAATTTATTTTACATTTGTATACTTCATTAGAATACCAGTTGTTCTTATAGGGACCATGTCTTTTTAACTCACCAATGTGTAGCCAGCATCTTGGGCAGTACCTAATAAATGGCTGGTACTCACTAAACTGTTCTCAGTGAGTAAATTTTTGAAAACTCACAGGAGTTTATAAAAAAAATCCATTTACATTCAACAAACAAAAATGTTTGGGTGAGATACAGTGGAAATGTTTTGATGCATTATTGTGTGTCTCCTACACACTGAAAATTGCTAATTTCAATGGTCTTCTGAAGGAGGCAATATCATAAATTACCACTGGCACTCAGCTTGAGTAACTTGGGTGGCTCAGTGGTCAAGAATCTGTGTGTCAATAAAGGAGACACAGGAGACTCAGGTTTAATCCCTGGATCGGGAAGATCCCCTAGAGGAGGAAATGGCAACCCAGTCCAGTACCTCTGCTGGGAAATTCCATGGCAGAGGAGCCTGGTGTGCTACATACAGTTCATAAGGTTGCCAAGAGTCAGATACTACTGAGCGACTGACAATGCCCACACACGTACAGTAATAAATGTAATCAGAGATGCAGATACTAAAGCAGTCAGAAGACAGAATTCCAGACTCAGCCCTCTGTGCTCCTAGGCTTCAGGCAGTAACAGTCACTTTCTCAGCCTCTAGTGTAGCTGTTCTCTTTTTTGGAGTTTTGATTTTTTTTTCTTTTTTTTTTTAATTTTATTTAACTTTACAATATTGTGTTGATTTTGCCATATATCAAAATGAATCTGCCACAGGTATACATGTGTTCCCCATCCTGAACCCTCTTCCTTCCTCTCTCCTCCCTCCCCATACCATCCCTCTGGGTCGTCCCAGTGCACCAGCCCCAAGCATCCAGTATCGTGCATCGAACCTGGACTGGCGACTCGTTTCATATATGATATTATACATATTTCAATGCCATTCTCCCAAATCTTCCCACCCTCTCCCTCTCCCACAGAGTCCAAAAGACTGTTCTATACATCAGTGTCTCTTTTCTTGTCTCGTATACAGGGTTATTGTCTCCATCTTTCTAAATTCCATACATATGCATTAGTATACTGTATTGGTGTTTTTCTTTCTGGCTTACTTTACTCTGTATAATAGGCTCCAGTTTCATCCACCTCATTAGAACTGATTCAAATGTATACTTTTTAATGGCTGAGTAATACTCCATTGTGTATATGTACCACTGCTTTCTTATCCATTCATCTGCTGATGGACATCTAGGTTGCTTCCATGTCCTGGCTATTATAAACAGTGCTGCGATGAACATTGGGGTACATGTGTCTCTTTCAATTCTGGTTTCCTCAGTGTGTATGCCCAGCAGTGGGATTGCTGGATCATAAGGCAGTTCTATTTCCAGTTTTTTAAGGAATCTCCACACTGTTCTCCATAGTGGCTGTACTAGTTTGCATTCCCACCAACAGTGTAAGAGGGTTCCCTTTTCTCCACACCCTCTCCAGCATTTATTGCTTGTAGACTTTTGGATTGCAGCCATTCTGACTGGTGTGAAATGGTACCTCATAGTGGTTTTGATTTGCATTTCTCTGATACTGAGTGATGTTGAGCATCTTTTCATGTGTTTGTTAGCCATCTGGATGTCATAGCAACACAGGCATACCTCAAGAAACAAGAAAAAAGTCAAATAAATAACCTAACTCTACACCTAAAGCAACTAGAAAAGGAAGAAATGAAGAACCCCAGGGTTAGTAGAAGGAAAGAAATCTTAAAAATTAGGGCAGAAATAAATGCAAAAGAAACAAAAGAGACCATAGCAAAAATCAACAAAGCCAAAAGCTGGTTCTTTGAAAGGATAAATAAAATTGACAAACCATTAGCCAGACTCATCAAGAAACAAAGTGAGAAAAATCAAATCAATAAAATTAGAAATGAAAATGGGGAGATCACAACAGACAACACAGAAATACAAAGGATCATAAGAGACTACTATCAGCAATTATATGGCAATAAAATGGACAACATGGAAGAAATGGACAAATTCTTAGAAAAGTACAACTTTCCAAAACTGGACCAGGAAGAAATAGAAAATCTTAACAGACCCATCACAAGCACGGAAATTGAAACTGTAATCAGAAATCTTCCAGCAAACAAAAGCCCAGGTCCAGACGGCTTCACAGTTGAATTGTTTTAATTAAAAAATAATAATATAAGGAGATTGGTTTATCTCATAAGTCTCCCCTTCAGCCTCAACATTCTCTCAATATATTAAATGAGAAACATAAATATGGCCTTTGCATATTACAGATGTTCAACAAATATTTGTTTTTACATGTTTAACAGGAATGCATTTTATGGATGACAGAGCCATATGTACAATGACATGAAATTCTGGATACCTGAGTCTCAGCTTCATCTGCAGGAGATGGCGTTCTTATCTGAGAGTCAGAAATAGCAAATGTTTGCTGTGGGTAGCACTATTTTTTGATTCTGTGCTCATGGCAGCCATCACTAATCGACTGTCACACTCCTTACCACTGATACAAAATGTAGCTCCAGAAACCTGAATTCACTAACCAAGAGATCAAGATTAACATTACCAGTGATAAGTTATGTTGAAAGCAGGATAGCATGATATGTGATGAGGAAGGCACCTTATTTCTGTGGTGTTTTCCCTAAAAACTCATAATCCCAGTCAAGTCAGGAGAAAAACATTAAGACTAATCCAAATGGAAAGATAGTCTACAAAATACTTGACCAGTATTTCTCAAACTGTCAAGGTCATGAAAAGCAAGGAAATACTAAGAAATTGTCACAGACCAGAGGATACTAGGAGACATGGCAACAAAATGCAATGCAAGGTCTTAAATAAGATCCAAAAAAGAACATTAGTGAAAATAAATAAATAAACACACAAACAAACCTCAATAAATTCTAGAGTTAATTTAATCACAACAAATTGTGGATCATGACAAACTATGGGGAATTCTTAAAGAGCTGGGAATATCAGACCACGGTACCTGTCTCCTGAGAAACCTGTATGCATGTCAAGAAGCTTCCATGGTACAAGGCTTCCCAGGTTCAATCCCTGGGTTAGGAAGATCTGCTGGAGAGGGATAGGCTACCCACTTCAGTATTCTTGGGCTTCTCTGCTGATTCGGATGGTAAAGAACCTGCCTGCCATGCGGGAGATCTGGGTTCGATCTCTGGGTTGGGAAGATCCCCTGGAGAAGGGAACAGCTACACATGCCAATATTCTGGCCTGTAAGGTTCCATGCACAGAGGAACTGGCAGGCTACAGTCCATGGGGTTGCAAAGAGTTGGACACAACTGAGTAACTTTCATTTTCATGTCAAGAAGCAACAGTTAGAACCAGATATGGAAAGACAAACTGGTTCAAAATCAGGAAAGGAGTACATCAAGGCTGTATATTGTCACCCTGCTTATTTAACTTATATGCAGAGTACATCATGAGAAATGCCAGGCTGGATGAATCACAAGCTACAACCAAGATTTCTGGGAGAAATATCAACAACTTCAGATACATAGATGATACCACTCTCATAACAGAAAGTGAAAAGGAACTAATGAGCCTCTTGATGAAGGTGAAAGAGAGTGGGAAAAGCTGGCTTAAAATTCAACATTGGAAAAACTAAGATCATGGCATCCAGTTCCATCACTTCATGGCAAATAGATGGGGAAAAAAGTGGAAACAGAGAGAGATTTTATTTTCTTGGGCTTCAAAATCACTGAGGATGATGATTGCGGCCATGAAATTAAAAGATGCTTGCTCCTTGGCAGGAAAGCTATGACAAACCTAGACAGTGTATTAAAAAGCAGAGACATCACTTTGCCGACAAAGGTCCATATAGACAAAGCTATGCTATTTCGAGTCGTCATGTACGGTTGTGAGAGGTGGATCATAAAGAAGGCCGAGTGCCAAAGAATTGATGCTTTTGAGCTGTGGTGCTGGAGAAGACTCTTGAGAGTCCCTTGGACTGCAAGGAGATCAAACCAATCAATCCTAAAGGAAATCAACCCTGAATATTCATTGGAAGGATTCAACCTGAAGCTGAAGCCCCAATACATTAGCCACCTGAGGCGAAGAACCAACTCATTGGAAAAGACCCTGATGGTGGGAAAGATTGAGGACCGGAAGAGAAGGGGACGACAGAGGATGAGATGGTTGGATGGCATCACTGACTCAATGGACATGAGTCTGAGCAATCTCCAAGAGATAAAGAAGACAGTGAAGCCTGAGTGGCAAAGAATCGGATGTGATTTAGCAACCGAATAATCGTGAACCAAAGTTAATTTCTTAGTTTTGACAAATATACCATGGTTATGTAAGATGTTAACAGTAGGTAAAAGAGGGTAACAGGTTCACAGGTTCTCTGTATTATCCTGGTGATTTTTCTATAAACCTAAAATTATTCTAAAATTAAAAGTTACTTTTTTAAAACTCAGTAAACTGGTCCCTTCACTAATTCTATGTTTAACTTCTTTGAACTTCACCTTTCACATCAGTATGTCTTTAATCTTTTCAGATATTTTATGCAGATATAAAAGATTGAAATTAAATACATTAAAAAACTTGCAGTTAGAACATCTTGCTTGGGGCACATAGTAGGAGAAAAATATTGGAGCCTGCCAACTCAGTATTGCTTTTTTTCCTGCTTTGAAGTAATCTGAGTTGCTATGCAGCCACAGACCTTTCTAAATTAATGCATTTGTTAAATTTTTAATTTAAAAATTAATTTTCCAAAGAATCTTTTACCTACATCCAAATTTAATTGCAGAGTCTGATATCTGGGCACAGGGAGAATTTATGGAGTACTTTGATGCTAAGGAATCACTGCCCCAACACTAACAATCAACTCAATTGCTACAAATCTTCTCTTAATACCCTCCAGATGACATCGAGGCCGTGGCTAGCTTTTGTTAGATTCTTACAGCTTTTCCCTTGAAGATACATACCAAGTGCAGTATTCAGGCTTTCTATGTACTTATGGATCCCATAATTCATTGTCTAGGTGAAATGGGCTGCTTTTGAAAAGTTGGAGACTACAGTCTTCACTTTTCAAATTGTGTAGCTAGCAGATTTCATTTACAGTATATTGCAACAAGTCCCTGGGAGTTTCCACTGAAAGCCATAAATCAGAATCAGTTAAGAAAAATGTTCAAGAGAATTTCCCATTTCTGCAGATAGACAAGGTTGAGAAATATCAGAGGTAGAGTTATGTAGTGTGAAATGACACTTTCTAAAGGGCTCTTTTGAGCAATGTATTAAGAACTTGTCAAAGACATGCCAAGTGCTCATCAGTGAATTAGGCATGTATTATAATACTTATTGTAGCATTTAAAGATCATGATTTTTATCACTTAGATTGTACTTAACATGCTCAAAACATTTTCAGTTCTAATTAAATATTCTCCCACATGGATCTGTGTAGAGAAATAACCATTTATAGGAGGAAGAAATACCCATACTCACAAGTAAAAAAAAATACCCATCAGAGAAGGCTTGGGAACTTGAGTGCAGTATTAAATATGTAGACAAATGTGTAACATCTTGAGTTTCAGCCAGAAGTCTAGGTTGGTTTCCCAAACAACCATTTGGAGTTCCATCTTCTCATCAAAATGAGTCTTCACGCTTTTAAAATTTTTTTCCTGAAGTTTGAGCTGCCCTTGACATAATCTTTTGAGGTTTAGGCTAATTACATGAAGCCAAACAGGGAAACTAAGTGATTCCATTTTCCCAAATGCAGGGTTTCTCTTCTTAAATATCAAACTCCGCAAATACGGGTTCAACATATCCCAGCTTCACAACTTCCTCTTCTTTACTCTTTTTTCAAGTTTTAAGAAAAGAGGCATCACAATTTCCCAGTTGGGGTCAGCACTTTGGTAGAGGGAACCAACCAAAAGGAGAATCTATCTTCACAGGTAAGAATTTTGCTATTTAAAAATGTAGGGTGAGAATTTTTCCAGCAAGATGGGATTCAAGATTCAAATTCAGTCACTCAGTGCATTGCGGGGCTGACAAGAATCTGTCTCCAGAAAGGGAGAATTTATATCCAGCCTTTAGGCAGAAAAGAGGGGAAGGCTATAGCTTTTCTTGCATTTGCTGCTTCTTAATTGCCTTTAGTTCAATTGTATCAAGGGCTTCCCAGGTGGCTCTGTGGTTAAAAAAAAAAAAAAATCTGCCTGCAAATGCAGGAGACGCGAGTTTGATTCCTGGACCGAGAAGATGCCCTAAAGGCGGAACTGGCAACTCACTCCAGTATTCTTGCCTGGAAAATTCCATGGACAGAGGAGCCTGGTGCGTGGGGTCGCAAAGAGTCTGACATGACTGAGCACAATTATATTATATGTTACGTATGTGAGCCCCAATGGTAGACAAGATGACAGTATTTATACAAATGTAACAATGCATGTCCTTTGGTCCAGGCATTGAACTTCCAGTAATCTGTCCCAAGGTCATACCATGTATAAAGTGCATGTAGAAGTGTGTTTATTGTAGTACAGTTCATAATAGGAAAAAATTGGAACTCTTCAAAATGCCCCTTGATAGAGAAATATATATTCATTCATCAAATGCAATACAACTCTGAAATGGCACAAGTTAAAACAAGGGTCACATCAACTGGCTATGCTAGTATCCTGCTGCTCCACAGAGAATTACCCACCACAGCTTTACACAGAAGAACAAAGAAACAAGAGTTAATGCTAAATAACTTGGCAATCAACTCTTTGTGACCCCATGAACTATATAAGCCATGGAATTCTGCAGGCCAGAATACTGAAGTGGGTAGCCGTTCCCTTCTCCAGAGGATCTTCCCAACCCAGGAATCGAATCCAGGTCTCCCGCATCGCAGGCAGATTCTTTACCAGCTGAGCCACCAGGGAAGCCCTGGCAATCAACAGAGCCAGATAATATGAATTCAAATCCCAGCTCTGAACTCTGTGTGACCTTGGGGGAGTTGGTGATCTCCATGATCCTTGGTTTCATTATCTATAAAATGTGGATGCTATTAATATATCTCTCGTTTAGAGTGCTTATGAGAATTAAATAAGACAATGCCTGTATTTAACACAATGTCTAGCACAGAGGAAGTACTCAATAAACATCACCTACTATGATAATAAATAAATATACAGCTAGAAGGGATCTGAGAGCCTCACTCAAGTGTACTTTAGGGAGCAGCTGGCACAGCAGCACCTGGGAGCTCACTGGAATGCAGAATCTCAGGCCCTACCCCAGACATACACAATCAGAATCTGCATTTTATTAAGTTGGCCAAATAGTTCATTCGAGTTTTTCTATAACTTCTTATGGAAAAAGCTGAATGAATATTTTAGCCAACACAATAATATGATCCCCAGATGATCTGTAAGCATATCTTACTTTGAAACTAGTAATCTGGGGTTAAGGCTGAGATTCTGCATTTTCAATAAGCTTCTGGTCCATGGCCACTTTGAGTAGCACATTAATTTTGAGATATACTTCCTTAAAGATGGCCCGGTTCTGCCCTCCTCTTTTATAGGTGAACGAACTGAGTTCTGAAAAGGTTAACTGACTTGTTCAAGCCGCATACACACCAGTCCACAGTAAATTTGAGGCAGACCCAGCCTTCCTTACTCTGAACCTTATACTTTAAACAAAGCTTTTGGATTGCAAATTGTCAGACCAGCAGTTCTCTGAGAGCACCGTGGACAATCTGAAATGGACTCACTGTGGAATTCTGAGAATCTGTAGGCGTGTCAAGGTAAGTGAGACCCTAAATGGCTGTTTTAATGAATGCAATGTTATAATTCACGCAGAGTCACTGTTGTACCTAGCAAATTCATAATTAGGGGTAATTTTGCACCTGCTGTCATGAGACGATGGCATTTCCTTTAATTTAGCTTGATGCCTTGATTATACCGTGGGAGCGGCAGGAGACAAGGCAATCTCTCACTCAACTCCTGGAGAAAACACACAGCTTCTGGTTTGTGGTTATGATTAATAAAGCCTGTTAACATCCTCTGAGTCATCAGCTGCTGCTTCTGTCATACTGATGCAGAATCTTCCACGAGGTGGGAGCGCTTATCACCATCCCACCTGTTGCAAAAACCATGAAAGGCTAGTGGGTTCTTTTTAGGGTAAACCATCCCAAGAATTCCATTCAAACTAACTTGGATCATTATCACTAAAGCAGCTGTGAATCTCAGGTCACTAAAGCAGGCTCAGAAGAAACATAATGCTATTTTTCTGTAACTGAATGTACTTTCTAGGTCAAAACCAGGACTTTGGGATACCTCCTTTTCTTGCTGTTGTTGATAGTTGCTCGGTCATGTCCGACTCTTTGTGACCCCGTGGACTGTAGCCCACCAGACTTCTCTGTCCATGGGATTTCCCAGGCAAGAATACTGGAGTGGGTTGCCATTTCCTCTGCCAGGGGATCTTCCAACCCTAGGATGGAACTCATGTCTCTTCTGCCACCTGCATTGGCAGGTGAATTCTTTACCACTTACCTTTTCTTGTGAGCTGCTTTAAATTGGGGGAATTTATGTGTAGCCAAGTCATCACAGATGTGATGGCTAATTTTAGGTGTCAACTTGACTGAGCTAAGGGATGCCCAAATAATTGGTAAAGCATTATTTCTGGAGGTGTCTGTAAGGATGTTTCTGAAAGATTAGGATTTGAATTGGTGAACTGAGTAAAGTGGATAGCCCTCCCCAATGTAAGTGGGCATTATCCAACTCATTCAGGGCCCAGATAGAACAGAAGGCAGAGGAAGGGCAATTCAATCTCTCTCTGCCTGAGCTGAGACATCCACCTTCTCCTGCCCTTGGACATCAGTGCTCCTGGTTCTCAAACTTTAGACTCAGATCAGAATTTACACCAATTCTCAGGCCTTTGAACTCAGATTGAATTACATCACCAATTTTCCTGATTCTTCATCTTGCAGTTGGCAGCTCATGGAACTTCTAGACCTCCATAACCATGTGAGCCAATTCCTATATTAAGTCTTCTATCTATTTCCTGTTGCTTCTGTTTCTCTGGAGAATGCTGGCTAATCTAAGAGGAGAGAAGCATTGAGATAGGCTGACAGCCACTGAAAAGCCTCCATCTGGTTGATCATCAGTCCCCAGTGGTCACTGCTGTGTCCAGCTGGAGGATTCACTTGGTTTAGCCCTCTCCAGGGTGGGGGCTGGGGGAGGGCTCTTGTATGCCTAGGCTTTTTTCCATTGCTCTGTACCAGCCAGAGGAGAAGGAGGAGCCGCATGAAGCCTCTAGACCTACCACAAAGCCACCACGTCTGCTCAGGCAACATGCTGAGAGAGTATGGAGAACTATGGAGTTTTGCCAGCTTAAGATTCAAATCCAGGTTTAGCTGAGGCCAAGTCACTCCTTAACTAAAGCATGGCTGAGCCTCTCAGTTACCTATGCAATGTTGATCAGTAGAGGGAATGCCTGGGTTCTGGCTCCCTAACTACCCAACACTTGAAACCTATTGGACATTCTAGGCAGGAAGCAGAAATGTCAGGATGGGGAATTGGGGGGAAACTCTGCTTGAACTGGGACAAGCTCCTTAACCTGTCAGGCTGTCCCTTTTCAAGCATGACATTCTTCCATGATGGCAGGTGCCATCCTTCATTGCTTTAATCCCTTGCTGGTGAAAAATGAGGTTGTTTGCACCTTTTCCTATTTTATACAATACTGCAGTAGACATTCCTTAGAGAGTACCTGCTCAGGCTGCTGTTGTCTGACCTCCAGGCATGGGGACAGAGTATGAGGTCAATGGAACCACTCCAGACTCTGCTGCTGCTGCTGCTAAGTTGCCTCAGTCGTGTCTGACTCTGTGCGACCCCATAGACGGCAGTCCACCAGGCTCCCCCGTCCCTGGGATTCTCCAGGCAAGAATACTGGAGTAGGTTGCCATTTCCTTCTCCAATGCATGAAAGTGAAAAGTGAAAGTGAAGTTGCTCAGTTGTGTCCAACTCTTCGCGATCCCATGAACTGCAGCCCACCAGGCTCCTCTGTCCGTGGATTTTCCAGGCAAGAGTACTGGAGTGGGGTGCCATTGCCTTCTCTACTCCAGACTCTAGTCCCATCCATACCACTCACTGTCCCTCAGCTGTCTCTCTTTCTCTTTTTTTTTTTCCTTTTAATTTTTTTTTTTTGGGGGGGGCGCATTTTAAAAGTCTTTATTGAATTTGTTACAATATTGCTTCTGTTTTAGGTCTTGATTTTTTGGCTGTGAGGCATGGGGGAATCTTAGCTCCCCGGCCAGGGATCAAACTTGCACCCCCTATATTGGAAGGCAAAGTCCTGACCACTGGGCAACCAGAGAAGTTCCTCAGCTGTCTCTTTTAAAGGCTTGTTTCTTCAAACCACAGGAGTGACGAGAATGTAGCTGACAGCTAGAAGATTCCAGTTCACATCATGATTGTGCTGCTTACCAGTGGTGTGGCCTTGAGCAAGTTTCTTGACCTCTCCTAAACTCACCTACAAAGTAAAAATAATGACTTCTTCACAAGATGCTGCAAAGCCTAAATAAGATATGATAGGTATTTATATGCAGCGTTTAACATTAAAATAGGTGACTACTGAGAACCTGCTGTGTAGCTCAGGGAACTCTATTCAGTGCTGTGTAGTGAATTAAATGGGAAGGAAATCAAAAAAAGAAGGGATTCGTGTGTGTATATAGCTGATTCACTTTGCTGTACAATAGAAACTAACACAATATTATAAAGCAAATATGCTCCAATAGAAATTCATTAAAAAATTTTAAAAAGTGTTTGGCATTGTGTTTTGCTATTGACGAACACTGACAAAAAGGCTTGTTATTGTTGTGAAGGAGGAAACAGACAGAACAGACTCCATCTTGAAAGCTTGAAAGCAGGACTCCATCCTGGGCCGGACTGTGGACTTTCAGCTATATGCTCAGTGTATATGGAAACGACATACCAACTGGAAAACCAGAACCCCCAGATGGAAGAGCCCCAGGGCTCGTACCTAGACTCTCTGTCACTTAAAAGAATACCCTAATCATCTGTGTAACCGAACAGAATCATAAATTCTATTATGCTTATTAGGGTATGACCACAGCCCTGCTGATAATTGTTAACTACCTAGGCTTAAGGCGTATGAATCACGGGTTAACTTTGTATCTTTCTTTTCCTTTGTTCAGACTAATTTCAGGGAATTTGGGGAGGTGGGTTTGGGCACTTACACTTAGGGTATATAAGGTTTTCACAAAAACCGGCCGGGGTCCTTGTCTAAGAGGAGACTCTGCCTTGGGCCCGCCGGTGTAATAAAGTGCACGCCACTATCTGCCGGAGAAGGCAATGGCACCCCACTCCAGTACTCTTGCCTGGAAAATCCATGGACAGAGGAGCCTGGTAGGCTGCAGTCCATGGGGTCGCTAAGAGTCTTCATGCATTGGAGAAGGAAATGGCAACCCACTCCAGTGTTCTTGCCTGGAGAATCCCAGGGATGGGGGAGCCTGGTGGGCTGCCATCTCTGGGGTCACACAGAGTCGGACACAACTGAAGCGACTTAGCAGCAGCAGCAGCAGCAGCCACTATCTGCATTGTCCTTCTGAGTGAGTTTGTTTCCTGAAATGCATGGCTACACAACAATTGTTATCATTTTGACTTGAATAGGGGGAAAGGGGCTTCCCAGGTGGTGCTAGTGGTAAAGAATCTACTTGCCAATGCAAGGGACAGAAGAGATGCAGGTTCAATCCCTGGGTCAGGAAGATCCCCTGAAGAAGAGCATGGCAACCCACTTCAGTATTTTTGCTAAGAGAATCCCATGGACAGAGGGGCCTGGCAGGCTACAGTCCACAGGGTCGCACAGAGTTGTACACAACTGAAGCAACTTAGCATGCATGCAGGGAGTAAAGAGGAACAGAAGGAGAAGAGAGAAGGACAATGAGCCATTTAGGAATTTATCTTTCAGGGACCTATCAGAAGATAGTCTGCACCTGCTCAAAAGTAGCCTCCAGTTAAGGTGAATTGTCCCTAAGAATGGGTGAGACTTCATCTGCCCAGCGCGATCCCTACTTCCAGCCACATCCCCATCTCCAGGAAAATGGGAGTCTACTGGGGTGCCTCAAGACCCTGCAATGCTCTGAAATGGAAAATTACTACTCAGATATATTAAATTCATAATAACTTGCTAGTGTAGATACGTAGGGTCGGTATGAATTCCCAAAAAAATGCAATGATCACTACACTAACTTAGTATTTGTGAGGTTTTTGTCATACATGAAAAAAAGTTATGATGACTTGAAGCCAAACTACAATCCAAAAGCATGTATGTTGTTTGGGTTTCTCTTTTTAATCAAACATTAATAGGGGATACAAAATTATAGGAAACATAATAACAGGGTTGAATTGGGTGGGTAGGTTTTGTTTGTATTTTTTAAGATTTTCCTTTGCTTATTCTAGTCGCCTCTCTTGAGATTCAGACGACCAATGAAACCAGTATTAAGAGACAATCGTTACCCCAAGCCCAGAGGATAGAAGGCTCAGCGTGTTGCATATGAGCCACTTGATTTCAAGTGGTGTTAAGAGAGTTTTTAATTACTTAGCTCTGGACTCAGGTATCACCTTCTCTGACAAAACAGCAAGACAAGAACAGCTTTCTAAATAGATTAGATCACTTTCCCCACCACCAGCCCATGACCGGGAGCCATTTTGCCACACAGGAAATGCTATTTTAAACCAGCTCATTAGAGGGGGCAGGGAGAGATGCTATTTAGAGTTCCCCATGGCCATGGGGAGAAGAGGAAAGGAAAGTAGGAAAATCTCACCAATACCCAACATCTCGACACTTTCCTCACCCGAAGTCTACCTCTTTCAAGGGCACAACTCCAACAATACGGAACAAACAGATCAGTGCCCAAGAACAGGGGGCTTCAGAGTTGATCAAAAAGATCTGAGCTCCAGAAGTAAACCCTCCTATGCTGCTGATGGGAATGTAAATTGGTGCAGTCATTACAGAGAACGGTATGGAGGTGCCTTAAAAAATGAAAATTAGAGTTACCATATTACCCTATGACTCCACTCCTGGGCTTATGTCCAGAGAAAAACATGGTCTGAAAGCATACATACACCCCAATGTTGACTTCAGCACTATTTATGATAGCCATCACATGGAAGCAACCTAAATGCCCCTCAACAGAGGAATGGATAAAGAAGATGTGGTACATATATGCAGTGGAATATTACTCAGCCAGTAAAAAGAATGAAATAATGCCATTTGCAGCAACATGGGTGGATCTAGAGATTGTCATATTGGGTGATGGCAGTCAGAGAAAGAGAAATATTGTACAATATCACTTATCTATAGAATCTAAAAAGAAATGATACAAATGAACTTATTTACAAAACAGGAACAGATTCACAGACGCCTTTCTTGGATTCTATTTGCTAGAACAGCTTACAGCACTGAGGAAACCTATTTACTTCACTATATTACTGGTTTAGTATGAACCATACTGCTGCAGCTGCTGCTAAGTCACTTCAGTCGTGTCCGACTCTGTGCAGTCCCATAGACAGCAGCCCACCAGGCTCCCCTATCCCTAGGATTCTCCAGGCAAGAACACTGGGGTGGGTTGCCATTTCCTTCTCCAATGCATGAAAGTGAAAAGTGAAAGTGAAGTCGCTCAGTCATGTCCAACCCTAAAGGATACAAATCAATAGCCAGATACTGATACAGGAGCTCCTGTCTCCATGAAGCCTGGAGCCCAGTGTGGTAGCACTGGAAAGCATTCTGGTTCCCCAATCTGGAAGATTTCTGAACCCTGTCCCATTTGGTTTTTATGCAGGCTTCATTACATAGGCATGGTTAATGGAAACATTGGGTTTCCCTGGTGGCTCAGATGGTAAAGAATCTGCCTGCAATGCAGGAGACCCAGGTTCCATCCCTGGGTTGGGAAGATCCCCTGGAGAAGGGCACAACAACCCATTTCAGTATTCTTGCCTGGAGAATTCCATGGACAGAAGAGCCTTCCACGCTATAGTCCATGCGGTCACAAACAGTCCGACACGACTGAACAACTAACACTTTCAGTGGAATCATTGGCCATTGGTGATTAAATCAGCAGTTGGGATGCGGAAAGAGGGACTGAAATTTCCAAGCCTCTAATCATGTGGTTGGCCCCACTGGCTACCAACCTTAGGTGAGATCCAAAAGTCACCTTGTTAACATAACAAAGAACACCTTTAGCACTCTCATCACTTAGGAAATTCCAAGGATTTTAGGAGCTCTGTGCCAATATCCTGGACAAAGACCAAATATATATATATATATATATATATATATATATATATATATGTTATTATAAATCATAATATCATACTACCTCATGGGGCTATAAGAAGGATTGAATGAGTTATTTGACATAAAACATTGAATAAGTGTTGGCCATTTGTGCTGTGGTTTATTGCCCCAAACACATATGCATTCATTCAGTTCTCAGAACCATGCCTATGAAGAAGTGAAGTGAAAGTTGCTCAGTCGTGTCCAACTCTTTGTGACCCCATAGACTATACAGTCCATGGAATTCTCTAGGCCAGAATATTGGAGTGGGTAGCCTTTCCCTTCTCCAGGGGATCTTCCCAACCCAGGGATCAAACCCAGGTTTCCAGCGTGGCGGGTGGATTCTTTACCAGCTGAGACACAAGGGAAGCCCAAGAGTACTGGAGTGGGTAGCCTAGCCTTTCTTCACCGGATCTTCCCAATCCAGGAACTGAAGCTGGGTCTCATGCATTGCAGGCAAATTCTTTACCTGCTGAGCTCTCAGGGAAGCCCTGCCTGTGAAGAAAGCAGAACATAATTTATAGATGAGGTTTAGAAAGTTGTCCCTCCTATCAGAGTTCACCTTTCTTTTTCCAAACTTGCATCAGGTAGAAAGTCAAAGCCTCCCCACCATAAGGTCACCTACCCAGAGAAATGTACTGTTAATGGTTGGTATATATTATTCTAGATATTTAATGAATGTAAGTACATATAAGTGGAATCCTCCTATACAACTGCCTTCTTTTTAAATTTAATAATGTATTGTAAGAATTTCACTGGTGGTCCAGTGGCTAAGACTGCGCTTCCAAAGCAGGGAGCCTAGGTTCAATCCCTGGTCAGGGAACTGGATCCTGCATGCCATAGCTAAAGATTCCACAACAAAAATCAAAGATCTCACGTGCCACTATTAAAACTTGGTGGAGCCAAATAAATAAAGATTAAAAACAACAACAGCAATATGTTGTAGACATCTTTCCCATCAACATTGTTGGATTCACCTCATCCTTCTTAATGGTTCATTCTATTCCACGGCATCCATGTACTGTACTCTGTTGAATTAATCCTCTACCCACCAAAATGTGATCCTGCATTCACTATCATTTTAAACACGTCCACACAAATATATCTGAGTATTTAGGACAAGTTTCTAAATGTGCACTCTCTGGGTCAAGGGGTACAAATATTTAAAATTTGGTTACCTACTGCCTGCACGGCAACTCCCAAAATAATTTTTACCATATTTTATCCATTTGTGCTCTGGTCACCTTTTACCTTGTATTATATTTTATTTCTATGTGTATTGGTTTGCAAGGAATACAGTAACAAAGTATTACAAACTTCGTGGCTCAAACAACAGAAATGTATTTCCTCACAGTTCTGGAGGCTGGAAGTCTGAGATAAAGGTGTCAGCAAGGTAGTCGCTTTTAAGTCCCCTCTTCTTGGCTTGGAAATAGCCATCTTCTCTCTGCATCTCTGTACCTGTCTCCTAATTTCTTCTTCTTATAAGGACATACCTCATATTGGATTAGGGCCCACCCTAACTTCCTCATTTTAACTTAATGACCCCTTTAAAGACCCTATCTCCAAATATAGTCACATTCTGAGGCTCCATGGGGTAAGGATTTCAACATCTGAACAGAGGGAGGGGTGTGGCAAAACTCAACCCAAAACATTGTCTATAACCTAAGGATTGCTTTTTGTATTCCTAGAATGAAAAAAAAAAAAAAAAAGAGTTCAAAGAATTATTAAGACTCCCCACTGAAAAGTTCATATGAATGCTTTTAGTAGAGAGCAAAGTATGTTTAAAGACAAAGGGCCAGATTAACCGTGGTGGTCCAGTGGTTAAGAATCTGCCTGCCAATGCAAGGGACATGGGTTCAGTCCCTGGTTCGGGAAGATCCTGCCAAAGGGCCTGCCAAAGTTGCCAAAGGGCAACTAAACCCAAGCACCAGAACTACTGAGCTCTTGGATGGCTCTGCAACAGGAGAAGCTGCCGTAATGAGAAGCCCATGCATTGCAACTAGAGAGTAGCCCCTGCTCACTGCAACTAGAGAAAACCCAGCAGCAACAAAGACCCAACGCAGCGAAATAATAGTCATAATAATTTTTTTGAAAAGATGAAGCGTAGTTATCACCCTGCCTCTTCTTGCCTCTGCTCCTCCCATCACCACATTCATGCACCCCCACCCCACTTAGCCTCTTCAAAGTTCACTTTCCCTAAGAAGAGGTCTGCTTCCTGTGCCAGCAGCCTCCAAAGGCAATCAGGGCTCACCCTCCCTCTCCAGCGTTTGTGAAACTCGATGCATTCCATGCTTCTGGGAACATTAACCATGGCTTGGTGACACCATCCCAAAAGGGACCAGTTGGCTTTGGGAGAGCGGACGGTGACTTCATTGGGAAGGCCATTAATCATAATTATGAAATAATGAAATGGCTGTCAATTGGCCCATGCCTAATAACACCTAGTTAATAAGAGGGTCTTTTTATTTCTCACAGTGGAAATGGATGGCAGGGGATAGTGTTTCTGGGAGAACATTACACGTCTTGGATGGCTGAAATGCCTTGGCCAGTAGAAGTCACTCAGCTCTTGGCTGAATGCCTCGGCAACACTCTATGAGCCGTGCAATAACCTCTCTGAAATGCACTGCTGCCCCTGTCTTATTGCTTAATTAATCCACTTCTAATTGATATGGCTATGCATAACCATGGCTGCTTCCCTGCCGTGAGAGCCCATAAAACATACTTGGCTTTTTTAACTGGACTCTCCGAAACAATGTCAAGAACATGAACTTCTAAATGACATCATACTTTGTCAAGAAATGCGAGTCCTGTGACATTGGCCAAATATGTTCCTGACATCTAATAAAAACGTCCAGGTCCGCTGATAGCACTACCATATTTCAAAGGATTTATAATGCAAGGAGGTGGGGGAAGGGAGATGAAAGAGGACCAGAACTAACTGGAGAGTTGGGCTTTTTGTAACTTTCCTTAGTGGATGTCCTTTTATCCTTCCTCCTAATCATATCATTCTAATCACCAAAATGTCTCTATCAGGTACCTAACTGAGCAGTAGGCTGTGTGAAGCACTGTCCTGAAAGAAGTTCATTTCCAGATCAGTCAGTTCTAGATGTTTCTGTGAAAGGGTTCCAAAAATAGACAGACAGGGTTCAAATCCCAACTCTATTACTCTCTCACCAGGTGCCTTTGAACTACTGACCTAACCTCCCTACCTAACTCAATTCTCCCAAATACCAAAATAATAATAATCACATACCTCAGCATGTTAGGCTAGGACTGAGAACAAAGTTTTGGGAGATTACATATTATCAAGATCATCTTTAGAAAATCTTTAAACCACTGTTGTCTCTCTAAATCGATCCCCTGTAATCCTCAGGCACATTCCACTTTGAGACGTCCAGAAGGAAAGTCTAGATCAAGGGTTGATAAACAATGGGCCAAATCCAGCCCACCACCACCTGTTTTTGTAAATAAAGCTTTATTGGAACACACACATGCTCATTTATTTACATATTGTCTATGGCTGCTTTCCCAGGACAGCAGAATTGAATGGTTGCAACAGAAGCCATATGGCCCTCAAAGCCTAAAATATTTCCTCTCTGGCCCTTTACAGAAAGAAGGTTGCTGACTCTTGGTCCAGGTACAGATGTCTGTCATTCCACCTTCTCTGCCTTCAAGATGACTCTCAAATCCCTTACAGTGAGTGGAGAGAGATGGAGAATTCCCAAGTACATTGCTGGCCTGTGGGGTAGTCTCCATTAGGTTGTACTATTAAACCTCAACAGCCTTAATTTTGGTTAAGGGAGGTGTTGTTTGCCAAGAGAATTAAAAAGAAATCTTGGTGTACATCTTGCATGGGAGTTAGGTTCTAAAATCAGCTAGAATGGCACTTGTGATTTGATTTCCCTAAACATGGAACCTCTCATTCCTAAATGGGAATCAAAGGGAGGGGTTAGGGGTGTCAGCACAGAGGCAGGGCTTTGGGGGAGAATTCCAGCATTGGACTCTTTCCCCCTGGATGCTGGCAGGATGGAAAACTGAAGAATTCTCTGCAAAGGGACAAATCGGGGCTTCTTGTTTACTGGATTTGTTAGGAGAAAGATTGACTAAAATTACAGACCCTGGTCAGGCACCATCACATCCACCTGTGTGAGCTATTTTACAGTAGGAGGTCCTGGTAAGGAACATGGAACTAAGAAGCCACCACCAACCAGAATAGTTCAGGAAAGGTCAAAAGGAGATGCACGTGCCCTACCATCTCCCAGAATCCTTTTCACTGGCATCCATCTTGGCTGAGCAATACATGCACCACCAGGAAGTACCCTGAGTCAGAATGATTGGCCAAAGACAACCTAGAAACTAATCCCATCACCGTAAAACCCGAGGCTGCCAGCCACATGACAGAGCAATCCTCCTGGGTTCTGTTACCCTGCTGCTCTCCACCCAGGCTCCCCTTCCTAATAAAGTCTCTTGCTTTCTCAGAACATGTGTCTCCTCGGACAATTCATTTCTGAGTGTTAGACAAGAGCCCACTTTCAAGCCCTGGAAGGAGTCTCCTTCCTGCAACAGATTCACAAGAGCCATTGAGAAACTGACTTTGCCCTCCAGCTCAGCATGCCCTCCAAATGTCATCTCCACCACTTTGCCTGCCTTCCATACTGCTGCTGCTGCTGCTAAGTCACTTCAGTCGTGTCCGACTCTGTGCGACCCCATAGACGGCAGCCCACCAGGCTCCCCCGTCCCTGGGATTCTCCAGGCAAGAGCACTGGAGTGGGTTGCCATTTCCTTCTCCAACGTGTGAAATTGGAAAGTGAAAGTGAAGTCACTCAGTCATGTCCGACTCTTAGTGACCCCACGGACTGCAGCCCACCAGGCTCCTCCGTCCATGGGATTTTCCAGGCAAGAGTACTGGAGTGGGGTGCCATTGCCTTCTCCGCCTTCCATACTGAGACCCTCCTAAAATACTAGTGCTCCTACCTTCCCACAAGAGCAGCTCAGAGACCCTTCTGCTCAGGAGATATTAATCATGCTGATTAGGCTTGACCTTCCCTTCTGTAAACTCCTGTTGATGGCCTCAAACCAATCAGTACCTGTCAAGATGTTTCTGGTCCCTAAACGAAGGTGGAAGGCAGAGGGAAGAGAGAGCTCTGTTTGAGAATCAGGAGTCCCTCCAGGGCAGGCCTGCTGGTGGCAGCTGCCTATTCTGGGAAAAAGTGGTTCTCAGACATTTCCTAGTTGCTCTGGTCTCTTTTTTTGATATTTGCCACTGCCCCCCCCAACCCCCCAGCTCTATTAAGCTGTGATTGACAAAAGCAAGATGATTTTTTTTCAAGATGTACAATGTGATGATTTAATATGCATTGTGAAATGATTATCACAATCAAGTTCATTAGCACATCCATCACCTCACACAGTTCTCTTTCGGGGGTGTGTGTGATGAGAACACTTGGAATCTACTGTCTTAGCAAATTTCAGGTATACAGCACAGTATTATTACTTCTAATTATCACACTGTACATTCAATCCCCAGAATTTATTCATCTTGCAACTCTTTTATGGTCCACATTCATGAGGCTGCCTCTGTTGGGTAAAAAAAAAAAGAAACTACATTTATGTCACATTTCTGAATGCACTGTCTCCCTACAAAGATGTTACAGACTAATGACAACAAACCTGGGCTCTTGACTCAAACCAGTGACTTTGCAGGAGTGTGAACGTCTTTATTCCTCAGTTAATCATCTGTACATGAGGGACAGTAGTCAAGGCAAATGCTTCCCAGGTGGCACAATGGTAAAGAACTCACCTGCCAATGCAAGAAGTGCAAGAGAGGCAGGTTCGATCCCTGGATTGGGAAGATCCCCTGGAGGAGGAAATGGCCACCCACTCCAGTATTCTTGCCTGGAGAATCCCATGGACAGGGGAGCCTGGTGGGCTTCAGTCCATGGGGTCGCACAGAGACGGACATGACTGAGCACACACAGCACACACTGTTAAGGGGAGCTTCATGGGCCAGTAACACCAGAAGGTGCACGGAACCCCAACTTAGCAGGGTCTTGAACTTGGTCTAGTACTTTCTAGACACCACTTTGCAATTCGTGGAGATTTTTTAACAAAAACCCTTGCATTTTTACTTTGCTCTGCAAATGTGGTCTTTAACAGGCCTTTGCATGAATGCTAGGCTGCTTCAGTTGCATCCAACTGTTTGAGACCCTTTGGACTGTAGCCCGCCAGGCTCCTCTGTCCATGGGATTTTCTAGGCAAGAATACTGGAGTGGGTTGCCATTTCCTCCTCCTGGCGATTTTCCTGTTCTAGGGATTGAACCTGAGTTTCTTATGTCTCCCGCATTGGCAGGCAAGTTCTTTACCACAAGTGCCACCTGGGAAGCCAGGTGACTGCACAGATGAAATATAAAACGAAATGAAATATTGGGTAAGACTTTGTGGGTCCCACTCGCAACTATCTTCCATACCACAAGAGGTATGCAGATCCCACTCCGGGGAACTCAGGGTTAAACTAATTCCAAGCACTTCATTAATAGCTGACAGCACCTGAGTGTACCACCTATTTGTGGATATTTGCATGTTTATAGGGGACTCTTGGAAACATAATGCATAACACATAGAAATAACATGGGCATTCTAAGCAACTGGTAAAAGGAGATATTTTGCTGAGAGCAGAGCTTTGCAATAAATCTGAAAGCTTAACGCATGGGTAGCCACCTTACTCATCTCTGGGTAATGCAAGCCCTGGACACTCAAGAGGGGGTCTGGACTCCCTATTGAATGGAGGAAGAAAGGTGACCTGCTTTCCCAGTGAGTTCCATTTGCTTTGTGCTTTGCTCCTTTCCCAAGTAAAACCAGATAAGGAGCTGCTGGCAGGTCCTCCTGTCATTACAAATGACTGGTGGAGGTGTGAGTTATGGAACAAATAATCTAACAGGTATCTCCCGAACAGATGTTCAATTGCTTATCTGCTGATTACCAGGGCTGGCCTGCAGGAAAATGGAGAAGGCAGTCCTGTGTGACAGCCAGGCCTCTCTCCTCTATCTTGCTTTCCCCTTCAGGGTCATGATTCGCTTCAACTTCCCAGGGATCCACCCTCTCACAAGGCACCTGCTGACTTTTCTCTGCCCTATAAATTTGACTGCCTTGATCCATTTCCCATCAGAGCTGCTCCAGGTAACACAATTAGAACAGGAAGGACCATGATGAGCTCTGTAATTTTGCATCCTTCATCATCAGCTTGGCATACAACATTTTCTCACTTTCTGCCCCATGGTTAATCACTCCCCTGGATGATTGACAGTGGGAACATTCATTTCCTTTAGGCAAAAAAAAAATGCTACTTCCACCCACCAGGTATCATCTTGTCACCATGGTCTTAAAAGACCATCTTGAAAGAGTCAGTGTTGGTACATTTCACAATGTATGACTAATTTGTTATGCAGATATACAGAACCTTCCAGAGCCTGTGGCCTCCTACTATTGAAATAAGACGACCTCAAGGTGAGATGTGGGGATTAGTTCTAGACATGCTAGAAAGCTCGGGAGAAAGATAAAAGGACCTAGTACTTGCCAGAGGACATTTCTCTTACTATCCAAATGATAGTGAATCCCAGTTGCCATGTGCTTAGGAGATCCAAAGTCCAGGCTTTTCCTGGAGGTTTCTCTTCAAATATCAAAGGGATCCCCAGGTTGCTTACTGGACCTGTGAGTCAGCCTCCTCCATGTTATCTGCTGCCACCTTCCAACTGAGACCAACTCAAGGGCAACACTGAAGCCATGACAGCCTCATTTTCTGGTTTTGGTTGCCCGAGAGAACTTCTTCTTCCCATAACCAAAGTGGCCCCACAACTGGAACCCAAACAGCTCAAGAAGTCTAAAAAAATGCCCCAGAGCTTGTCTACCATCTCTGCCTATGCCCAACAAAGCCTAGAGGGCAGGTCTCTGCTGACTGGCTCAAATCATATTCAGTGAAGCCCTGCAACAAAACTACCCGATACTGCAATAGAGCTGAGTGTCAAGTAAGAGATGAGCTGGATGTGAGACACCGGCTCAGACATTTTCTCATGATTCCTAGGCATCTGGTGAAAGGAATTTGTTACTCCAATAAATGTAGTATGAATAAGCAGCGACTTATGTGTCTTCCTGGGTCAGAGTAGGCTCAGGTTTTAGACTTTCTGCTGACACACCAGATCATAAGGACCTGCCTGGATTCAAGAGTTTGGCTGGGACTATCTGGTTTACCAAGGTAGCGCTTTCAACTACTGCAGTAACTCTAGGGCTAATAAACTGAAATTTCTGCACCCATGTTGTCTCTGTCTTCCCTAAGGTGTTATTCCGTGGAGGAAGAAGCCACCTCCCAAAAGACAGGACAGCCAGGGAATAAATGTCTCCCAGCCCCCACCATCTATCCCCAAGAAATGAGAACATGGAGGAAACAGAGCGTAATTTTGAAAGCCTTGAATTCTTAACAAAACCTCCAAACCAGAATCTCCTAGGACAGGAGAGAAAAAAACATAACTGAAATAAAGACTTTCGGAAAGGAAAAAGAAATGGCACATTTGACAAGGGTCAGCTGGCCAGGCTCCTGTGATGACAGCATTCTGGGAGTATTGACATGTACCAAGAGCTGTAAATGGTTGCAAGAATGTGCATGGATTCCTTGACATAATGTACTAACTCACACCATCTGCCACTTTCAGCAGTCATGGACTGCATGCTTGAAATCCTTTTTAATCACTTTCACTTAGCAAGGAGTTGAGCTCCAAGCTAATTTTTGAAAATCTGCCACTAGAGCGCTTCCTTGGGATTGTTGGCTCTGGTGACCTTTAGGGATATCTAAGATGGGCAGAAGTCTATGAAAGAATGCCAAGCATTTCAAAACCTGTGTGTTACCCACACTGGGTACTAAACTGAGCTTCTCTTATGTGAATAATGTTGGCCATCGAGAGTACATAGGACAGTTAAACCCCCCACACCAACATGCAGTTTCCACAGAATCAATCAAATATTCTCAGGGGGCAAAAAAGAATTTTTAATATATTATGGACACTTAAGCCAATTACTCTTTCTCAAGAAACTCAAAATCTATTCAACTCAAGAAATTAGATTCCAACACTTCAAGAAGAATATGGCAGTACTAGATTTATTAATACTGCATACCCCAAACTGTGTTTGCTAAATTTCCTAGTGAATGTAAAATATTTTTTAAGGAAGTGTTTGATCATATGTGGTCTTGCCTTAGATATTTACAGCCCTAACCCTAGTCTAAAGAGTTAATGCCTCTTTTGAAATGCTTTTCAAGTCCACAGAAAGTGAGCTTCTATTTGAAGGGTGATGGGAACATGTGCAAGGAAACAGATTAGCCGTGATTAGTGGATGTAGGGATCTCTGAGGTAGATTGTCCAGTTTATAGTGGGTTTGTTTTGTTCTCCCAAGTAAGCATCCTCTTGGCACCATTTTGCCAAAAAAGTCAACTTTTAAGGCCAAATAACAGACTTTCTAGAAAGGAGATAAAGATTTTCCCCATCTTTCAAACTTTCCAGATGGTGCTAGTGGTAAAGAACCCATCTGCCAATGCAGGAGACATAAGAGATGTGGGTTCGATCCCTGGTTCCAGAAGATCCCCTGGAAGAGGGCATGGCAACCAACTCTAGTATTCTTTCCTAGAGAATCCCATGGACAGAGGGGCCTGGCAGGACTACAGTCCATGGGGTCCCAAAGACTTGGACACTACTGAAGTGACTTAACATGGGCACATCATCTTTCAAAAGAGCATGAGAGAAAAAAAAATCCCAGATCAGGGCTATATGTATCACACTTCCCCACCCCAACACAGGTACACACATACTCCAGAGAGATACACATTGACACTTAAATAGAAGCAGCTATATAGCTGAGATATAGATATATATATATATATATATATAGATAGATAGATAGATAGATATGAGACTTTTATTCAGGGTGTCATAACCAAAGCTTTTTTAAAAAATATATTTCATTATTTTCAGAATGTCACTGGCAACTAGAAACTTGAATGCAAGGGTGATTTTATAATAGAGTAAATACAAGACTTACACACAAGCCACAGAAGTTTGAACCTGTCTCAGTGAAATGACCTTTGAGACTACATTGCCAAATGGACCAATTTTAACACCAAATTCCATTAGTCTCTGTACTGGCTCCTAGATTTGTTCCCCATAGAATGGACTTGTGTCCCACAAAACCTCAAATTCATCTCATGATGGATAATCTGACGTCTCAACAGAGCCATGGAGTGTTCATATATTTGGTCAAACATTATTCTGGGTGTTTCCGTGAAGGTGTTTGCAGATGAGATGAACATTTAAATCAATAGACTGAGTAAAGCAGATTGCCCTCCCTGAAGTGGACAAGGCCTTTTCCAATCAGTGACTCACCAGGGTAGAATTAAACAGCTGAATAAGAGGGACCGCCTTCTGCCTGACTGACTACCAGAGCTGGAACGTGAGTCTACCTTCAAACTCAAACTGAAATAACTCCTCTTGTTGGGTCTTGAGTCTGCCAGTTTTTAGACTGGAGAGTATACCACCTGCGTTCCTGGTTCTCAGGCCTTTGGGCTCAGATTGGAACTATACGTTGGCTCTCATGGGTATTCAACACCCTGACTTTAGACTTTGGGGATTTCTCAGCCTTTATAATCACTTGAGCCAATCTCATTGTAATAAATCTTTCTACACACGTGTGCACACACCTACATATCCTTTTGGAGAATCCTAAGACTTGCATCTGTAGGCAGAACAGTCTCTGTGGTTTGTGCATCAGACTGTATCCATAAGAATAGGCTCTGGTAACAAGCAGTTCCAAAAGCTCAGGGACTTCTGGAAACACTGGTCATAACTCACAATACTCATCCATCCCAGGTCAGCAGAGAAGCACAGTTTATTGCAGTCACTCAGAGATACAGGCAGATGGAGCAGCCTCCCACCTTCCCCACCAAAATCCTGCTGATCACTGTGCCAGGAGAAAAGGAAGCTTTGGACAGTCTTGCCCCACAAAAGTAATGTTCCAACCTGGAACAGACAAACACTACTTTTACTTACAGCTCATTGACCTGGACTGCGGACGTCTTCATCCACCCATTCGGTACAACCTTACTGTGTGTCTGGAAGGCAAACCTTACCTTTGGTGAGGATTGCTGAGGATGGCTATATTCATTTGAGATGTGGTTCTTACTTTTTCTGCTAATCTTATTCTGTTATCTTAAAAATCACAAAGCAATCTCTTTGACCTGATCCTCTGAACTCATGGCTAGAACAATTGAAAAAAATAAAAGAATGAAAGAAGGAAGGAAAAAGAAAACCCTTGGACTGATAGGTTGTCCAGCTAGTAAATTAGCGCTGAAATAAGTAAGTAAATAAACAAACATAGCACCCTCAGAGTGATGGGGTTTTTCTTGGATGGTCCAGTTTTGCTGTGTGCTGGTTAGTAGAGAAGCATTGGTACCCAATATAAAATGTACCTTGAAGATGTCTTTTTCTCCTCTGTCTCAGTCAGTCAGTCATCTCAGTCAGTTCAGTTGCTCAGTCATGTCCGACTCTTTGCGAACCCATGGACTGCAGCACGCCAGGCTTCCCTGTCCATCACCAACTCCAGGAGCTTGCTCAAACTCATGTCCATCGAGTCAGTGACACCATTCAACCATCTCATCCTCTGTCACCCCTTCTCCTCCCACCTTCAATCTTTCCCAGCATCAAGGTCTTTTCAAATGAGTCAGTTCTTCACATCAGGTGGCCAAAGTATTGGAGCTTCAGCTTCACCATCAGTCCTTCCAATGAATATTCCAGATGGATTTCCTTTAGGATTGACTGATTTGATCTTCTTGCAGTCCAAGGGACTCTCAAGAGTCTTCTCCAACCCCACAGTTCAAAAACATCAATTCTTTGATACTCACCTTTCTTTATGGTCCAATTCTGTCTTACTTTGTGGGAAATGAGCTTTCCAGAATTCTTATCTCAGAGTTTCTATTCTTGACTTTAATTTTCTTACATTTTCCCGCAATTTCTCTTTCTTCCATTCCAAGAATTGACACTTTATTCAGGTGGGACAATAACATTGAACTCAAGAGCATTGTTACCTAAATCCTAGAGCAAGGCAGTGGGAGGGTAGCCTAAAAAATCAATGAGAATAATCACCTCATTTTATGGATAAGAAAACAGGCCCAGAATAAGAAAGCTGTTTTTGCAGTTCAGAATCATGACTCCTATTAGTTCAATTCACTTTTTGCCCAGGCTTGCCCCACCCTGGAGGAACCAAAAAAGAGATTCTTTTTCCCAAGAAACATAGAGGAAAAAAAAAATACTAAAGGGTGGAGGTAAATTAGGAGTCTGGGATTGACATATACACACTACTGTATGTAAAATAGATAATCAACAAGGACTTACTGAATAGCACAGGAAACTCTAGTCAATACTCCATAATTACCTATACCCATATAGTGAGCTATATGGGAAAAAATCTGAAAAAGAATGGATATATGTATATATTAATATATAGCTGAATCACTTTGCTGTACACCTGAAACACAATATTGGAAGATACAATAACAATTAAATTTAAGAAAAAAATATTAAAAAGAGGCTAGTCCCAAGAAACACAGGGAAAGAAAGGAAGATAGAAATTGAGTATGAATGATGTCCAAGAAAAAACTTGAAGCTGCTTTATCATAGTCAAGGTTTCCAATAACCAAGTTTTGTGACGTTCACGATTCCCCTCCTTGTCTCTCCCTCCTCAGTCTCTCCTTGCTGATGCACAAAAAGACATGAGTTAAACAACAGGCTATGAAGCCATTCCAATGAGCATTTCAGGACAGGTGAGTCATAAAAGAAAATGACTCATTCCTTCTGAAGGCGAAAGGAAAAAACAGAGGTTCCTATTGCATCAAGGACATCCGTACAATTGACTTTTCCCCTACGAATGGTGTTTTCCCTGGGAGTCATGTTCTAATTTATATTCATAAAGGCTAGTGCTGAAATCAAAAGATAAATAGTATCTCTGGCCTTAGCCACCCATCTCTTCATAAGCACAAATTGCATTCTCACCTCTCTTGTAGCTCTTTGCTATTTGACATATATTTAAAGTAAATATCAGTCACACAGAACATCTGCATAATCTTAGAAAGGGTTATAGGCATGCAAATAATGCTAGTAGAGGAGGGACCTGGGGGTAAAGGCACTGTTAAGTCTAGCTCTTCATTTGAAAGCTAGATCTGTAAACTGTCACTCTAATTACAGTAGTCCTCTGTCCTCCACGAGTTCCCTGATTACACATCCATGTGTCGTGGCTTTCAATGGAAGGGACAAAGCATTTCAGAGATGCAACAAAAGTGTTCTTGTCAATTACAAGCTATTAATACTAAATGTGCTTTAGAATTCTCACTAACAACAGCAGCAGAGACTCTAATTAATACACCATGGATTATACGGATAGGATGAAACCTGAGGTGTTACTGACACCAGTGTAATAACCAGACTGGTTGTGATGTGAACTGGCTCAGAGTTAGAATTTTAAGTACCATACAGAAAAGAAATTAGTATTCTTCAGTCTCTTGTTGTAATGGGGGTGTCAGGAGGTGGCCTAAATTGCAGAACTGTGGCTGGAAGCACATAAAGCCCCTGAAAGGGGAATCTTGCTTTCCAAACCTTTTTGGAAAATGGAAGGGCCTTCCCAGTGTTGTCAGTCTGGAGTTGAACACAGAAGGAGCCTTATCCTGGGAAGTTTCACCATCATGGTCAAACACCAACAAGAGAGAGCTACAAGGTAACTTCCATCGATCAGCTTCTACTTCTCATTTAGACAGTAAATCAGAGTGCAGACTTCTAGAATAGAGGAAGAACAGTGTCTCTCCTTTTGTTGACAAGAATGAAGAGCTTGCCTTGAACTTGGAAGATATTATGCTAAATGAAATAAGTCAGACAGAGAAAGACAAATACTGTATGATATCACTTACATGTACAATCTAAAAAGCACAATAGAGACTTCCCTAGTGGTCCAGTGGTTAAGAATCCACCTCCTAATGCAGGAGATGTGGGTTCAATCCCTGGATGGGGAACTAAGATCCCACATGTCACAGGACAACTAAGCCTGCCCACCACAGCTACAGAAGCCCATGCGCTGCAGCAAAGACCTAGCACAGCCAAAACTAAATATATAAATTTAGTTTATATATAAAACAAAAAAATAAATAAATAAAGTAATTAACACATAATACAATAAGTAAATATAACAAAAAAGAAACACACTCACAGATATAGAGAAAAACTAGTGGTTACCAGTGGGGAAAGAGAAGGGAGGAATGGCAAGCTAAAAGGGAATTAAGAGATGTTACCATGTATAAAACAAATAAGCTACAAGAATATACTGTACAGCACAGGGAGTATAGCCAATGTTTTATAATAACTATAAATGGAGTATAGCCTTTAAAAATGGTAAATCACCATGTCATATGCCTAAAACTCATATAATATTGCAAATACTTCAATTAAAAACAAGAGAGAGAGAGATTGCCTTGGGATGGGAGTGGACAGTTGCACTTGTAAATAGGTGCTTATTGTTTGTATGTGTAAAATAAACATGCATGCACACACACACACACACACACACACAGTTTTCTCAGCTGTGCTCTGCAGAGCCGCATGGCCCAAATTTACAGATTTCCTGTCCATTCCATCAGTAAGGCCTCTCTTTTCACACATCTCACAGGGCCAAATGACTATGCCAGATGATAAAAACAAACTCCCTCTATTTAACTTGAATTTGTATCAAGATTTGTGTGCAATAGCTTTAAGCACAGAGGCAATTAAGGAAGGGAATCTTGTTTCTCCACGTGTATTATTTTCAGATCTCTGATCTTCCTTGGCCTGGACCTTCTGGGTCTTTTTTTGTGTTTGTGTGTTCTGTCATGTGTAACTCTTTGTGGCCCCGTGGACTGTAGCTCGCTAGGCTGCTCTGTGCATGGGATTCTTCAGGAAAGAATACTGGAGTGGGTTGCCATTTCCTCCTCCAGGGGATCTTCCCAACCCAGGGATCCAGCCCACATCTCTGTGTCCCCTAGAGTGGTAGGTGTGTTCTTTACAACTAGCGCCATCTGGCCTGGATATTTTGCATCATACTACATAACATTTCCATGCACAAGTATTGCAGTCATGGACTTATCATAGAAATCCATTGGGACATGCAAACATACTCTTAACAAGTATGATCCAACAGATTTCTCTTAGACAGGGAGCAGTCTTGACCAATGTTAAAGCACTGGGAAAGGTCTTGCCAAACTCAGTTACCCATCATAGTGGCCTAGATCAGTCATTTTATTGCTCTGGGCCACTGTTTCTTCAATGGCTGAAAGATAGAGACAATTAACTGCCACCCCCCACCCCAGCTCCTCCAAAGGATGGTATAGTCAGGAAAGAATGTGAATGCCATTGGCTGGGGTTGTGGGTGCATATTACACAAAAATTGGATGTTCCTGACCAACTGGGCTTCCTTGTTAGCTCAGTGATAAAGAATCCACCCACAATGCAGGAGACCCAAGTTCAATCCCTGGATAGCGAATATCCCCTGAAGGAGGGTGTGGCAATCCACTCCACTGTTCCGGCCTGGAGAATCCCGTGGACAGAAGAGCCTGGCAGGCTACAGTCCTTGGGGTCATAAAGAGTTGGACACAACTGAAGCAACTGAGCGTACATGCAAGCAATCAACTAAAGGAAGGATCTTTAAAAAAAAGAAGAAGAAAGAAGAAGTGAAAAAGGAATATGAGAGAAAAAAGAAAAAGCAAGTATAAATATATTCACAAATAGAACCATCCACTCTCAGAGGAGCTCTTGGAAAATATTCTTACTTCATGGGATGTTAATAGGTGTTATGTAACAAAAACTTTCCAGCAATCCCATCCTCGGGCTATACAAGACCTGGGTCTTAAATGACAGAGGCCTAACTTAGGCTCTTCCCTCACTGTGCTCTTCAGGGCAAGAAGTCCCAGTTTGAAGGAAACCTGTCTACTTAGAACCTGTGCTCCTCCTTCTAGCCCACACTCTACATCCCCAATTTCATGCAAAGATAGGCATAATTAAGGACAGAAATGGTATGGAGCTAACAGAAGCAGAAGATATTAAGAAGAGGTGGCAAGAATACACAGAAGAACTATACAAAATAGATCTTCATGACCCAGATAATCAGGATGGTGTGATCACCCATCTAGAGCCAGACATCCTGGAATGTGAAGTCAAGTGGGCCTTAGAAAGCATCATTATGAACAAAGCTAGTGGAGGTGATGGAATTCCAGTTGAGCTATTCCAAATCCTGAAAGATGATGCTGTGAAAGTGCTGCACTCAATATGCAAGCAAATTTGGAAAACTCAGCAGTGGCCACAGGACTGGAAAAGGTCAGTTTTCATTCCAATCCCAAAGAAAGGCAATGCCAAAGAATGCTCAAACTACCGCACAATTGCACTCATCTCACATGCTAGCAAAGTAATGCTCAAAATTCTCCAATCTACGCTTTAACAGTAAGTGAACCATGAACTTCTAGATGTTCAAGCTGAATTTAGAAAAGGCAAAGGAACCAAAGATCAAATTACCAATATCCACTGGATTGAAAAAAGCAAGAGAGTTCCAGAAAAACATCTACTTACGATTTACTGACTATGTCAAAGCCTTTGACTGTGTGGATCACAACAAACTGTGGAAAATTCTTCAAGAGATGGGAATACCAGACCACCTTATCTGCCCCCTGAGAAATCTGTATGCAGATCAAGAAACAACAGTTAGAACTGGACATGGAACAACAAACTGGTTCCAAATTGGGAAAGGAGTACTTCAAGGCTATATATTGTCACCCTGCTTATTTAACTTCTATGCAGAGTACATCATGCGAAATGCCAGGAGGGATGAAGCACAAGCTGAAATCAAGATTGCTGGGAGGAATATCGATAACCTCAGATATGCAGATGATACCAACCTTATGGCAGAAAGTGAAGAGGAACTAAAAAGCCTCTTGAAGAAAGTGAAAGAAGAAAGTGAAAAAGTTGGCTTAAAACTCAGTTTTCAGAAAACGAAGATCATGGCATCTGATCCCATCACTTCATGGCAAATAGATGGGGAAACAATAGAAACAGAGAGAGACTTTATTTTGAGGGGGCCCCAAAATTACTACAGATGGTGACTAAATCCATGAAATTAAAAGACGCTTTCTCCTTGGAAGAAAAGCTATGACCAACCTAAACAGCATATTAAAAAGCGAAGATATTACTTTGCTGACAAAGATCCATCTAGTCAAAGCTATGATTTTTCCAGTAGTCATGTATGAATGTGAGAGTTGGACTATAAAGAAAGCTGAGTGCCAAAGAATTGATGCTTTTGAACTGTGGTGTTGGAGAAGTCTCTTGAGAGTCCCTTGGACTGCAAGGAGATCCAACCAGTCCATCCTAAAGGAAATCAGTCCTGAATATTCATTAGAAGGACTGATGCTGAAGCTGAAACTCCAATACTTTGGCTACCTGATGCAAAGAACTGGCTCATTGGGAAAGACCCTGATGCTGGGAAAGATTGAAGTCAGGAGGAGAAGGGAACAACAGGGGATGAGATGATTGGATGGCATCACCAACTCAATGGACACGAGTTTGAGCAAGCTCTAGAAGTTGGTGATGGACAGGGAAGCCTGGTGTCCTGAAGTCCATGGGGTCTCAAAGAGTCAGACACAACTGAGCGATTGAACTGAACTGAACTGCATCTCCAAACAGCCCCCAAGCCCCTATAGGAAGAGGCTTGGATATGGACTTGCTATTGGAGTGTCCATGTTTGTAGCCCAGAGGCCTTCTGCAATGTTGGGTGCAACCAGGGATGGTGCGGGAAAGAGAACATACCATGAGCTGGGAGCAAAGGTATAGCTCTCCCAATGCAGAAGCCTAAGGACTCCGAGAATTCCAAAGTCAAACCTGAATTTCCATGTAATTAAGAAGGTATGTGTGCATGTGTGTGTGCTAAGTCGATTCAGTCATGTCCAACACTTTGCAACCCTATGGATGGTAGCCCGCCAGTCTCCTCTGCCCATGGGGGTTGTCCAGGCAAGAATACTGGAGTGGGTTGTCATGCCCTTCTCCAGGGGATCTTCCGCACCCAGGGATCCAACCCAAGTCTCCTATGTCTCCTGCATTGCAGGTGGATTCTTTACCTCTGAGCCACCAGGGAAGCCAATTAAGAAGGTATAGTTGAAGTATATTGAGGATATAGGATATATTATATAACAATTTGTTACAATATATGGATCTCCACTAACACTGTTGTCAAGGCCCTGAAAGTATTAGGAATGTGCCAAGATTCCAGGGTCAATTAAGTTTGGGCAACACGGGGATAAACACAGTTAAACAGACTTTTTTTTTTTTTTTTTTTTAGGGCAGGGTATCACAAAGCCTTCAATATGCATCATGCATTATGCATATCCAAGAAGGGATTATACCATATTTCCTTCATTCCAAAATGCACATTTTTTCACATTTTAACATTTCCAAAATCAAAATGTATCTTACAATTGTAGTCAGCCAGAAAAACGGCTGTGCAAGAACATATGCATTAAAATTTGCAAAGTGAGTGTCAGTGTCTTGGAAGAAAATCCCAGAGACAGTAGTGGAGCATGTCTTTAAGAAGTGTTGCATCACCCAAACTCCTGCTGACCTAGAAGACAATGCCTGGTGGAAAACTTCACATATCAGTGACTCTTGGAGTCAAACAAATGATGCACAAGAGTCAAACTCAACATGAAGGAAACCTCAGCAATTTAACTCACTTAGATTTTCTTCTTCAGGTGCAGCCAACAGTGATGATGACAAAAAGAAAGAAAGAGCTACATAAAAATTAAACTCTTTTAATAAATCAAAAATAGAAATTCTAAGTGCTAAGATAGAATTATCTCATGGTTTAGTTGGTAGCAGTGTCTTCCTTAGTTGAGCATAAAGTAATGACAGGTACAGTAAGGCCCCTGCATACAAATGAGATCCATTCCATTTAAGCCCAATCTGTTCCTAAATTCAGCAAAGCTAGCCTAGGTACCCGACTATCACACTCGCTATATAGGACTGTACTGTAATAGGTTCATAATACTTTTCACACAAATAATACATTAAAAACAAACACAAAACATAAAGAAATTATGCTTAATCTTATAGTTCAGTGTCTTGAAAAGTAGAGTAGTACAGTACAACGGCTGGCATACAGGGCTGGCATCAAGCTAACAGGCAAGAAGAGTTACTGACTCACTCCTCCAGTCAGTAGCTCTTGTTGCCTGTTTTCTCATGGGAAGATGGTAGAGCTGAGAGATAATGGGAGATGGTAGAGCTGAAGGATCATCAGTAATAGGAGATAGAGGGAAAGCTGTGATTTCACTCATGTCTTACGTTAATGGCACAGGTTCTGGTCCCTTGCTGGATTCAGTTCTATCCACCCGCTTGAAAAAAATGATCCAGTGATGTCTGAGTACTAGCTCTTCTTTTCTTTCATCATAGATGCCATGGTAGCACTGAACTGCATTCTGAATGTCTGCTGCAATCTTCATCTACTGGTCCACATTTGGGTTCTGTGCTAACAGTGTCTCCTCAAATAAAGAAAATCCTCTTGTCATTTCCTGCATCATGAATCTCTTCAGTCCTTCAGTTGATTCTTCTTCCTCTTGTCTCTGTCATTTCTCTGAGCACATTCACATCTTTGAAAGTTCACAACTTGAAGATTAAAATGTAGGGGACTTCAGTTCAGTTCAGTTGCTCAGTCGTGTCCGACTCTTTGCCACACCATGAATTGCACCACACCAGGCTTCACTGTCCATCACCAACTCCCAGAATCCACCCAAACCCATGTCCATGGAGTTGGTGATGCCATCCAGCCATCTCATCCTCTGTTGTCCCTTTCTTCTCCTGCCCCCAATCCTTCCCAGCATCAGGGTCTTTTCCAATGAGTCAACTCTTTGCATGAGGTGGCCAAAGTATTGGAGTTGCAGCTTTAGCATCAGTCCTTCCAATGAACACCCAGGACTGATCTCCTTTAGAATGGGCTGGTTGGATCTCCTTGCAGTCCAAGAACTCTCAAGAGTCTTCTCCAACACCACAATTCAAAAGCATCAATTCTTAGGCACTCAGCTTTCTTTATAGTCCAACCCTCACATCCATACATGACTACTGGAAAAACCATAGCCTTCACTAGATGGACCTTCGCTAACAAAGTAATGTCTCTGTTTTTTAATATGCTATCTAGGTTGGTCATAACTTTCTTTCCAAGGAGTAAGCGTCTTTTAATTTCCTGGCTGCAAACACCATCTGCAGTGATTTTGGAGCCCAAAAAAATAAAGTCTGACACTGTTTCCACTGTTTCCCTACTTATTTCCCATGAAGCGATGGGACCAGATGCCATGATCATTTTCTGAATGTTGAGCTTTAAGCCAACTTTTTCACCCTCCTCTTTCACTTTCATCAGGAGGCTCTTTAGTTCCTCTTCACTTTCTGCCATAAGGGTGGTGTCATCTGCATATCTAAGGTTATTGATATTTCTCCCGGCAATCTTCATTCCAGCTTGTGCTTCTTCCAGCCCAGCGTTTCTCATGATGTACTCTGCGTATAAATTAAATAAGCAGGGTGACAATATACAGCCTTGACATACTCCTTTTCCTATTTGGAACCAGTCTGTTGTTCCATGTCCAGTTCTAACTGTTGCTTCCTGACCTGCATACAGGTTTCTCAAGAGGCAGGTCAGGTGGTCTGGTATTCCCATCTCTTCCAGAATTTCCCACAGTTTATTGTGGTCCACACAGTCAAAGGCTTTGGCATAGTCAATAAAGCAGAAATAGATGTTTTTCTGGAACTCTCTTGCTTTTTCCATGATTCAGCGGATGTTGGCAATTAGATCTCTGGTTCCTCTGCCTTTTCTAAAACCAGCTTGAACATCTGGAAGTTCACAGTTCACGTATTGCTGAAGCCTGGCTTGGAGAATTTTGAGCATTACTTTACTAGCGTGTGAGATGAGTGCAATTGTGCGGTAGTTTGAGCATTCTTTGGCCTTGCCTTTCTTTGGGATTGGAATGAAAACTGACCTTTTCCAGTTCTGTGGCCACTGCTGAGTTTTCCAAATTTGCTGGCGTATTGAGTGCAGCACTTTCACAGCATCATCTTTCAGGATTTGGAATAGCTCAACTGGAGTTCCATCACCTCTACTAGCTTTGTTCATAGTGATGCTTTCTAAGGCCCACTTGACTTCACATTCCAGGATGACTGGCTCTAGGTGAGTGATCACACCATCGTGATGATCTCAGTCGTGAAGATCTTTTTTGTACAGTTCTTCTGTGTATTCCTGCCATCTCTTCTTAATATCTTCTGCTTCTGTTAGGTCCATACCATTTCTGTCCTTTATCGAGCCCATCTTTGCATGAAATTTTCCCTTGGTATCTCTAATTTTCTTGAAGAGATCTCTAGTCTTTCCCATTCTGTTGTTTCCCTCTATTTCTTTGCATTGATCGCTGAGGAAGGCTTTCTTATCTCTTCTTGCTATTCTTTGGAACTCTGCATTCAAATGGGAATGTCTTTCCTTTTCTCCTTTGCTTTTCACTTCTCTTCTTTTCACAGCTATTTGTAAGGCCTCCTCAGACAGCCATTTCACTTTTTTGCATTTCTTTTTCTTGGGGATAGTCTTGATCCCTGTCTCCTGTAAAATGTCACAAACCTCCATCCATGGTTCATCAGGCACTCTGTCTATCAGATCTAGGCCCTTAAATCTATTTCTCACTTCCACTGTATAGTCATAAGGGATTTCATTTAGGTCATACGTGAATGGTCTAGTGGTTTTCCCTACTTTCTTCAATTTAAGTCTGAATTTGGCAATAAGGAGTTCATGATCTGAGCCACAGTCAGCTCCCAGTCTTGTTTTTGCTGACTGTATAGAGCTTCTCCATCTTTGGCTGCAAAAAATATAATCATCTGATTTTGGTGTTGACCATCTGGTGATGTCCGTGTGTAGAGTCTTCTCTTGTGTTGTTGGAAGAGAATGTTTGCTATGACTAATGTGTTCTCTTGGCAAAACTCTATTAGTCTTTGCCCTGCTTCATTCCGTATTCCAAGGCCAAATTTGCCTGTTGCTCCAGGTGTTTTTGACTTCCTACTTTTGCATTCCAGTCTCCTATAATGAAAAGGACATCTTTTTTGGGTGTTAGCTCTAAAAGGTCTTGTAGGTCTTCATAGAACCGTTCAACTTCAGCTTCTTCAGCATTACTGGTTGGGGCATAGGCTTGGGTTACTGTGATATTGAATGGTTTGCTTTGGAAACGAACAGAGATCATTCTGTCATTTTTGAGATTGCATCCAAGTACTGCATTTCAGACTCTTTGTTGACCATGATGTCTACTCCATTTCTTCTAAGGGATTCCTGCCCACAGTCATAGATACAATGGTCATCTAAGTTAAATTCACCCATTCCAGTCCATCTTAGTTCTCTGATTCCTAGAATGTCAACGTTCATGTAGGGGACTTACTGTTATTTATTTAATGGCATTTTAAAGTCTAGGAGATACCAAAGCACGCAAAGCTCCCTACATGTCTTTGAACAGGAAAGTCCTTTTTAGATAAATTATCACATGAGATTAATGATTTCTAGGGCAAATCTTAAACAAGCTGCGTTAAATCATTGAAATACATTGCATTGAAATACAGGGGTTGGAAAGGGCTTCAGAAGATCCATATCCCTCACTTTCAAATTAGGATTGGCCTAAATTTACACAGCATATAAATGGCAGATGTCTTGGGGTTGGACAAAAAGTTCATTCTGGTTTTCCCATAACATCCTATGGAAAAACCCAAGCTAACTTTTTGCCCAGCCCAATAGACCATGAGCCAACCATCCTGATTTCTTATAGAAAATTTTCGATCTCTGAAAAAGTGAAAGTTAGTTGCTCAGTCATGTCTGATATTTTGTGACCCTATGGACTGTAGCCTTCTGTCCATGGAATTCTTCACGCAAGAATACTGGAGTGGGTTGCCATTCCCTTCTCCAGGCAAATCTTCTCAAACCAGGGATCAAACCAGTGTCTCCTGCATTGTAGGCAGATTCTTCACCATCTGAGCCACCAGGGACATTTGATCCCTAAATCAATTTAAATCTTCTGTCCCAAACAGAATGAGTCAATGAATATTCTGTTCTTTTGTGTCTTGGCAAATTCAAAACTTGTTTAGGATTTGCTTGTCAATCATCAATTAAAAAATGAAAGTGACTGACAAAGAAAGAAAATTCATCCAGAGGTCTATAAGCCCACAGATTCAAGAAGTCTCATGAACCAGGCAGCAGAATGAACTTAAAGAAAACTGAACCAAGATACCATAATCAAATTGCTGAAAACCATCCATTTTTTTTTAATCCCCCAAGTCATCAGAGGCAAGAAATACAGGTAGGTTAAAAATGAAAGAATAGAAGCTGGAGTGCCTTTATTAATATTAAACAAAGTAGACTTCAGAACAGGAATATCACCAGGAATCTTCTAATGGTATTGCTATATTAAAGATATGACATCTAACACCTAGTGATAAAAAGGTAAATCATTAAGATCTAATAGTCCTAAATATGAACACTCAATAACAGAGCTTCAAAATATATAAAGCAAAACTGACAGAACTGAAAAGGAGAAAAAGGCAAACCTACAGCTATTACTGGAGATTTCAACAGTCCTCTCTCAGGAATCAATAAAGTAAATAACTAGAAAATCTGTCTGAGTACCCCCAGATGCACAGAAATACATGTAAACAGTTCTTTGGATAAGCACAATTTGAACCTGGGTTCAGACACTGTAATGACACAAATATGTGCTCAGTGTCAAGTCCTGTCAGCTGAAATGATTGTTACATACATCTCAGTTTATGGTGAGAATTAAACAATTTGTGAGCCATTAACTACCAGCTCTCCACTTCTGCCCAATGCATTTGAAAAACCATCAGGAACTTTTTGGGGAGTTTGTCGCTGAATGGCCAAAATGTGTATGAACTCTTTGTTTGGGGTAACAATCCCTTTAGGACAGGCATAAAACATACTCCCTTTCCTGTGTCATTTATCTCTAGAGAATGTTAGATGATTCCCCTTGCAGTAGATGGATACAATCATGGCCATCAGTGGAACATGCCTCCTTGTACCCAGGCTCACATGTATTTCCTTCTACTATGACGGTTGTCTTGTCAGGCAACTGACAAAGTCCAAAGTCTTATCAGGCTTTGGTCAATAGGACATCAACAAATATGAAAGGTAACATACTCACATGCGTGCATGCGTGATTAATCACCCACCTGTGTGCAACTCTGTGTGACCCAATAGACTGTAGCCTTCCAGGCTTCTCTGTCTGTGGGATTCTCCAGGTAAGAATACTAGAGTGGGTAGCAGATTCATCCTCAGAACTTCTGAATATGTTACCTTATGGTCAGCAACTTGGGAAGAACTAGCACGCTGGGGTCTGTCTCTCTCTTTTTGGAACCCAGGCACCATTTAAAAAGCCTAGTCTCCCAGACACAAGTGCCCCCATGCTAACCAAGCACCAACCACCACATATGTGAGTCAGGCATCTTAGCCAACTAGTTCCAAACAGGCAATCATAAGTGACCCCAAATGAGACCAGGGAAAGGCCAGCAGAAATTGTGACAGAATTGTGCACGATGAGATGATTGTTTTAAGTTTTGGGGTGGTTTAGAAGGCAGCAAGCAACAGCTTGTTATACCCCAAGCAACAACCAGCTCTGTACCAAGAAAAGCATGAGTAGTAAGCACTATTCTGGAGACTCAAGGGAGAGACAGAGAATGTCTCATTAGTATCGCCTAGGAACTCAGGCTTAACCTCTTCTGACGTAACCCTTTTCTTGGCCCCGCAAATCCACGTTAATAAAACACGTGTGCTAGAAATCCCCTGGTACCATTCTAGGCAGAATTTTTGGTTAGGAAAAGAAAAAGAAACTTAATTTGAAGCTTTAATAACCTCCCAATTAGGTTGTTTCTGCTAGCATGAATATTTAATCTTGACATTATTGTGACTATTTTAGAATTGAACCGAAATGAAGTAAAAATGTTTCATCATAAATAATTTCATTATTAAAGATAATCTTTGTTATGTATGTGCCTCTGCCTATCTTTTATTAAGTTTACTTTTCATGTTGACATTTTTAAGGGCATAATTGTATGTTTTCGCTCTTAGTAATATTGTTACCATATATTCATTATGGCATCATGCCAGGAATGCTAGTAATGAAATCCCTTGGTTTTTCCAGAGCCAGCAAGAGGCTCTCTCCCCTTCACAACTAACAACTAGATGATCAGCTTTGAGCTCTGCATCGATTCCCTGAATTACAGTCTCTCCTTCTTAATTTGTGCGTCAAGCACCATTGGTCTTGATTTATGGGGAAATCAGTGTAAATGAGAGTGGAAGGGATGGTTATCTTTGCCCTTTTTTCAGCAGTTTCTTGGAGGCCATATATAGCACCCAAGGAAGAGTGATATATATGGTAGGCAGAAGAATAGTCCCCCAAAGATGTCTGGGCTTCCCAAGTGACTCAGTGGCAAAGAATCTGCCTGCCAATGCTGGGGACATAGATTTGATCCCTGGGTCAGGAGGATCCCCTGGAAGAGGAAATGGAAACCCTCTCCAGGATTCCTGCCTGGGAAACCGCAAGGCCAGTGGAGCCTGGTGGGCTACAGCCCATGGAGTCACAAAGATTTGGACACAACTGAGTAAGCACACATAGATGTCCACATATGAATCCCTAGAACCTGTGAATATGTTAGCTTCCATGGCAAAAGGGTCATGCAGGTGTGAGTAAGGACCCAGAGATGGAAAGACAATTCTGGATCATCTGGATGGGCACAATGTCATCACAGGGGTCCTTACAAGTGGAAGAGAGAGTCAGAAGAGACAGGCAGAGAAGTGGCCCTGACAGTAGACGCAGGGAAGGGCTTCCCCGGTGCTTCAGTGGTTAAGAATCTGCCTTCCAATGCAGGGGACATGGGTTCAATCCCTGGTCCAGGAAGATCCCGCATGCCTGCAGAGCCACTAAGCCCACGCGCCACAACTCCTAAAGCCCAAGTGCCCATGTTCAGCAAAAGAGAAGCCCCCATGGTGAGTAGCCCCCACTTTCTGCAACTAGAGAAAAGCCTGTGGACCTGAGAAGATCCAGCACAGCCAAAAACAAATTAATACTTTTTTAAAAAAAGAAAGAGGGTGGGAGTGATACCTTATGAGGACTCAATCCACTTAACTGAAAACAGAAGAAGGGGCCATGCATCAAGGGCCAGCTTCTAAAAGCTGAAAATTGAAAGGAAATGGATGCACCTCAGTTTATGAATCTAAGCATCCCCCCGAGGCTGCAGAGCAGGAGGCAAGCTGTTTAACCTCTCCAAGCTTCTGTTTTCTGCTCTGTAAAATGAAGATAATAGTGTTTATTTCATAAGGTTATTGAGATCATTAAACAAGGTAATTTGCATAAAGCTCTTAGCACAGTCTCTAGCACATTTTAAAGACTTGTTAAAGGTCAATTATTGTTGCCAAAACCTGTTCTGACCAACGGTGTGATGGTTCCCACTTATTTGTGTTCTGATAGAGGATCCCACCTCCTGCCCATTGGTAAGAAACCAGAGAAGCCTTCCTGGAGGTGGTGTGCACCCCCAGCCCCAGTGTCAGGCTGGGCTGGGGGACTCCTTTGGCCAATGGACTGTGAGCAGATCTGAGCCAAGCTACATCCAAGGGGAAGCTTTCAGGTGCATAGATTGGTTCAGCCTCTTGTTCTTTTGTTTGTGAAAAGAAAGACATCTCCCAAATAAGGATGGCTCCTTCCACCTGGCACCTGGCTGGAAGGGAAAACACAGGGCAGAGCCACGGCACGTGTGAAGTGAGATAGAAATGTTTTTCGTGGGAAATTGGTGAGATTTCAGGATGGTTTGTTTTCACAGGAAAGCTGACAACCACACCTCTCAGAGATACTGTTTAGAGAGTCTGCCAGCACTCTCTCTCCCCCCTCTCTCTCTCTCACACATACACACAAACACACACACACACACACACTTCCCCCGCCAGACTATCCTAAGAACTACATTTTGCAGACCCACAGATATAGAGAACAAACTAGTGGTTATCAGTTGGGAAAGGAGGGGATGGAAATTGTTGGGATGTGGGTAGGGGGACAAACTATTGGGTATAAGATAAGCTCAAGGATATATTGAGCACACAGAATATAACCAATATTTTGTATTAATGATAACTAAATGGAGTGTAACCTTTAAATTGTACTTTTAAATCTTATGGTAAAATATTTTTAAAAGAAACTTTGTTCACAAGTACTCTGGCACTCACATTAGTATTCTGTGACCCCAGGGTCCCTAATCATAGTCAATCCAAGCATTTATGGACCTTTGGCCTTTCCAAGAAATTTGGAGTTTTGACCTAGAGGCAGCTAGAAACAAGTTCTGGCTGTGCCCAGAACTAAGGGATTTGTGCAGCAGATGAGAAGTGACCTGATTGGATGATCTTGAAATATTATCATCACTTCAAATATTTTCTCAGATCATCAGACTGGAGATCAAATATCTGCACTTTTCCTAAATTAATAATCTGTGAGTGTGGGAAAAATGAGAAGAGTGAAGACATAAGCCACTGAGGATTTTATTGGATCTGGGGGCAGTTCTATCACAAGGAAGAAAGGTGAAGAGTAACAGTAGTTTAAACAATAAAGCATTCTATTATCTTACATATCTACATATGAAACTAGGTGTTTCTGAGTTGTTTTAGCATTGTGTCAGGGAACTTTATTCTTTATGTTTTTCCCTTCCTTTAACTTCACCGTTCTGCATGTGTAGTTTGAACCTCCAAATTATTACCTCCTGATCACAAAATGGCTGTCATCACCCTGGACATTGCACCCTAACACTACAGCACCCAAAGCAGGAAGGGAGAGAACAAACCCTTTATGTCTACATCTCTCTCTGCAACCACGCAGGAGAACTTCCAGGAATAGTATTCGTCTTATGCCTCATTGGTGGGGACTGTGTCATTTGATCCCTATTAAGGGCTGGTTTTAAAAAAGGCAGAGGAACCAGAGATCAAATTGCCAACGTCTGCTGGACCATCAAAAAAGCAAGAGAGTTCCAGAAAAACATCTATTTCTGCTTTATTGACTATGCCAAAGCCTCTGTGTGTATCACAATAAACTGTGGAAAATTCTGAAAGAGATGGTAATATCAGACCACCTGACCTGCCTCTTGAGAAACCTGTATGCAGGTCAGGAAGCAACAGTTAGAACTGGACATGGAACAACAGACTGGTTCCAAATAGGAAAAGGAGTACATCAAGGCTGTATATTGTCACCCTGCTTATTTAACTTCTATGCAGAGTACATCATGAGAAACTCTGTGCTGGAAGAAGCACAAACTGGAATCAAGATTGCCAGAAGAAATATCAATAACCTCAGATATGCAGACGACACCACCCTTATGGCAGAGAGTGAAGAGGAACTAAAAAGCCTCTTGATGAAAGTGAAAGAGGAGGGTGAAAAATTTGGCTTAAAGCTCAACATTCAGAAAACGAAGATCATGGCATCTGGTCCCATCACTTCATAGGAAATAGTTGGGGAAACAGTGGAAACAGTGTCAGACTTTATTTTTGGGGGCTCCAAAATCACTGCAGATGGTGATCGCAGCCATGAAATTAAAAGACGCTTACTCCTTGGAAGGAAAGTTACGACCAACCTAGATAGCATATTCAAAAGCAGAGACATTACTTTGCCAACAAAGGTCCGTCTGGTCAAGGCTATGGTTTTTCCTGTGGTCATGTATGGATGTGAGAGTTGGACTGTGAAGAAGGCTGAGAGCCGAAGAAGTGATGCTTTTGAACTGTGGTGTTGGAGAAGACTCTTGAGAGTCCCTTGGACTGCAAGGAGATCCAACCAGTCCATTCTGAAGGAGATCAGCCCTGGGTGTTCTTTGGAAGGAATGATGCTAAAGCTGAAACTCCAGGACTTTGGCCACCTCATGCGAAGAGTTGACTCATTGGAAAAGACTCTGATGCTGGGAGGGATTGGGGGCAGGAGGAGAAGGGGACGACAGAGGATGAGATGGCTGGATGGCATCACCGACTCAATGGATGTGAGTCTGAGTGAACTCCGGGAGTTGGTGATGGACAGGGAGGCCTGGCGTGCTGCAATTCATGGGGTCGCAAAGAGTCGGACATGACTGAGTGAAAGAACTGACTGCCTGAAGGGCTGAATTGTGCCTCCCCAAAATCCATGTGTTGAAGTCCTAACCCCCAGCATCTCAGAGTGTGACCTTATTTGTAGATAACGTCTTTACAAAGATCAAATTAAAGGGAAGTCATTAGAGTGGCTCCTCATACAATATGACCAATGGTCTTATAAGAACAGGAACTTTGAACATGAGCATGGACAAAGGGAAGATGATGTGAAGACACAGAACAAAGATGGTCATTTAAAAACCAAGGAGGGTCTTCCCTCGTGGTCCAGTGGTTAAGAATCTGCCTTGTAATTCAGGGATGCAGGTTTGATCTGTGGTTGAGGAACTAAGATCCCACACGCCATGGGGCAACTAAGCTGATCCACTGCAGCTAGAAAGCCCACACACTGCAACTAAGACAGCCAAATAAATAGCTTTTTTAAAAAAGAATCAAAAAAGACAAACCCAGAGCACATACCTCCTTCGCGGCCCTCAGAAGGAACCAACCAAGTTGGAAGTCCTGTATCTTGGGATTTCAGCTTTCAGAACTGCGGGACAATTCACTTCCGAGACTGAAGTCACCCAGCCTGTGGCACTCTGTCACAGCAGCCGTAATAAATGCATTCAGCCACTCTGTGCTTACAGTCAAGAAACGCCATGAGAGTGAATACATAATCAGCCACTATTGTGCAAGGCAGACCCGTGAGCACAGAATATAGAGGAGAGGCCTGTTGGCTGGGCAACCAGTAGTGATAGTCCCCGTCTTTGTTTACAAGTCACAGAAATAGAATCTGACTAGCTTAGTGGGATGGAGAAGGAAATGGCAACCCACTCCAGTGTTCTTGCCTGGAGAATCCCAGGGACAGGGGAGCCTGGTGGGCTGTCGTCTCTGGGGTCATACGGAGTGGGACACGACAAGCGATTTAGCAGCAGCAGCAGCAGCTTAGTGGGAAAAGGAATGCATTCGAATGATATGAGGAAGGAGTTAGGATTAGGGGCTTGAGGAGAAGGCTGGAGGACCAACAGGTCCGAAAAGTACAGAAAGCAGGGTGGACCAGGGGTCTGAAGAACAGGAATGACACCACCTCTTCTCATAGTTCCCCAACTATAATGCATGAGCTCCTCATACATTTTTTGCCTTTAAAATGCTAAAGATTCCAAGCTCCAGGGAAGAGACTGGACCTACCTTTTGACCAGGTGAAAAGAGAGCAGGGTAATCTGATCTAAGTTCAACAAAGTAAACCTCCTCTAAGCTTAGGACAGATGATTATCCAAGTGAAAATTAAGGAATTACTCCTTAAAGGATTAGAAATAAATGTTGAGAGGCCAGAAAAATTCAACATCCACTACACTGGTCGAAGAAGTGAGGGGTACCAAAATTGGAAACAAATAGGGCTTTCTCACAACTATCGCAGGTTGTCCCAGATCCTGGGGAGGGGTCCTCAGGGCCAAGTTATTTTTAAGCTGCCCACGCTTTTCAATCTAACACCCCCAGCCCCTGAGCGTGATAACTAATTACCCAGGATCCATTCAGGAATCATTTTCCAATCTCTTCTTCCAAATTCTCCCTATTCCCTTTGGATCTTAAGCTCTCAGAGGACCAAATTAAAAAGCAAACACAAAAGCACCAGTGTCAATTCACCAGGATAAACCCAATTTCTTCAGATTCAGTACCTTTTTCCATGCAAATAACAAAGAAAAAAACATCACTCAAGTCTGTGTCGACGAGGTACCAAAACATTTAGTCAATTAGATCCAGTTGGCAAACAAACAGCCTGTCACTCCAGTCTAGGGAGGGGATAGAATCTGTCAAACTAGTTGTTTGACTGAATTGACAGACTATCTTCGTCAAAATAAGTCTTTTTTTATTAACTGTTGACAGATCATAGTATATCAAAAGGAGAATCTACAAAAAACACTTTTCATCTATGTAAACAGTAAAATCAAGGTGACATATTGGAAATCTCTAAATAACACTTTGTCTACATAAAAGGGTGGAATTCTTTAAGTCAGAATAAAGTAGGAAAGAAAGCCTCCCGCTTTAGAATTGAGAATCTAAATTACCCAGAGACGGTGTATCACCAATATTGGTAAGATTTCTCACCACTTATGTCATTTCACAACAACCTGCACAGTTACAGCTGCACATGCCATGCACGCCGTGCTGTGTTCTGGTATTATCTTATTTAATCTGACAAACAACTCTATCAGGTAAGGAACTGCTCTCCACTGTAGAAAGAGGAAACTGTGGCTTATATGACCTAAGTGCTTCCCCGACTTTACACAGATTTGAAATTTCAGAGCAGAGATTTGAACTTACATCTGACCTCAAAACCCTTGGTTTTTAACCACTTTGCTGCCTCATAAGAGCATTTGATTCTTCACTCCTGGCAACTTTCTCTTGGGCCTACTAAAAGTTCTAGAATATTCTTGTTCATGGCAGCACTATTTACAATAGCTGGGACATGGAAGCAACCTAAACATCCACTGACAGATGAATGGATAAAGAAGATGTGGTATATATATATGTGGTATAAAGAATGGATAAAGAAGATGTGGTATATATATAATGGAATATTACTCAGCCATAAAAAGGATCAAAACTGGTTCATTTGTAGTGATATGGTTGAAACTAGAGTCTGTCATGCAGAGTACAGTAAGTCAGAAAGAGAAAAACAAATATCACATATTAATACATATATATGGAGTTGAGAAAAACTACAGAGATGAACCCAATGTGAAGGGCAGGAATAAAGACACAGATGTAGAGAATGGCTATGTGGACATGGGGTAAGGTGGGGAGGGTGGGACAAATTGGAAGAGTAGCATTGCCATATATACACAGCCACATGTGAAATAGATGGCTAGTCGGAAGCTGCTGTGTAGCACAGGGAGCTCAACAGTGCTCTGTGATGACCGAGATGGGTGGGATGTGGGGCTGGGGGTAGGAGGGTGGCTCACAAGGGAGGGGATATATGTGTACATATAGCTGATTCACTTCCTTGTAGAGCAGAAACTAACACAATATTGTAAAGCAATTATATCCTAATAAAAAATTTTAAGTTCTAGAATATTCTTTTACAACTTTTTGTCATCAAAGCAGACTCCCTTTCATCAGTTCTCATGAATGCAATGACTCCAGCTTCAAAATTCCCTCACCCAAAATCCCCTTGCCTTTCCTTTAGGCGCAAGCCCATGGAGTCCAATAAGGTCTCCCCTGCCCCGCTTATAACACTCCATTTTCCAAATGCAATTGGATTTCCCACTATGTGTTCTCGGAGAGAAGAACTTTCACACAATACTGTCTGACCCATGGTGTTCACCACTGCCTTATTTTATTTAGCTCGGGCACCAGGGAGCTCTTTCTCAGAGCATGGTGGTAAGATTTTCATCGCATTGTCATTGACTTTTGCCTTATATTTATGACCAGGTCTTCAATTTCTCCTTTAAATTAAATAGCAAGGGCTGTTTGAAAGGCAGGCACTGAGGCCAGCTACTCAGTGGACTTGCTTCTTAACTGCTTCTTGCCTTTTATTCATCCCAACTTCAATTTCTTCTTTGTGTAGTTGTGGCCAAAACCCAAAGGGAATCAAAAAGCATGAAGAAATGGTTTGTGGTTAACCCTTCTCTTTAGGAATAATGGATCAAGAGGTACATACAACTCTTTATGGCTCATGAACTTTTTTTTTTTTAATCTCTTAGACAATCGCTGAGAAGGGAATGGCTACCCACTTCAGCATTCTTGCCCAGAATGATTTATTTTGGGGGGCTTTCCTGGTGACTCAGATGGCAAAGAATCTGCCTGTAATGCAGGAAACCTGGGTTCCATCCCTGGAATGGGAAGATCCTCTGGAGAAGAGAATGGCAACCCACTCTAATATTTTTGCCTGGAGAATTCCATGGACAGAGGAGCCTGGCAGGCTACAGTCCATGGGGTCGCAAAGAGTTAGACACGACTGAGCAACTAATACTCACTTTCAATGAACGTTACATATAATTAAACTGACCTCCAGGATCAGACTCAGAGGAAGAGGCATCATAGGAGACATGAGGTTCAAAAACATGAGGTCCTCCTTTAAAAAAGAAAAAAAATCTTCACGAGAGTGGTCAACCTTCATGCCCGTAAATACCCATCTCTACTCTTAAAACTTAAAAGAGTACTTTGTATTTTCTATCAGTCTTTTTCTCTCCAAATTTATATCCACTTTCCAGGACAAAGAACAAGTAGTGAAATAAAGAATGCCCACAGAATCATCTGTCCTCAAAAGTCATCCCCAGTTGGCTCCCCACACCATGACTCCTAGTCACAATATGGCTCGTGTCACAATTCCAAAGACCAAGAGTTTAATCTCTAGAAAGAGATCCATTGCATCTAATTGCTTGATTCTAAACAGCATTTCTCCCCTTCTGTCCCAAAAAGTTTTTGACTAAATAGATGATATATTTTAGAGTCTATGTCAACTTAAAATTCAAGAAATAATCAATCCTGCCTCCTCATTCAGGGGACTTCTAATCAATCTATTATGTATTACTTAATATAAATTAGGTGTATGAATATAATTTTTGTATGTGAATCATGAGGCACACACCAAAATGAAGACCTGTCAGCCCACCACCCTCTGTACATCACTACTGTTGAGTTTACCTCTGGGCTTCTTCTCCATTCCAGCTCACTGATACCTCTAGAAGCCAAAGATCTTTCATTGTTTCTTTTTCCTTTTAGTTTTTACATGTGGGTCTCCCTACACATATTGCTTAATTTTGCTACTTTTTGAACTTTATAAAAATGGCATCAAACTCTACGATGTCTCTAGTAACCTGCTTTTTCTTTCAGTTTTATCTTTATAAGATTCATTCATGGCTGGTCAATGTGACTGTGATTCATTTACTTTCTTTTCTGTATAATATTCCATTGTGCAACTATACCCTAATTCACTTAACTAGTCTCATATGATGGATATTTGCATTGTGTCCAATTGTGGTGACTCCAAATATTCCTTTACATGTATCCTGGTAAATACATCCAAGGGTATCTCTGAAGCACATACCAAGGAGTAGAAAGCTAAATCATAGAGTATGCAAATGTTAGTTCTACAGGAGAGTGACAAATTGTTTTCCAAAGTGGTTGTAACAATTTACATTCCCACCATCCTCTGCTGCAACTCCTGTTTCAATCTTGTAGAAGTCTGAGAACAAGACCAAAAGAATGAAAACAGACAAGCAGAGTTTGATATAAGCTGGGAAGAGGCTGTCAAAGAGGATTGCACATGGAATGATGCCCATACTAGACAAGCCAAACTAGAATCTTCTTCCTGAATGTGCCAATCACACTGACCCAGCCCATAAAAATCCACCATGATGGACTTGTGGACTAGCAGGGGAAGGACAGGATGGGATGAATTGAAAGAGTGGTGCTGACGCATATACTCTACCATGTGTAACAAAGCTAGTGGGAAGCAGCTGTACAGCACAGCGAGCTCAGCTCAGTGCTCCGTGATGACCTAGAGGGGTGGGATGGGGGGTTGAGGGATGTTCAAGAGGGAAGGGTTATATGTATTCTTGTAGCTAATTCACATTGTTGGAGTGCAGAAACTAACACAACATTGTAAAGCAATTGTACTCTGATTTTTTTTTAAAAATCCACCATGGCTACCTGGTCCTCAGAGCTCTTTCCGTCTTTGTCTCACACTTGCCCTCTCCCAGGATCTGTCCTTCTTCTTGGTCCTAAATATTGTCAGTCTACATGTACCTCTTGGGCATCGATCACATGCCAGGCACTGGAAGTATGGTAGGGATGTGGCAGGCAAGGGACTTTGCCCTTACATTCCATTGGAATGTAAATCAAAATGAGTAAACAAAAAGATGAATCCAGATTGTGACTATCTTCCCTTACCCTACTTATTTTCTTGATAGCTGCTGACAAAGATTAAGAAAAGCATTCCAAGCAGACAGCTGGAAAGTTTGAACTCTCCAAGGTTGAGCTCCTCTCTCGGCATTGCCCAATGAAGACAAGGCATCAAGGGGAGAACCCTAAAATGGGAATCATGGCCCCAAACCTGCTACTTCTTAACAATGTGACGTACAGACAAGCTACTTAACCGGAGTCTCGGTTTCTTCAGATGTAAAATGGAATGGGCAGTGGGAGGGAAGATTTGAGTACCTGTTGTACCTTGGACACTGTGTTCGTGTGTGTGTTAGTTGCTCAGTCGTGTCCAGCTCTTTGTGACCCTATGGATTGTAACCTGCCAGGCTCCTCTGTCCATGGAATTGTCCAGGCAAGAACACTGGAGTGGGTTACCATGCCCTTCTCCAGGGGATCTTCCTGACCTAGGGCTCAAACCTGGGTCTCCCACATTGCAGACAGATTCTTTACCATTTGAGCTACGCAGGAAGGCTGGCATTGTACATAGTTCATCCTTTTTACTCCTGAAAGTAATACCATTTTATGGATGAGAAAGTTGAGGCTAAGAGATATTCAAGGTAACTTTCCCAAGGCAACAATGGCATTAATAGATAATTAATAGAGAATGGTGTTAATAGAGAAACCGAGGTTCTCTAAAGCTATACAGAATGCTGTCTCAGAGGTATCATGAGCACTAAATATAAGGTACAATTACTATTTTTAAATCTAATTTCTAGTTGCCTTCCCATATATTTTCTGTCTAAGGAGCTATTTGCCCTTTCCCAGATACTTCTCACATTTTGGTGAAGGCTTTTGTCTCCAAAGTCATTCCTTTTCCCCAAATACTGTCCTCCATTTTATCTACCAAGTAATCTTTTATTTTGTTTTCAAAAAGATTTATTCAGTAATTACTTCCTTTCAAACCTCTTGTCCTAAAAACAAGATTGATTACCACTTCTTGTGGATTCTAATGGTACCTAATACAAACAGAGGCTTCCCTGGTGGCTCAGTGGTAAAGAATCTGCCTGCCAAGCAGAAGTTGTGGGTTCGATCTCTGGGTCAGGAAGGTCCCCTGGAGAAGGAAGTGGCAACCCACTCCAGTATTCTTACTTGGGAAATCCCATGGACAGAGAAGCCTGGAAGGGCTACAGTCCCTGAGGTCACAAAAGGTGGGACATGACTTAGAAACTAAAAAAAAACAACACATACAGAATAGGTATAAAGTATAAGCTGCTGACCCAAAAAAGTATTAATATCTACCCCAAAACCATGTAACTACAAACAACGATAATTTTTTTCTTGCTCAAAATCTGGGTATTGGCTGAGCTAGGCTGGGCTCAGTTCCAAACTGCATGTTGAGTTGAGATCTACTCCACGTAAGTAATGCTCAGAGCTTCTCCAGAGTGAACTCTTTCTTCTCTACTAGAAAGAAATACAGAGTCAAGTAACGAAGCATGTAGAATCCAGGTGAAGAATCCAGGTCAATAACTCAAACTGTCCCGCACACAGAGTAAAATATTCACACCATTCACTCAGCTTCTTCCTGAGCACCTACTGTGTACCAGGCCCTCTTCTAAGCTCTGCGGACACAGCAGTAAGGATAAGCAATTTACCCATCTGTGTGGAGCTAACATTCTGTTGGGGGGAAGCAGACAGACAAGAAAAGTAATTTCAAATAGCGTTCAGTACTGTAAATAAAGATGTATGGTAGAGAAATGAAAACAATAGCTGGAGTAAAGGGGAGCAGAGTGACCTTAGACAGGGTGGGTGGGAATGACCTTTCAGAAGCACTGGCTTTGAAACAGATATAAATAAGGGAGCAGAATTGGTCCCAGAAATCATGTGGAAGTCTGGGAAAGAGTCTTCAGGCAGCGGGTGACTCCCGTGCCTAAGGAACACAAAGAAGCCGGTGTAATATCAAAATCACCTAGAAGCCTTAAGACACAGATTAGTGGGCCTCACCCCTGGAGTTTCTCATTCATTAGATCTGGTGTGGGCCCACAGATTGCATCTCTGACAAGTTCCCGGAGATACTCAGCATCCATTTTGAAACTATGGTGCTTGTATGATCGAGAGAGTATGGCATAAGATAAGGCCTGTGTGGCCATGCTGCTGCTGCTGCTAAGTTGCTTCAGTCGTGTCCAACTTGGCACGACCCCATAGATAGCAGCCCATCAGGCTCCTCCATCCCTGGGATTCTCCAGGCAAGAACACTGGAATGGGCTGCCATTTCCTTCTCCATTAGGCCATGCTAGAGAGCGTGAAAGTTATATTGTGAGAAACAGGAAACAATTGAAGGACATTAAGCAATGGACTGTATGACCTAACTTAGGTTGAATAATGCACACTGACTTCTGTATGGAGAAAAGGTCACAAGGGGCCCAAAGCAGAAGGAAGTTATTTAGTTCAAATCATCAGTTCTCCAAGGTTCCTACTTGAGGTGATGGAGCACACGACACTGCTACCAACGTAGAAAGGAATCATGGTGGTAAGAAGGTTTGGGAAGGGGGTGAGGTCAATTCACAGGCCCCACTGGCACATCCAAGACCACCATACTGCACAACTCCATGGAACATGAATGGCACCCACACAGCACAGAAGCATAAAATGGCAAGGGGAACAAGATCTCCTGCAGTTTTGCAACATTTCTGCCCTGGAATATTCTCCCACCACTGAGCTTACATCCTCGTGAGATGAGGCAGATGAGAGGCAAGCAAAATGCTTTCAAATGCTGTTCAGTGCTATGAAGACAATTAACTCTCAGCTCTGTAAATTGAGACCCCTGATGTGGCTGCCACTCTCCAGCTACATGGCTGAGGCATCCTGGGGCGACTTTCCTTGAACCCGGTTAGTTATGGGAAACACACAGAGAATGGTAACTTGCAATTAATGATAAGAAGCTATCATTTATTAGCACCTATGAGGTGCTAAGCAAGATAAGCTCTGTTCGTGTATTATTTCAAACGATAATCTTATGAACTGTATATAATCATTATCTCCATTTTACAAATGGGAAAATTGAGGCACAGATTGGTTTAGTTACTTGCCAGAGGGTACACAGCTAGCAAGGAACAAAGCTGGGATTTAAGACCAAGGAAGCTAAATGCAGGGCTGGCTTTTGTACCCATTCAGCTACACTGGTTCTCAATTACTTGCTAGCAGACTATTTCTGAAGGTGTCTACAACCCCCCTTATCCCCTGGACAGACTCCAGTATTACCAAGGAGAAAAATCCAGCCTTGCCAAGGCCTATGTGCCCTGCCAATAAGTAGCTAGAATTGTCAGAGTGTCTGTAGCATTGAAAAAAAAAAAAAAAAAAAAGCCTGAATCTATGTTACAGACCTTTAAACAGAGGAAATACGGACATTTTCTTTTAATAATGCTACAGAGAAATAATGAAATGGTAGGATTACTAAAACATAATTAGGTCTTCAAAAAAAAAATCTCCACTGGAGTCCTATAAAAAGACCACAGGTGTTCGTCATTATTTTTTATTTAGCAGACAGTTTTAGCCATTGTTTGTTTTTTCCCCCATTTATTAAGTTCTGGTATTTTAAGATGATTTGTGTACAATAATAACAATAATTTCCTGTTTGCCTGTCAGTTGTGAGCTGCTTTAATTACAGATATTCATTTTCACAAGTTAACTTGGTAAACATGCTCATTTGTTATGTTCCCTGTTCATTAAATCAGTTAGCACAGCTAGTAACTACGTTAAGTATCTTGCTGTCGGGTTTCAGCAATGGATCTTCATCGGTTTCCAATACTATTTCTCACAGAGATGCAGACTTCCTGAGAATCCCTTCCCATTGGATTGGAGATGCTGAGTCTTCCATCTCTGCAAGGCCAGGTGCATTGAGCCCAGCAGAGGCTTAGTGTATCACAGTCAAAACCATTCATTCAGACTAGAGAATGATATGTAGTAACCAGAGGCAAGATATGAGATAAAGGAAGAAGGGAGATTTGAATAGACGTGTTCAGAGTACACCTGATCATGACCCTGTCCTTAGATGTCCCCAAAACTGGTCTCTGCAGAAGGGGAGAGACTATGAGACCACAGTTGTACCAAACAACCTGGACCTCTAGCAGCAGCTAATTATTCCAGGGGTGGACAGCAGAGAGCATCAGTTGTCTCCCCTAAGGATTTGAAGGAGCAATTCAATTTGGAAAAGTAAAATTCAGATAGAATCAGGGGCTGATTCTGTGACATTACAGCCCCCAAACACACACAAGCGTGGAAAAGTATGAATAGATGAATAAAGCAGATAGTCCCCAGCAACAGAAGAGCACACAACCAGAAAAGAAAAAGTAGACAGAAGGAAGGTCACCTGAAGACTTAGCCGTTCCCAAGAATCCCAGCTACTCATGTCCTCAAGACTTCTGAGCATCTTTACAACAAACCAGTTGCTTAACTAATTTAGTGGGTCTCTTACTTACAACCAAACATCCTTTGACCAGTAAATGCTTAATTATAGTGACTAGCATAATGGTGGTACTACTAAAAGGGTCACATCTGGTAAATTCCAATTTTTCTAGGAAGGAGCTAAAGATACGCGAGCCTGGATCATTAGTCACCTATTGATTAGATGTTTCATTTCAATTTTCCTTTAAGCTAGTGGAGACTGGCCTGGTGGTCCAATTGTCTTACAATGCAGGGGATGCAAGTTTGATTCCTGGCTGGGGACCTAAGATCCCACATGCCTAGAGGCCAAAAAACAAAAAACCAAGCAGAAGCAATATTGTAACAAATTCAGTAAAGACTTTAAAATGGTCCACATTAAAAAAAAAATCTGAAAAAGCAAGTGGAGACTACGATTATGCTGGCATGCCAATCAGGATTGAGGGAAATAAAGGGTCATAAGTCCCAGTAGCTAAGTCACAAGGCTCAAGAGGAAGTAGTTCATCTGAAGTGGGAGTCAGGATGGAAGAACATGCGTCAAGGTGCTTAAGAGTAGATATTTAAAACAGATTAAAAGTTGCGTGAACTCACCTTGGTCGATTCTTTTCATTACTCTACCTTGTTTCTTCGATGACCTTACTGAGCCCTCCTAAAAGAGGAATATCTATTGGTTGTCCCTGGGCCAGCAATGGTGAGAAACCGAACGAGAAGAAGGTTGGATATAAGTACAGGACAATTAGCGAAGATGATGTTTAGGCATGCTGAGTTTAAGACAGGGCATCTAGATGAAGACATCAGACCCTGAGAGGCACAGTTAATCACCATAGGGCACAAGCCCACATTTAATGAACCCAAACCAATCTGGTAAGGATTCTTCAAAAAGCCCCCAAACTATTTTCTCCATGATACATGACATCATTCTACATTTCCTTCCCTAGTTTGCAATTTCAATTTCTCCTGACTTGGCTCTTCTATCTTCTCATCATATACCCATCTTTTGGCTTCTCCTATGGGCTTTAGTTATACCTGGATTTTCCCTCCTTCCGGGGAGGAATCCTTTGGTCAATGCTGGAAATATGTATTGCAATTCAGGATAGAGCTGAGGATCTTATGTTCCACCCTTGGAGGTAAGAATGGAACACCACTTAAACCACAGTGTCATGGGGGTGCAGGGTAGATCGAGAAAGAATTTTTGCCCCCAGAGCCCTCAAAAGAGGTGGATATTGATAGAGCCTAGAGTTTGTGTGAAGGGTTATTGTCTTGGAAGAGAAAGAAACTTGAAAGGAAGGAGAAAGGTCAAGGTAGAGCAGAAGAATAACAAGGGATCTCCCTTTAGAGACTTTCATGTTCCTTTTAAAGCAGAAGTATGCTGGGAGTGTGGGGCTCAGAGATAGAATCACAGTCATGAGCAGAGTGGAAATATTTGAGGAAGACAATGTCTGTGTACTTACGAGATTCACGTTCATGAGTATATAGAGTCATTTGTGAGCTGGCAGTCTGTAGGTTTTATCTACCTTGCATCCATTTTCATACCACTGATAATAGCACCTGGTTATGATTTGGAATCCCCAATGGATACAGACTTATTAAGACTGTCAATCAAAATGTCCCATCCTCCTCTTTCTAAGCAGTGGGCAGGTGACCCAAGCTAAACCAATCAGAGCTCTCTCCCTGGAATTTGAATCTTGAGTGTAGTCACTGAAACCTCTTGGTGCTGATTCATTCAGATGGTGGCTCCTGGAAGTGGCTGCCCTTTAGTTCCTGCTCTCCAAAGGCAAGGAGAATTCAGACATCAGTCTTATCAGAGGTCTGGTTCTTCAAGTCGTCCTTTAATTTTGTGAACTACTCACTCGTTTCCTAGAAGTTCCTTTTGTTCTTACATTGGTCAAAACCAGGTTCTGTTGCTTAAAACTTACAAACCCCAAGGAAGGCATAAGTAGTATTTCTGGTGTTAAATCAAAAGTAAGACATGCAGAAGAGAATTAAGAATTCTAGGGGCTTCTCTGGCATCTCAATGGTTAATACACGGGGTGTGGTTTCAATGCCTGGTCAGGAAGCTACAATCCCACAAGGCTTGTGGCCACAAAACAAAACAAAACATAAGGGCATGGTAACGCACTTCAGTACTCTTGCCTGGAGAATCCCATGGACAGAGGAGCTTGGCAAGCTCTAGTCTATGGGGTAGCAAAGAGTTCCACACAGCTGAAGCGATTTAGCACATACACGAAACAGAAGCAATATTATAACAAATTCAATATAGACTTTAAAAAAAATGGTCCACATCAAAAAATATTTTATAAAATTCTAAAACCAGGATTCCCTTCCCAGCGCTTCCACTGACTAGATGCTGGGCGAGTTTCAGCAAGTGCTTCAAGCTCACTGGGCTTCATTTTTACATCTATAGAAGAGGTTGAACTAGATGTTGCTGAGACTCTATCCTCACAGAAATAGTTTTTCCTGTATCTCAAGTTGCTTTAAACATTCTCTAGTCTTGCCATCCACAAAACTGTCCTCAACCATTGGGCTGAAAGGACTTTAAGCGAAGGGAAAAACAGAAATATATCAATATATGATTTCAAGAGCCCTCATTAAAAGAATTCCAAATCCCAGTGATAAGCTGATTTTGTTAAGCAATATAAGCTTAATCTGATTTCATTATTTTTTCACTCTTTCATTTATCATCAGCTAAGCACTTCTTGCATAGATTTTATGCTTTTTCATGGCCTAAAAATGAAAGACAGGATATGATCTCTGCCCTTAAGAAGCTTGAAATTTAATTGATGAGGTACATGAAATCTCTAGAGAGTATTTCTAGGAGGACCAAAATCACACATCCAAGTACCTAACAGGTGCCAAGTATCTAGTTAGTGAAGAAGTGAAAGTTGCTCAGTCATGTCTGACTCTTTGCAATAGGGAATCTTCCCAACCCAGGAATAGAACCCAGGTCTACCTACATTGCAGGTGGATTCTTTACCATCTGAGCCACCAGGGAAGCCCAAAAATGCTGGAGTGGGTAGCCATTCCCTTTAGGAGGATCTTCCTGACCCAGGGATTGAACCAGGGTCTCCTGCATTGCAGGCTGATTCTTTACCATCTGAGCCAGCAGGAAAGCCCCGAGTATCTAGCAAGTGCTTAGTAAATATTTGTTGATTGAATGTGACAACACACATACACATACTGTTACATAGACTGTCACCCTAAGAATTCAGAAGATGGATATTTCTCTTGTAAAGTACTAGAAACTTAACATAGGTTTCAATTGTGACAATGTTGCTCAAAAGAGATCAATAGAAGGATGACTATTTGTATTTCAATAAAGAATATTCCTAACTTAAGAGAAATTATTTTAAAGGTCTAATATGTTTTAAATAGATTTTTTTTCTTTGTATGAGAGTGTAAGAACATTTCTATAGTAAATGAGGATAAACCTGAACTTGACATGCTCAAACATAACTCCATCCAAAAACTTTGGCCTCTCCCTTAGATGCCAGTGTAATAGAATTTGACATTCAGTAGTGTTAAACAAATGGAATTAAAGCCTCCAATCCCTCGCCAGACCTGTCAACACTTAAAAGTCTGAGTAATACAGGGGACTCTTGTTTCAAGAGGCAAAGTTCACCCTGAAGACCACAGCCCATTAGGGAGTAACAAGAGCCTTCTGGCATGTCCAAGTGGACAAGACTAGGGAAAAGCTGAACAGTGAATGCAATAAAATTAACATGCAATGGGGGTGAACTGCCGTGGCAGCAAGCGTAACCTTCTCGGTGTCTTTAGCGCTGTTAATGGATCTACTTATGGCACAGATGGTGGTTTTCAGAGAAGTCATTTTTTTCTCTAACAAATTCATGACTAAACTGAAAGGACCACTATCAACTTCATTATGCTTTCCAATTGACTTGCTTTAAGGGTTATTCTTTTATTATAGCTCTTAAGCTCCCATTTCTTTTTTAAAGTACTTCTTTTAATACCAATTTTCACAGCACTAAGAAATTTAACACTCTTCAGTGGCTGTATTAATGGCAAGGAACTGTTGCAAGCTGGAGAGAAGCGTGAAAAAATACTGCTATTGGACTGGTCATTTGTAATCTCCTCTACTACAAGTTAGGAACCCAGATCCTAGGGGGTGACCATCAGACTGTCACTGAGGAGAGTCAGAATGAGACAAAGTTCGGGCCATAACTAGCCAGAGAAAACATTCTTCCTCCCTAAGGCACGAAAATTGTGGCACACAACAAATTCTATGTTACTCCTTTCAAACATGATTATACTTTAAGTCTCTCCTATCCAACTGTGCCCAGTTAGATTTTTCAAGTGACCACAGATCTCAGTTGATCACACAAACAAATCCAGAAGCATTTTACAAACATCATTATGAGTGACTGTAAACAACGCGAAGATAAAACAGGGTTTGTGCAAAATGGGATCAGCCAGGGTTCTGCATCAGGAGACAGCCAAACAGTTTTATTTTTTTCAAAGTGGAATTGACTTGGAGGGAGACCAGATTTCATAGGAATGAAGATATTTACTGTAATATTATTTACAAGAATAAAAATTGGAATAAATTTCCCAGCCACAGGGAAATAAATATATCTGCTCAGCTATTAAAAAGAGGACTAAGAAGAATAAACACAAATAAGTAAAATTATTATAATGTTAGGAGGCAATTCAAGATGCAAAACATCTATAAACAAGATAATGCAACTGCATTAAACACCTGATCTGTAGCAAAACTACTGGTAGAAATACACGAAGATGCCACCAATGGTTTCCCATTGGTAGAATTACATGCCTGTGCTCACGCGCTCCCATTTTTCTTCTTTTCAATTTCATTGCAATCTGTTTACTTAAATTTATAAGGAAAAAGTTTAGTATTCTACCTCAAGTGAAAGAAGAACAGGGATCATTCACCCAGAGGTTTTTTTTTTTGTTTTTTTTTTCATATTTCTTAAACTTTATTTGTAGCATCTCTAGGTTAATATATTTACAACTATGCTTTTCCTATTTGTCTATATTTCTCTTGCAAGAGAAATGTGTTTTTAGTGATTTGAATTCTGTTGGAAGGCTCCCCTCCTACCATATGGCTTTTGAACAGTTCATACCATGACATCGAGAAATCACATTTAGCATTAAAACTGGTAAAAGCAAGGGTCACGTGGCCCAACTCTCCCACTTTACAGGTGGAGAAACTGAGGCTCAGAAGTCCCTTACCTGAGAAAGACATTTCTTCCTTCAGCTTCCTCATCTCTCAACCAGTTCATTCCTTTCAAGGTAAATCCTTGCCTGTGGTAGAAAATCCTCCTGACTCAAAGGGTAAAAAAATGAAAATTTAGGACTCCACTTAGTCAGAATTAATCAAATCTTGTCACTATATTTTGCCATTTGTTTCCAAAACAGACTCAAATGCAGCTGCTGGGGACTTCCCTGGTTGTCTAATAGTTAAGACTTCACCTTTCAACACAGGGGGTGCAAGTTCGATCCCTGGTAGGCGAGCTAAGATCCCACATGCCTCATAGCCAAAAAAATGCAAACCTTAAAAGAGAAGCAGTATTGTAACAAATTCAATAAAAGACTTTAAAAATGATTCACACAAAGAAAAGCTAAAATAACTCTTTAAAAATGCAGCTGCTAGATTAGCTTCGGGGAGGCCATGTTCCGTAATTGTTAATTTATGAGAACCAACATGGCCTCCAAAGCCCTTTTATTTTGAGGCTGACTCCTGAGGCTAGGGCCTCCCAGATGGCTCAGTGATAAACAAATCTGCCTGCCAGTGCAGGAGATGCAGGTTTGATCCTTGGGTCAAAAAGATCCCTTGGAGGAGGAAATGGCGCAACCCACTCCAGTATTCCTGCCTGGAGAGTCCCATGGAGAGAGGAGCCTGGAGGGGTATAGTCCATAGGATTGCAAAGAGTCAGACACGACTGAATGGCTGAGCACACGTGCACACCTGAGACTAGGGGTTAAGTGATAGTGTGTGCAAATGACCAGAGTTGTGAGCTCCTGCATCCCTATTTGACTGAGAAAACTCTGGAATCTGCCTCGGCCATATTTCACTGTGACATGATCTGTGCATGGTACAGATGTTACAGGCATAAGGAGAAACACAGAGCAGCCTGTGTTATCTAGAAAACCTGAGCTTGAGTGGACCACTCTAAAATGCTTGCTTGCTTAAACTAATCCCATCCTGGGGAGAGGGCTGGGAGTGGTGGCGGGGTGGGGGATAACATGTTGGAATATCTCAGGAAAATTAAAGTAGTTTTCAATGAAAGGTTGAATTTTTTGGAGAAAGTTTGCTTCCCTCTTTTCCTCAGAGACATTTCCCCTTTCGAAATGGAGAGCAATTATTTTTTATTCAACTTGTCTTTAATTTTTATCTCATGTGAAGAAAGAACGGTGATCACTCACAAAAATGTTTTAATGACACGAAAATGGTTTCATGATTGATCATTTCATATCTCACATTCCCCCTGGAGTGCCTACAGATCGCCAGCATGGGAGAGCCTCTTAGTGCAAGTGAGGGGCAGGCCTCAAGGGCTTGGCATGTGGGGGGTATTCCTCGAACAAAAAACACAGGAACAAAGGGCCACAATTAGAGACACCTTTAGAGGCAGGGAGAAATAAAGACTCATATTGTGAAATGTTTGAGCACTTTTGAATGTGCTTTAAACTTTTAAACTCTCCCATCGTTTTCCATATCCTGGTTTTTAATGAGGAACACCACAGTTAGAGAGATATCAAAAAAAAAAAAAAATGTGAATGAACAATCAGAAACATTTGAAAGAAGCTACATATATCTGTAGCTCAACCTTTTTGTTAAACCATGTTGAACACACCGTTCAAGACAATTGATCTTTGTCTCAGTGTGCAAAGCTTCTCACTCTGTTAGACAAATGCAGTATTTATCTCATTTCAATTCTGACCTCCCAGCACTGTTTTTCTCTGCAGTAGGGTCTGGGGATGAATGAAACATCACATGCTCTCTAGAAGGTTTTACATTCTTTCCCGTGGACTTTTGGGTTGGCAGAGGGTTTAACAAATATTCCTAATAAAATGCCCACAAAGATGCACAAGAGGCCAAGAGTGTGTTCTCTACATCTGCATCTCTATTCCTATGGACTTGTGGACGCGGGGCTGGGGAGGCAAAGGGGGTGGGATGAAGGAGGAGACTAGGAGTGATATATATACCTATCACAGATAAAACAGATCGCTAGTGGGAACCTGCTGTACAGCACAGGGAGCTCAGCTAGGTGCTGTCCGATGACCTAGCAGGGTGGGATGGGGGAGGTGTGAGGGAGGTCCAAGCAAAAGCCAACACAACATTGTAAAGCAACTATGCCCCAATAAAAAATAAATAAAACAGGTGAAAGTTTTAAAAACAAAAAGGCCTATAGCATCTACAAGTGCTTACCAGGTGGTGCAATTGTAAAGAATCTGCCTGTCCATGCAGGAGACACGGGTTTGATCCCTGGGTCAGGAAGATCCTCTGGAGAAGGCAGAGAATGGCAACTCACTCCAGTATTCCTGCCTGGAAAATTTTATGGACAGAGGAGCCTGGTGGACTGCAGTCCATGTGGTCGCAAAGAGTCAGCCACGACTGAGCGACCAAGCGCAACATATAGCGTCTAAATCACTGTAAACCAAAGATTGAAGACCACACACCTAAAGACAGAGGGAATTGATGTTAGCTGGTTCATTAAGTGAGACTGATTTAGAAACACAAACATACTCTCCAAATCCAAAGAAGATAGTTAGCTCCCAAGAAGTTAAGTGAAATGAACTCTCCGTCACTTTCTGTGGCCCAACTCTATGATCCAAAGGTTGAACTGATGAAAAAACAATCGCCCTTCCTCTGCCACCACAACTCCTAAGCCAGAGCTCCAACCTTGCCTCCATCAGCTCCTCTCTCCCCATCTGTACAGAGACATCAAAGCCCAAGGGAACACAGCGTGGCCAAAGTAGTGTTGACCAGAAGTGTTCTTGCAGCTTCAGCTACTCTGTCTTCACATGAACAGCGTAAGAAATAGGCTTGGAAAACAAAAAGTGCTGGGAACCATGGAAGGGGTCGGGGAGAGAGTAATTTTCACTTCACACACTGCTCAAACTATTGAAAATGATTTGTGACTTTTGAAATGTTTAAATTGGACTGAAACACAATATGTAAAGCAGACAAAAATAGGGTGTAGCCCAGTGGGCAATGGGCAACTGATTTGGTTAAAAAATTTATATAGCGTACGAGCACTCCTATGCATGCACGTACACACTTGCACACACACACACACACACACACACACACACACTATTCTTCCCACCAAAGCTCTATTGCAATGAAGGTGAGGGCAAAGCCTTAGATATGGAAGCATGAGATATGGTGTTGGATTTTTCAGAAATACAAAAGCTCAAAGAAACAACAAAAGCATCAGTCAGACCTCCGTGCTCAGAAATGGTTTGAGACATTCCTCTAATCTGAACTGATAAAAATTAAAACCTGAATAGTGTTTGAAGATTTCAGTAGTTAGCTTTGAATAATTGTGTAGTAACTCACTTTGACTACCCCCACTAAAAGTTCCCAAAAGTGACAAATTTGTCTTAAAGATTAGATTTCCATTTTGCTCCACTTTCTCATCTTAAGACAGGACTGTGCTAATGATGCTTCTTGAGAGACTATAATAAAGAGAAGCATTAACATAGCTCAGATGGTCTGCCTGGAACAAGCTCCAAGGCCAAGGGGAAGGCATTTGGATTGATGATACATCTGAAGTGGCACATTTGAGAGGGACTGGGGAAGGATTCAATGAATCCATTCATTTGTACAATATCAACATTTCCTTATATGACCTCAACAAACTCTCAGGCTTGGGAAAAGAAATCCTTCCTCAAACTTCATTTTGCAGGTAGACATTTAAAGAAAGGCAAGCTAGTGTATATTCCTAGATATTGTGAAGTCTCAAATGCCTGCTATTTCCAACTGCGTGCTTGAAAACGTTAAGAATTTAAAAGTTCTCATGAGGAGCATTGCCTGGATGGAAGAGTCCTGTTTAAGAAACTCAAATCATTTTATTCTTTGGAAGGTTTTTTCCTTTGGGAGACTTCTTTTCTTTGGGAGACTTTTATACCAGAACTACCTCCATAACACAAGTTCTAGAATAATCTTTGGTATAACTACTACATACATTTTCCAGAACTGAATTGCTACTAGAAATCTCAAAGGTACAAACCAGGTGTTTTACTGAGATGTCTTTTCTTCCCCAAAAGTTCCTGCCATAAGAAAAGTCCTTTTTCTGAAGGAAAGATTCATCAAACTACATCTAACCAAAATTTACAGAGCCCCTACCAGGAAATCAACCCTGAATATTCATTGCAAGGACTGATGCTGAAGCTGAAGCTCCAATACTTTGGCCATCTGATGAGAACTGACTCATTGCAAAAGGCTCTGATGTTGGGAAGGGTTGAGGGCAGGAGGAGAAGTGGGGGACAGAGGATGAGATGGTTGGATGGCATTACCAATTCAGTGAGCATGAGTTTGAGCAAACTCCCGGAGATAGTGAGGGACAGGGAAGCCTGACATGCTACCGTCTACAGGATTGCAAAGAGTCAGACACGACTTGGTGACTGAACAACAGTCAAGTATTCAAGGGAATGAATTCTACAGTTTTCAGGGACACAGTCTGGAGATCCTGTTTCATAAGGCTCTAAAACGTAGATCCAAAGGAAAAAAAAATAATAACCTCAGTGTGATCACTGAGGATCTAATAATCATAATAATATCCTTAGGTCGTAAGTTCTGCTATAAGTGGCACCAAAGAACCACACCATCCACTGTTCTCTCTCTGCAGCTTCTCTAATGCTTAGTGGCATTTGAACATCTGATCAAATGTATTGAAAGCCTTCTCTTGGCTCCAATGACACCCCATTCAGCTCATTTTCCTCCAACCTCAATGGCTACTCTTTCTTAATTTTCTTCATCGAAGCCCATCTCCAAATGTTGGCACTTCAAGCTCTAGGACTTCTCCTCTCTATCCATGAACTGTCTGTAAGGTGATTTTTTTCTAGTCCTATGGCTTTAAATATGCTCTCTACACAGAGAAGTCTTGAGCTCTTACTTAGTTCCAGCTGCGTAATTGACATGGTAGCAGATTTCCTGGTGGCTAAGTCAGTAAAGTGTCTGCCTACAATGCAGGGGGTCAATCCCTGGGTTGGAAAGTCCCCCTGAAGGAGGAAATAGCAACCCACTCCAGTATTCTTGCCTGGAGAATTCCAAGGACAGAGGAGCCTGGTGGGCTACAATCCATAGGGTCACAAAGAGTCGGACACAACTGAGTGACTAACACTTAGACTTAGACAGGTGCTACTTACATCCTTATGTTGACCCATCTCCAGCTGCCAGCACCTGCATCTCTTCGCCTAAAGGTTTTCTGTGATGGCTAGAGGCTGCTCGGTCTGTACACACAACAGGCCAGAGGTGCCAAGAAACGTCTTCTCCAAGGAAGAACTGTCAATCAATGGCTGCAGGGAGTTGACAGATTAAGAAACCCAGCTTTCTTGCCACTCAGGTGGAGTAACATTGAGGTGTATGTTCTATACAGATCCCCAAAGGAAACTTGCCCACAGTGGTAACTTGCTTGATCATATATCCTCAGCTGGCTGCCTCCCCATCCCTGCCTCACCTTCCAGCCCCATACTGGTGTTTCCTGGGATCATCTCTCAAATAATCTGTGTGTGTGTTTAGATGCTACATTGTGTCTGACTCTGTGACCCATGGACTATAATTCACCAGGCTCCTCTGTCCATGGAATTTGCCAGGCAAAATTACTGGAGAAGATTGCTATTTCCTTCTCCAGGGGGTCTTCCCCAGCCAAGGATCGAACTGCACCTCCTGCGCTGGCAAGCAGATTCTTTACCGTTGAGCCACCAGCGAAGTCCCCGCAAATTGCCCAGCTCCATTTCAATCCTTATCTCAGGGTCTTCCAAGAAAACGCAAATGGAGACATCATCTCTACCCATATACATTAAAACTCCCCATCCACCTTCTCTCCACACCTCATCTCAGAAAATGGCACCATGATTTCCCCAGTTCCTCAGACAAAAAAATAGGAACTGTCCTTGCTTTTCCCATTTCCACCCATTTTCATAGCCAAGTCCTGTCTCTTGATTCACCTTATTCTTTCACTTTCGTTCTCTAGTCCTATCACCCAACAGCTTCTGTCTGAACTGCAGCCTCCTATCTGGCCTCCCCAAAGCTACTCCCCATCCAGATGCTATTCTCCACAAAGCATCCAGATTCATGTCTAAAAAATTTAAATCAGATCAAGTCACTCCTTTTTAGTATTAATTTTTATTAAAGGTGCTTTACAATGTTGTGTTAATTTGTTTTGTACAGCAAAATCAATCAGCCATACATATGCAAATATCCCCTCCCTTTTGGATTTCTTTCCCATCCAGGTGACCACAGAGCTCCAAGTAGAGTTCCCTGTGTTAGACAGTAGGCACTCACTTCTTACCTATTTTATACATAGTATCAATAGTGTACATGAGGTCACCCCCTTGCTTAAAATCTTATGATGGTTTCCCATCACACTTGGAGTAAAACCTGAACCTATATCTTCCAGACCCTTCACAATCTAGCCCCTAGCCTCTGTTCCTTAATCAGGACACGCCAGGCCTCCTTGACCTCATCCAGAGGTGCCAAGCTCACGTTTCACTTAGGGTCCTGGGTTGATATTTCCTCTGCTCATAGATGTTTCTAGGACAGACTCTTTCCTGTCCAGATCTCCACTCATCAAATGTCCCCCGTTCCCTGGATATTGAGTCCCTCTCTATTATACCACCTGAAATCCTCCTTTCTTTACTTGCTTTTTGTCTACCTTCCTGCACCAGAATGTATGCTTTTGTCTGCCGTGGGCACCCCAGTGACCTCAGCCTCTGGAACAATGCCAGGCACACAGCAGATGCTCAAAAAATACCTCTTGAACGAGTGCACCCTCCATGTGAAGCACCACGCTAGGTGCTTTACAGACAAGGAAAGCATTGCTATCGACATTTCCCACTCTGACCTTCAATTTTCCATCTCTAAAGTGGCTTGCCAAAGATCATTCAGCTAATTAGGGGAGATAACTGCCTACTCAGGGACACTGAAGACTTGGGAATGAGGACTTGTGGCTAATTGTTGCAGTTGAAGCAGCTAAAGTCATGAACAGCTGCCACATCCAGAAATTCAAATAATTAGGTCACACATTTGGCCTAAATTTCCTGCCTTCCTATAGTCAGTCACCTTCAAAGACACTACAACTTGAAAACGGCGGTACCTTCGCTTATAAAAAGGTATTTAGCACAGAACCGTGAATGAAAAACTTCATATTTAAATTCCAAAAATTCAAACATATTATCTTGATGCTAAAGAAACAAACTTAATCAGAGAATTTAAAAATTAGATTTCATTGACTTGGAAGTTACCAAATGACAGCAGAGTCTAATGACAGTGGTTTTTTCTTTTTTTTGTTGTTATCAAAAGTCACACTTCAGAATCTCTTTGTGGATGAGACTATTTTTAGCATCTTTTTCATAGGTTTGGCTTGCTGGATGATCAAGGCCCAGTAGGAGGCATCTATATATTTATAAAATTCTACATGACTTTTAGCATGTTTTATTATGACAAAGTGCACATTTATCAAACCCTCAAAGGACTTTCAGAATTGAGAATTCTAGGTACCATCCACATAAAGCCATTGTATTGTTTCCTATTTAATAAGGGAATTACTGGAACTCAAAAACTTGCTTGGCGATCTAATCATTGCTTGGCTACTGAAAATTCAACTTTGATTATGAATGTAATTCTTGGCCAGGCCAATGCTTTATGGGACTGTTTGGGGATGAGAAAGATGATCTCAAAGGAAGCAACATCAAAACTGAGAGGTGGGGAAAGCCTTTTAACAAATTCCTAGCACTAATATGTGTGAGTCTTACCCAGCAGGCATCCTGTTAATAAGAGTGAGAAGAGAAAATAAAATGAAACAGGAGAAAATGTACCTACAACTAAAGGTATAATAGAGCCAGAAGCTGAAACCAAGTATCTGAGCCCTATGGACATCCTATAGGTAACTGTGTTATATTCCAGACACAGACTCTTAAGTAGAAGGAGAGGAATCAGTGACAAAAAAAACCCACCTTCCATCAGTTGGATGAACTTTTCTGGGAGGGATTATCTTTGCTTCTCAGGAGGTCCTGGTAGAATCAGCCTTCCCTTAGCCAAGCAGCAACTCCACTTGCAACCTATTGTATGGAGTTTTCCTCCCCAACTGTTTCATTCTCCCTGGCCCCTTACTTCACCTTCCTGGGATTCCCCCACCCCCAAGTCTTTGACTCAAGTTTTCAGGCTAACCTCATCAAGGCACCATGCATGGGAGTTGATAGACACCACTTAAAATGATCACCTCTTCTATTTTATATAATACTTACTCTTTCCAATTGCCAAAGAAATTTCACATACTTCCCTCCTTTGGACTTCTCAAAAACCTTCAGGCTTGTTTAATGGAGAGATTATCTTCCTTATTTGGGCACTTGAGGAAATTGAGATTAAGAAGTGGAAACAGCATTGGCCAAGATGGCAGGGATTGTCAATGGTATGGCTGGATACCATCACCAACCCAGGGATGACATCAAGACCTCAGTACCACCCAGAGATCTTGGATTTTCCTTGGACTGTCTGCAACCTCATTTCCTTCCTCATCTGCTCAGAATTCTTTTCCTACTTGTCCTTCTTTCTCATCTCCAGGAAATCTACTGAGCAATTTTAGGGAATGAACCAAGTTGCATTGCTCTTGATATCCCATTACAATCACAGCATCAGCACCTAGGTCATCAAAACTACGATGCATCTGTTCCTTACATGAATTTAAAAAGCTGAATGAATGGTTTCATGATTCTTCCAGGGTATTTCTCATCCTTATCTGTCTGCTTCCCTAAGAGTCTGCAAGCTCCTTGAGAAGCAATGTTAGTTATCTTCACATCTCTGCCGGGAACAGTGTCACATACAAGTTGCTACTTAATAGCATTTCATGAATGAATGAATGATGAATGGACAAAACTTCACTTTCCTAAGAATAATATGGCACTAACCATATTGTCACCCTACTTATTTAACTTTTATGCAAAGTATATCATGAGAAACGCTGGGCTGGAGGAAGCACAAGCTGGAATCAAGATTGCCAGGAGAAATATCAATAACCTCAGATATGCAGATGACACCATTCTTATGGCAGAAAGTGAAGAACTAAAGAGCCTCCTGATGAAAGTGAAAGACGAGAGTGAAAAAGTTGGCTTACAGCTTAACATTCAGAAAACTAAGATCATGGCATCCAGTCCCATCAGTTCAGTTCAGTTCAGTCCCTCAGTCGTGTCCGACTCTTTGTGACCCCATGAATCGCAGCATGCCAGGCCTCCCTGTCCATCACCAACTCCCGGAGTTCACTCAGACTCACGTCCATCGAGTCAGTGATGCCATCCAGCCATCTTATCCTCTGTCATCCCCTTCTCCTCCTGCCCTCAATCCCTCCCAGCATCACAGTCTTTTCCAATGAGTCAACTCTTCACATGAGGTGACCAAAGTACTGGAGTTTCAGCTTTAGCATCATTCCTTCCAAAGAAATCCCAGGGCTGATCTCCTTCAGAATGGACTGGTTGGATCTCCTTGCAGTCCAAGGGACTCTCAAGAGTCTTCTCCAACACCACAGTTCAAAAGCATCAGTTCTTCAGCACTCAGCTTTCTTCACAGTCCAACTCTCACATCCATACATGACCACTGGAAAAACCATAGCCTTGACTAAATGGAGCTTTGTTGGCAAAATAACATCACTTCATGGCAAATAGATGGGAAAACAGTGGCTGACTTTATTTTTCTGGGCTCCAAAATCACTGCAGGTGGTGATTGCAGCCATGAAATTAAAAGATGCTTACTCCTTGGAAGGAAAGTTATGATCAACCTAGACAGCATATTCAAAAGCAGAGACAGTACTTTGCCAACAAAAGTCCATCTAGTTAAGGCTATGGTTTTTCCAGTGGTCATGTATGGATGTGAGATTTGGACTGTGAAGAAAGCTGAGCGCTGAAGAATTGATGCTTTTGAACTGTGGTGTTGGAGAAGACTCTTGAGAGTCCCTTGGGCTGCAGGGAGATCCAACCAGTCCATCCTGAAGAAGATCTGTCCTGGGTGTTCATTAGTAGGACTGATGTTGAAGCTGAAACTCCAACACTTTGGCCACCTGACACGAAGAGCTGACTCATTTGAAAAGACCCTGATGCTGGGAAAGATTGAGGGCAGGAGGAGAAAGGGACAACAGAGGATGAGATGGCTGGATGGCATCACTGACTCAGTGGACACGGGTTTGGGTGAACTCCGGGAGTTGGTGATGGACAGGGAGGCCTGGCATGCTGCGGTTCATGGGGTCGCAAAGAGTCGGACACGACTGAGCGACTGAACTGAACTGAGGCATACAATAAATGGGCTCAACAGTCATCTTGAAGAAAACCCTGGAACCAGGTCACAAATGAACCAAATCCACTATCCTGATGTTGCAGTGGTAAAGAATCTACCTGCCAATGCAGGAAATGTAAAAGACACAAATTTGATCCCTAGGTCAGGAAGATCCCCTGGAGGAGGAAATAGCAACCCACTCCAGTATTCTTGCCTGGAGAATCCCAGTGACAGAGGCACCTGGTGGGCTACAGTCCATGAGGTCGCAAAGAGTCGGACATAACTAAGCGACTAAGCGTTATGATAAATCCAAGCTTTTACTAGATCATTGTTGGTTATCTTATTCTAACAATTGAAATCTAATATTAAATACACCAGAATTCTTGATAACAATGTGTGTCTAGTAGTTGCTGCCACACGATGATGGCTTTTGCACAGAAAGTATATAATTATAGACAGATTTCATAACTTTTGTACATCTTCAATTTCTCATGTATCAATTTCTCATCAATTATCATAATAATAATGGCTTCATATATCAAGCACTGACTTTGTACCCAAGCTGCCACGTTGCACTGTACTCTATGTGACTGGTGCCCACCAGAGTTGTTCAGTTCACAATCTACAAAACTGTACTTAGCAGCCCTACATTGTGCTAAGCATTCCATGTGTATTACCTCATTTAATAACCTCAACAACGCTGCAGAATTACAGGCTCCACATTATAAATAAAGAAACACATCAAGAAGGGTTAAGTGATTGACCCAACATCACATAGCCATAAGCTATGAAACAAGAGTCACACCTATGAAATCTGGCCCTGAGACCCCCAGTACAAACTTCATGCAAGACTTTGCAGTATTTTTACAAAGTTAGAATAAACTTGTAGATAGGAAGGAAACACTTTTGCAAAGAACCAAGGCAGGATATATTTTAAAAACGTTTTTAATCTCAAGTTTTCCTTGATGATCAAGCCCTAGTGGTCAAAACTCAAGAGGTCTTCTAAATAACCTGGGAAATTTTCTAACCTGTCTGTACAAATTCATATTCCATAACGTGAACCTAAACTATCTAAGAGAGAAGTGGAATAAATCCCAGCGATTATTGATGCTCTTTATCAATAATGATAAACATAGCAAAAGGGAGAAAGAGCTGAAATCTACTGAATAGAGAGTCACAGAATTTCTTTTGTTTTAAAAAAAAGTCCTGGAAAAATCCTCAAAAGCATCAACTCAGCATCAGCCCCACTACTGAGAATGATGTAGTCTCAGGGTCCCAAGATGGAAACAATCAATTTCTTCCCAAGTTTAGCAACAGTGGTCCAAGATACTCTTTGTCCCAGGAGAACACTATTTTTCAGCAGTCAGCATGAATTGTGAGTACATTAAGTACATTTTATCATTCTGCATAGATTGCTTTTAAAAGGGGGTAATGTAGACTTTGCCTGGAACATCCCATGGATGGAGGAGCCTGGAAGGCTGAAGTCCATGGGGTTGCTGAGGGTCGGACACAACTGAGTGACTTCACTTTCACTTTTCACTTTCATGCTCTGGAGAAGGAAATGGCAACCCACTCCAGTGTTCTTGCCTGGAGAATCCCAGGGACGGGGGAGCCTGGTGGGCTGCCGTCTATGGGGTCACACAGAGTCGGATACGACTGAAGTGACTTAGCAGCAGCAGCAATGTAGACTTATGGCAAAAAGTGAAGAGGAACTAAAAAGCCTCTTGATGAAAGTGAAAGAGGAGAGTGAAAATGTTGGCTTAAAGCTCAACATTCAGAAAACCAAGATCATGGCATCTGGTCCCATCACTTCATGGGAAATAGATGGGGAAACAGTGGAAACAGTGTCAGACTTTATTTTGGGGGGGCTTCAAAATCACTGCAGATGGTGACTGCAGCCATGAAATTAAAAGACGCTTACTCCTTGGAAGGAAAGTTATGACCAACCTAGATAGCATATTGAAAAGCAGAGACATTACTTTGCCAACAAAGGTCCGTCTGGTCAAGGCTATGGTTTTTCCTGTGGTCATGTATGGATGTGAGAGTTGGACTGTGAAGAAAGCTGAGTGCCAAAGAACTGATGCTTTTGAACTGTGGTGTTGGAGAAGACTCTTGAGAGTCCCTTGGACTGCAAGGAAATCCAACCAGTCCATTCTGAAGATCAGCCCTGGGTGTTCTTTGGAAGGAATGATGCTAAAGTTGAAACTCCAATACTTTGGCCACCTCATGCGAAGAGTTGACTCATTGGAAAAGACTCTGATGCTGGGAGGGATTGGGGGCAGGAGGAGAAGGGGACGACAGAGGATGAGATGGCTGGATGGCATCACTGACTCGATGGACGTGAGTTTGAGTGAAGTCTGGGAGTTGGTGATGGACAGGGAGGCCTGGCGTGCTGCGATTCATAGGGTCGCAAAGAGTCACACACGACTGAGCTACTGAACTGAATGTAGACTTTGAATGTTCTAAGCCCCACAGAGAATCTGGCCAAAGCTTTGTGCAGAAAGTTGGTTTCCTTTGCTAGTTTAAAGCTGAAAGAGCAAACAATAAAAAATCAAATATCATTTCAAGAGCCACAGATTTCAGAAATGGAGAATTCCATGAGCTTTCAGAATACTGATGCTTACCATATTAAGTACAAAATTTCTTTTTTTTTTAATCTATTTAGTGTAACTCTCTCAAATATATTTCCTAATTCTCTCTCTTTGTAGTCAGAATATATGGAATATATTTTAATAGTTGCTGGAGGGGACTTCCCTGATGGTCCAGTGGTTAAGAATCCACCTTCCAATAGAGGGGATGTGAGTTCGATCTCTGGTTAGGGAACTAAGATTCCACATGCCGCAAAACAACTAAACCTATGTGCTGTGACTATTGAGCCCAAGCCACAGCTAGAGAAAAGCCTGTGTGTCACAAATAAGACCTGACGCAGCAAAATAAATAATAATAATAAAAGTAGTTGCTGGAGGATGTGGAGTTATCATTATGAATCTCAGTTATCACAGCTGAAATCACATCATCAATCATCCTATGCTCCCAGAATGACTTCTGCCCCTGTTGAAAGAGCTTCTGCCCACGTGGAAGGCTGTACCTTCTCTAAGGTTCTGTCTATGTTGAAGATGTCATTTTATCCTTCCTTCTGTTCAACAGCTATTCTTTCTTGCTGTCTTCCGTCTACCCTGCTCCTTCTAATCTGCCACTATATTTTAGATCAGAGGTAAATCAGAGGGCAAACTACAGCCTGTGGGCCAAATCCAGCCCCCTGCTTTTGTAAATAAAGTTTTATTGGAACACAGCCGTGCTTACTGTTTCCATGATATTTGTGGCTGCTTTCTTTCTACAACAGGTCCCAGGTTAAGTAGTTGCAACCAAGACTGCACTGCATGTCCTGCAAAGCTTAAAATAGTTCCTATCTGCTTCTTTAAATATATATATATGTACACACACACACATTTACTTAAGACTGTGATGGATCTTCGCTGCCGTACGCGGGCTTTCCCCACTTGCAGCAAGCGGGGGGCTACTCTTTCTTGCTGTGCACAGTCCTCCTAGTGTAGTGGCTTCTCTTATCACGGAACATCGGCCCTAGAGCAGATAGGCTTCAGTCGCTGTGGCGCACGGGCTTAGCTGCTCCTCGGCATGTAGGATCTTCCAGGACCATGGATCAAACCCGTGTCTCCTGCATTGGCTGGCAAAGTCTTAACCACTGGAGAGGAAGTCCCTCACTATCTGCTCTTTAGAGATAAAGTTTGCTAGCCCTTGTTTTAGATTCATGGATAAGTCAGGGCCTTCTGGAAAAATATCTTGCCCTCTCTTTTGGGGAAATTGCTATACTTGGCAACAGTATGCTCTTAGTACTTGAAAGGCCTTTTCGCTCAAACCTATGTTTCCAGATAAGTCCTGGATGGTTGAAAAGGCTAAAAATCTGACCTTCAAGTAAGAGAGCAGTTCTCAGACTTCTTAAAGTCATAAAATGCCATTATGTTTGATAGTAATTTGCAATGGCCTGAAGACAGTATTTGTACACAATGGTGTTCTATCTATAGCCTGAAGCCAAGTGTATAAACATTACTGTTATTCAGAGTTCTGATGCCTTGGAGTAACTGAGCACGCAACTATCGCAACCCTCAAAGCACAGCTTGAGTCACTGACTTAAAAAATAATAGAGAAAAAAAATGAGCTGGAAAAAAGAATTAGAGAGTCACTCAATGAAAAAATAAAATTATAAGGAGTAACAACTAAATCAAACTTCTCCCTGAGATTTACAGAGGAGAAGTCAACCAGAGACATTGTTTAAAAACTAACATGGCATTCTAACCCAGAGCAGATTTCCAGCTAGAGGAATTACAGCATATGGTATTTCACATACAAAAGGTAATTAAGAACTGCCTTGGAAAAGAGCATTTGTAGCCACCTCATCAATGACCTAGCAGGCTGGTTTCTATCAGTTACTATTCATTACTGTCAGTAAGAACAAAACAGGGTATGATTAATGCCGTCCAGTGCAATGAATTGCAACAGAGGACAACACCTCAAAAAAAGAATCCAGACAAAATACCATCATTTACTGAGCCTGAGGATTCTATTTGCATTTTGTATCAACAGTATTATAACCATTATTATTACTAACAAAGTAATGAGCATTTAGACATTGCCTAATACTAGATTCTGCGTTATATGAGTATTAGCTTGTTGAATCACTGAAAACATCAATGAAATTGAGTGGTGACATCATTCCTGATCTACAGGTAAGGAGACAGGTTTTGAGAAGTCAAGCAATTTAGGAGATACTAGAATCAGAATGAATACACAAGCAAACCTGAGTAATTCCCATGTTCTGAGTTCTATGCTATATATCCGCCCATTTCACTGGGATTTAGAATTTTACAGCTAGATATTCAGTGCCCTGCAATACAGTTTAAATCAGTGCTGTCCAGAAGAAATAGACCACAAGTCATATATTTGACCTTATATTCTGTATGTGGTGGCGGTGGCTTAGTCACTAATTCATGTCTGACTCAGCAACTCCATAGTCTGTGGTCCATCACGCTCCTCCATCCATGGGATTTCCCAGGCAAGAATAGTGGAGTGAGTTGCCACTTTCTTCTTCCAGGGGATCTTCTTGATCCAGACATTGGACCCAGGGATCAAACCCACATCTCCTGCATTGCAGGTGAATTCTTTACCAACTTAGCCACCAGGGAAGCCCCATTCTGTATGTAGCCATAACCAAAAACAGGGAAAATAAATAGGTGGAACTGACTTTAATTACATATGTATATGTATATTTAAAACTGGGGTATTGTTGTCTTACAATGCTATGTTAGTTTCTGCTGTTCAGTTCAGTTCAGTCACTCACTCGTGTCCTACTCTTTGCGACCCCATGAATCGCAGCACACCAGGCCTCCCTGTCCATCACCAACTCCCGGAGTTCACTCAGACTCACATCCATCGAGTCAGTAATACCATCCAGCCATCTCATCCTCTGTCGTCCCCTTCTCCTCTTGCCCCCAATCCCTCCCAGCATCAGAGTCTTTTCCAATGAGTCAACTCTTTGCATGAGGTGGCCAAAGTACTGGAGTTTCAGCTTCAACATCATTCCCTCCAAAGAAATCCCAGGGCTGATCTCCTTCAGAATGGACTGGTTGGATCTCCTTGCAATCCAAGGGACTCTCAAGAGTCTTCTCCAACACCACAGTTCAAAAGCATCAATTCTTCAGCACTCAGCTTTCTTCACAGTCCAACTCTCATATCCATACATGACCACTGGAAAAACCATAGCCTTGACTAGACAGAACTTGGTTGGCAAAGTAATGTCTCTGCTTTTGAATATGCTATCTAGGTTGGTCATAACTTTCCTTCCAAGGAGTAAGCGTCTTTTAATTTCATGGCTGCAATCACCATCTGCAGTGATTTCTGAGCCCAAAAAAATAAAGTCTGATACTGTTTCCACTGTTTCCCCATCTATTTCCCATAAAGTGATGGGACCAGATGCCATGATCTTCGTTTTCTGAATGTTGAGTTTTAAGCCAACTTTTTCACTCTCCGCTTTCACTTTCATCAAGAGGCTTTTTAGTTCCTCTTCACTTTCTGCCATAAGGGTGGTGTCATCTGCATATCTAAGGTTATTGATATTTCTGCTGGCAATCTTCATTCCAGCTTGTGCTTCTTCCAGACCAGCGTTTCTCATAATGTACTCTGCGTATAAGTTAAATAAGCAGGGTGACAATATACAGCCTCGACGTACTCCTTTTCCTATTTGGAACCAGTCTGTTGTTCCATGTCCAGTTCTAACTGTTGCTTCCTGACCTGCATGCAGATTTCTCAAGAGGCAGATCAGGTGGTCTGGTATTCCCATCTTTTTCAGAATCTTCCACAGTTTATTGTGATCCACACAGTCAAAGGCCTTGGCATAGTCAATAAAGCAGAAATAGATGTTTTTCTGGAAATCTCTTGCTTTCTCCATGATCCAGCAGATGTTGGCAATTTGGTCTCTGGTTCCTCTGCATTTTCTAAAACCAGCTGGAACAACCAGAAGTTCACAGTTCATGTATTGCTGGAGCCTGGCTTGGAGAATTTTAAGCATTACTTTACTAGCATGTGAAATGAGTGCAATTGTTTGAGCATTCTTTGGCACTGCCTGTCTTTGGGATTGGAATAAAGACTGACCTTTTCCAGTCTTGGCCAAGTGGCCACTACTGAGTTTTCCAAATTTGCTGGCATATTGAGTGCAGCACTTTCACAGTGTCATCTTTCAGGATTTGGAATAGCTCAACTGGAATTCCATCACCTCTACTAGCTTTGTTCGTAGTGATGCTTTCTAAGGCCCACTTGACTTCACATTCCAGGCTGTCTGGCTCTAGGTCAGTGATCACACCATCATGATTATCTGGGTCATGAAGATCTTTTTTGTACAGTTCTTCTGTGTATTCTTGCCACCTCTTCTTAATATCTTCTGCTTCTGTTAGGGCCATACCATTTCTGTCCTGTATCGAGCCCATCTTTGCATGAAATGTTCCCTTGGTATCTCTAATTTTATTGAAGAGATCTCTAGTCTTTCCCATTCTGTTGCTTTCCTCTATTTCTTTGCATTGATCACTGAGGAAGGCTTTCTTATCTCTTCTTGCTATTCTTTGGAACTCTGCATTCAGATGTTTATATCTTTCCTTTTCTCCTTTGCTTTTTGCTCTCTTCTTTTCATAGCTATTTGTAAGGCCTCCCCAGACAGCCATTTTACTTTTTTGCATTTCTTTTCCATGGGGATGGTCTTGATCCCTGTCTCCTGTACAATGTCACAAACCTCAGTCCATAGTTCATCAGGCACTCTATCTATCAGATCTAGTTCCTTAAATCTATTTCTCACTTCCACTGTATAATCATAAGGGATTTGATTTAGGTCATACCTGAATGGTCTAGTGGTTTTCCCTACTTTCTTCAATTTAAGTCTGAATTTGGCAATAAGGAGTTCATGATCTGAGCCACAGTCAGCTCCTCGTCTTGTTTTTGTTGACTGTATAGAGCTTCTCCATTTTTGGCTGCAAATTAGCCATATGTGTACATATATCCCCTACCTCTTGGGCCTCCCTCCCATCCCCCGCCGTATCCCATCCCTCCCATCACAGAGCACTGAGCTGAGCACCCTGCCCTACACAGCAGGTCCCCACTAGCTCCCTATTTTACACTTGGTACTGTATATATGTCGATCCCAATCTCCCGATTCATCCCATCCCCCCTTCCTCATCCCCTGTTGCCACGTATACTGTTCTCTATATCTGCATCTCTATTCCTGCCCTGCTGAACCCAACATATTTATAATAGCCTCAATTCAACAAATAATAATTATATAATTATCAATATAAATATTAATAATTGATTAAAATAATTATTATTAAGCAAATGATTATTGAGATCCTTTTGTATTCCTGCTATGCTGAACAGGTTTAAAAGTTCCTCAATACTTATTGAGTCTTTAAATTTGAGTTTAAATTCATTAAAATTAAATAAATTCAAAATTTATTTCCCTAACAGCAGTAGCTACATTTCAAGTATTTGTTAGCTCCATGAGGTTAGTGGCTACTATATACTGACAAGGAAAATCTATATTCTACTTTTCACATCCTAGGTATTGGAATGAACTGAGCACTTGATAAATGGCATGGGTAAGTAGAAAAGGGAAACTGGGAATCCAGGGACTGGTCCCAAGTTTGATTTTGAATGTTCAAAACTGTGTGGCCTTGGGCACTCCTTTTAACTTCTCCAAGCCTCTCTCCCCCTATACAAAATGGGGATTAAAATAACTACTCTAATACTCAAACAAGCAAGCAACCCAATCAAAAAATGGGAAGAAGATCTAAAGAGACATTTTTCCAAAGAAGATATACAGATAGCCAATAGGCACATGAAAAGATGCTCAACATCACTAATTATTAGAGAAATAGGAAGTGAAAAGTACAGTGAGTTACCACCTCACACCAGTCAGAATGGCCATCATTAAAAGTCTACAAATAACAAATGCTGGAGAGGGTGTGGAGAAAAGGGAACCACCCCCCCCCCATCCCATACACTGTTGGTGAGAATGTAAATTGGTATAACCACTATGCAGAACAGTATGGAAGTTCTATAAAAAACTAAAAATAGAACTACCATATGATCCAGCAATCCCACTCCTGGGCATATATCCAGACAAAACTATAATTAAAAGAAGATCCATGCACCCCTATGTTCATAGCAGCACTATTCACAATAGCCAAGATGGAAATAACCCAAATGCCATTGACAGATGGATGGATAAAGAAGGTGTGGTGCATATATACAATGGAATACTACTCAGCCATAAAAAGGATGAAATAATGCCATCTGCAGCAACAGGGATGCAACTAGAGATTATTAATGTCATACTAAGTGAAGTAAGTCAGAAAAAGAGAAACACCATATCATATCACTTATACGTGGAATCTAAAATATAATGCAAATGAACCTATCTATGAAACAGAAACAGAATCAGGAACACAGAGCATACATCGGTGGTTTCCAAGGGAGTAGGGCATGGGAGAAGGTTGGATTGGGAGTTTGGTATTAGCAGATGCAAACATGTATTTATAGAATGTATAAGCAAAAAAGTCCTAATGTATAGCATAGGGGGTTATATTCAATATCCTGTGATAAGATAAACCATAATGGAAAAGAATATGAAAAAGCATATATATATGCATTATTGAGTCACTTTGTTGTATAGCAATAATTGACACACTGTTATTCAATTATACTTCTATAAAAAAAGTAGATTTTGAAAAATAGCTGCGTTATCCATCTCCTAAAGTTTTTGTTAAATAAGATGACATCTTCAGGACTTCCTAGTGGCTCAGTGTTAAAGAATATACCTGCCAATGCAGGGGACACGGGTTTGATCCCTGGTCTGAGAAGATTCTATATGCAACTAATATTCCACAGTCAACTAAGCCCATGAGCCACAACTACAGAGCCTGTGCTCTGGAGTCCGAGAGCCACAATCCTGAAGCTCATGAACCCTAGAGCCTGTGCTCCGCAACAAGAGAGGCTGTCACAGTGAGAAGCCAGTGTACCACAACTACAGAGCAGATTACTGCAACTAGAGAAAGCCCATTGCACGAAGCAATGAAGACCCAGCTCAGCCAAAAATAAACAAACAAGCAAATGATGATATCTTTAAAAGAACTCAAAATGTTAAATGTTATATCAATGTAAGATTCTATGATCATGCTATCTACCTTTCATGATGAGTAACTCAATTTCATCTGGCATACAATTTCATGTCAGCCCAAGCCAGATCAGTACCAATAGTCACTAAGGTTAGGAAAGCACCATACAAGCAATAATTGGAGTATTGCAAGTTGAAGTTGTAAATAAAGTTCTCTAGATTATTAAGGTTAGGGTCTATAACAAAGTAGTCGCTCAATAAACATTTGTTGAGTTAAAGAATAAATAATGGAATGGATGAATAAACATCTAAGTCAATCTGCTAGGTTTAAATATCAGGTCTATTCTTATTTGGTTACCTAGCAATCTAAATATGTATCTACAATACTTACATTTTCCCTGTCAGATACATATGTTTATTTAGACAGATGGCTCCCCTGTGGATGGTCCTTTACAATATCAGGTGCATAAACACCTCCAGGGGTTCCAGGATAGAAGGTGGGCCCTGAAATCACCTGAAACATGGGGGGATTACTTTCTTTCTAGAGCAGAGGTTGGCAAAGTGTGTCCCACAGTACAGGAATAGGTGTTAGCCCAAAACAGTACCATGGCCAAGCACATTTCAGAGAAGTGGAGCTCATCAAATTTCTTGACTTCAGAAATTCTGAGGGCTTTTAATGCACTCAAGTGCATTGAGAATGACCAAGTGGAGAAATTTAGTCTACAGAACTTACCAAATTCATTTGATCAGGAAGCACTTTCTTAAAGCAATCTTATAGGACTATCAACCTGAGAAATCCACACTGGGAAATGTGTTAAAGAGGAGATGAATGCATCAATATGGGGGAAATTACTAAAGACTTATGAACACAAATTGCTGGTGCCAAAGAGAGATCTGGGAGATTTTGTCAGGACTAAACCTCTGGTTTCAAGCACAGCCAAATTTGGAGGCTGAAACATGGTGCTCAGGATTCCGTTCCTCTACACGTGTCACATCTTCCACCCATTTCGTGGGCTTCATTCCCAGGCTTCATAGGCTGGCCCTGATCACTGCCAGATCACATGCTTCCGGGACTTCCTTGGTGGTCCAGTGGTTAAGACTCTGTGCTCCCAAAGCAGGGGGCTCTGGTTCGATCCCTGGGAACTAGATCCCACATGCCGCAACTGAGTTCACACACAACTAAGACTCAGCACAACCAAATAAATAATTTTTTTTTTTTTTTTTAAAGAGAGGCTTCCCTGGTGGTCCCGATGGTTAAGAATCTGCCTGCCAATGGAGGGAACACAGGTTCGAAAGATCCCACATGCCTCAGAGGAACTAAGGTCATGTGTCACAATGACTGAGCCTACAGGCCTAGGTGCTGGTGCTTCTTAACAATAGAAGCCATGGCAATGAAAAGCCTGTGCAGTGCAACAAAGAACCGTCACAGCCAAAAAATAAAATGCATTTCATTAATCATTTTTTAAAAAGATCACATCCTTCTAGTTTCAAGCCCGGGGAAATCACTTGCTCAAGCAAACAGCCCGAGATATTGGAGTGGGTTGCCAGTCCCTTCTACAGGGGATCTTCCCTAACCCAAGGATCGAACCTGGGTCTCCTGCATTGCAGGCAGATTCTTTACTGTCTGAGCCAGGGAAGCTATAAAATGTCTCTAATTGAATTTAATTAATTTGACTTAAGAGTACCCACCCTGACCCAATCACCCTGACCAGAGGACTGAAATTCTCTGAGTGGTCAGGCCAGATCAGGCGTTCCACCAGTACAATTCAGAGTACCTCCCAAAGCTCAGGGTTGAGAGTCGGGGACAGGGTGTGTCACCAGGGGATGCTTTACTAGAGGACAGGAAAATAGATGTTAGGAGCTGAAATGACAAATTGAAGATTAATTTTCCAGGATTTCTAAAATGCAAGTGACTTTCTGATGGCATGGGTAACATCCCTTCATATTAACAGTTGCTTAAAAATCCTAATCCCCTGCAGAGGAGATCATGTCCCCAGATTTGCTCAAAACTTCACCCGACTAGCAAGCCTTGATCCTTGCGATTGTTTCCTTTGTCATTTCCGTGGCTTTGGTCTTATCAAATTGGGCACCACAGTGCCATCTATCTCATCTTTCTTCTAAATGTTAATCCTCATTCCCGAAAACCAGAGAATAATGAAGGAAAGATTCAAATTTATACCCATTTCTTTCTCGACAAATTCCAAGGCTGTCTCCCCGTCCTGTAATCTTCAGAAGAAACATCTGATTTCAGCACAGCAATTTCCCTATTGTTGACTAGTCTACATTTTAGCAGTGCCCTGTGAAGACTATCAGAGAAGGCAATGGCACCCCACTCCAGTACTCTTGCCTGGAAAATCCCATGGACAGAGGAGCCTGATAGGCTGCAGTCCATGGGGTCGCTGAGTCGGACACGACTGAGTGACTTCACTTTCACTTTTCACTTTCATGCACCAGAGAAGGAAATGGCAACCCACTCCAGTTTTCTTGCCTGGAGAATCCTGGGGATGGGGAAGCCTGGTGGGCTGCCATCTATGGGGTCGCGCAGAGTCGGACACGACTGAAGGGACTTAGAAGAAGTGAAGACTATTCAAAATAACCAGTTATCATGGTCTTCACTTGCATAAAAACTAAATATTTCCATCATAGGAAATCGCTAGGTCTCTACTACTCAATACAGTGGCCAGTAGCCACACGTGTCTGTGAAAGAGCTGAAATGTGATTGCTGAGGGCTGAAAGATGCTCTAGGTATGAGACATACAATGGCTATCAAAGAATGTGAACTGTCTCATCAGTAATTCGTATAGTGAATACATTTTGAAATGATCGCATTTTGGATATATTGGGTTAAACACGATGTATTATTAAAATATCAATATATAAAAACGGTCATTCCCCTCAGTATCTGTGGGAGTAGATTTTCAGAACCCCCGGGGGTACCAAATTCCAGGGATTCTCAAGTCCCTCAGAGTAGATGGCACAGTACAGCCGCCATTCACTTTTGTGGGTTCTTCATCCGCGTCCACGTTCTCAATTCAACCAACCACAGATTCTAATCAGGAAATCCATCAGCGGATGGCTGAATCCGGAGATGAGGAACCCACGGATATGGAAGGTAGACTGTGTATTATTAAAATTAATTTCATGTTTCCTTTTACTTTTTTTAAATGTACCTGCTGCTGCTGCTGCTAAGTCGCTTCAGTCATGTCCGACTCTGTGCGACCCCATAGACGGCTGCCCATCAGGTTCCCCCGCCCCTGGGATTCTCCAGGCAAGAACACTGGAGTGGGTTGCCATTTCCTTCTCCAATGCAGGAAAGTGAAAAGTGAAAGCAAAGTGCTCAGTCGGGTACGACTCTTCACGACCCCATGGACTGCAGCCTTCCAGGCTCCTCCATCCATGGGATTCTCCAGGCAAGAGTACTGGAGTGGGTTGCCATTGCCTTCTCCCAATGTACCTACTAGCATAGTTTAAATTCTGTATGCAGGCTTTGTTATGTATTGGATAGCACCGCTCTGAGCCATGTCTACCTGCAGCAGATAAAGAAATAGCCTTTTAGAGTTACGGTGGTAAATTCCAAAGAAATGGATGTGTTAAATGTGAGTGCTTCTAGAAAGCTAGGATGACAATTCTCATGTTACAATTTCAGTACTATCCAAATTATCCTTAACTGTGTTCATGCATCACCTTAATTTTTAAAATCTAGGTAGCAGCAAAGTAATAATTAAGAGTTTCAGGGAGACTGCACTGAGACATTTTAGACCTGGATTTGTTTACATATAGCTGCTTCCATTTGTTTCAGTTCAGTGGCTGTACTTTTTTTTTTTAATTTATTAATTAATTTATGTGGCTGTTCCGGGACTTAGTTGTGGCATTCAGAATCTTTAGTTGCAGCATGTGGAATCTTTTTTTTTTTTTTCTTTTCAGTTGCAGGATATGAACTCTTATTTGTGGTGTGTGGGATCTAGTGCCCTGACCAGGGATTGAACTCTGGCCTCCTGCATTGGGAGCATAGTCTTAGCCACTTGACAATCAGGGAAGTCTTGTCAGTGCCTGTACTTCTTATCCAGGAGGACGCTTCAAAATCACCTGTGAAGATTTAATTAAAAAAACACAGAAGTCCAGGAACCAGCCTAGAGTTTTCAAGCATGTGACTTTTCCCCAAAGATCTAAGGTGATTCCTTCTCTTACATCTAGTTAAGAACTTCTGGTTTATGCCTTGGAACTCTGGGACCTTATGTTGTCACAACAGAACAAAGATTACTCATTGAGGAAAATCTTGACCCAATCTGTAAGTATTCTATAGGTAACACATCTACTTTCCTTTGGAAGGGGAGGCATCTTGAAATCACAATGGTCCTTATTAGGCTCTTCAATTCTACTGTCAAGAAATGTTGTGAAGGTTTAGTCACTAAGTCAACTCTTCTTCTATACCCCATGAACTGTAGCCCACCACACTCCTCTGTCCACGGGACTTTCCAGGCAAGGATACTGGAGCAGGTTGCCATTTCCTTCTCCACTCTCAGGAATACATGACTGTTAAACACATTCTGGTCTAGGACTAGCTGTTTTCACAGAATAACTACAGGGCAGGTATTGTCAGCCTGTTACCACAAATGCGCTACACACTCAGCACACATCTAAAGGCCACTCAGGGAAATCCTTATTGCAGATTCATGAGGGATAAACAATAGCTCTTAATGCAGAAACAAAGAAAGGCAGTCAAGAAACAATAGTCCAAGGAAGGGGCAGGGTCCCAGTTCCCCCTCAGAGGAGATGTGGGGAGCAATCTGATATACATCTCTGAGTTCTTCTACGTAAAGTAAGAACCACCCCCCTCCCACTCAGCACAGAAGATGGTAACTTCAAGCTGAGCACAAGCACATGGACCCCAGTGTGATCGGAGCCAGAAGGCAGATGATCGAGATTCCTAGAACACCACTTCCCAGGTGGTGCTCAGTTCATTTCAGTCGCTCAGTGGTGTCTGACTCTTTGTGACCCAATGGACCGCAGTACGCAAGGCTTCCCTGTCCATCACCAACTCCCAGAGCTTGCTCAAACTCATGTCCATTGAGTTGGTGATGGCATCCAATCAACTCATCCTCTGACGTCTCCTTCTCCTCCTGCCTTCAATCTTTCCTAGCACCAGGGTCTTTTCTGATGAGTCCGCCTGCCAGTGCAGGAGACATAAGAGATGCGTGTTCTGATCCCCAGGTTGAGAAGATCCCATTCAGAAAGACATGTCAACACATTCCAGTATTCTTGCCTGGAAAATCTCATGAACAGAGGAGCCTGGTGGGCTACAGTCCATGGGATCTCTTTTGTGCCCAGACAATTACGGAAGAAACATGGAGATGGACCCTCCCAAAGCCTGGATTCCTGAGTGCAAAAGCCAGAGAGTAGAGACACCCCCACTCCCGACCCTACCCACTACTGGGGACCTGTAGTGCTTGTCTACACAAGAAATTAACTTTTGTCATTTTAAGCCCATGAGATTTGGGGGCTGTTTGTTTCTGTAGCAAAACCTGTCTTACCCTCATGTATGGGAAGTTTAACAACTTGCTAGGTGGATCTTATGCACAGTGAAGTTTGAGAAATACTACATGGGTGTGCCATGATTTCTTCCTGGCTTAGGGGAGGGCAAGAGGAAACTGCCTGTCTAGGCTTCATATCTGGCTCCCATAGAAATGTTTTTGCCCTTTGGTGCTGTGCCATTGTCCTTCAGGGAGGTACAAGTATAAGAAAAAGCCTAGCTGCTTGGTTGGGTTTCTTACGGATGTTGTTGAAGACTCTTACCCCTCAATTATAGTGTCCTCTTGGAAAATCTCTCTGATGTCAATACCAATCTCAGTTTGGCTTCTCCTGAGTCATTCATGTGTTTCTCATCTAGTGGTTGGGCTTCCCAGGTGGTGCAGTGGTAAAGAATCTGCCTGCCAATGCAGGAAACACAAGAGATGTGGGTTCTCTCCGTGGGTTGGGAAGGTCCCCTGGAGTAGGAAATGGCAACCTGTTCCAGTATTCTTGCCTGGAAAATCCCACATACAGAGGAGCCTGGTGGGCTACAGTCCATGGGGTCGCAAAGAATCGGACACAACTGAGCACATACCCAATCTAATGTTTACTGGGAATTACCATTAACCCAAAAGAAGCCTCCAAGCCAAATCATGGCTTTCCTCTCAAAATATGCCAAACTTCATAGTATATCTTGTGTGGGTCAATTGCATGCCTTCATTTTATTCTTCTGAACCAATTTCCCCCTTTCCACCAATTTTTCTGACTCACTCATTTTTACTTTATTTTGAATTATGTGTTTTTGCAAGCTGCCTTAATTCTTTTCAGGAAAAAAATGTAGTATAGGAATAAAACTGTAGATGACATGCGAGCATGAATGCATAAATAACAGGCCCTTATTTCTAGAGCTCCAATAACGAACCTCAACTTGTTTTTTTAATGATGAAGGAAACCAGGAATGAAAAAAGCAGGGAGGGGATGAAGAGGAGGGAGTTGGGAGAGCGTGTAATGCCATGAACCCTCCACAGTATTCCAATTCTGGCTTCTAGTTAATAGGCAACAGAGGAAGGAAACTTTATCTTCAAGATAAATGTTATAAATTGCACATAATGAAATAAGGTCTTATTTTCCCACCTTTTGGTTTCTTATTTTTAAGATATACAGTCCTATGTCAGCCCAAATATCTAGACTTATAGCACCCAATTCTATTCTGCTTGTAGAACAAATTCACTGGCACAGTCGATTTTTATTTTAATTATTTGTATAGAGTGGAAAGGAATGGCCTGATTTATTACTGAGTTGGACTCCAATGGCAATATTATTATAGTTGCAACAGATGAATAAACCAATATATTTCTTAAAGCCATAAAACAACCAGCTATGTGTCAGGGAAAATTGTCCTCCAAAACAACTGCAAAAAATAAAATTAAAAAAAAATCAAGGGAAACAGTGGCCTCCTCAGCCCCGCAAAACCGTTCCAAAGAAAACAGATCTCCTGACAATTAGGAAAAACTCATTTTAATGAACTTACTTTCTACCTACCCCCAGAAATTAAAAAATCACTGAAGTGATTTGTAACACTGTCTCTGGCATTGATGTGTTTATTCCATTTGAAGGTGTTTTTTAAACAAAATCAGTAGCCACAGAAGATCACTGCTCTTTCTCAGAACCCCAAATTTGACGTGCTGATGCATGAACCTTTGGCAGCAGGCTACAGGATTAAGTTGATCAGAAGTCTGTGCTGTGATGCCTGATCGGGACAGAACTGTTCTTTGCAAATTGCTTGGAAGGAGGAAGGAGGGGGCAGAAATGGGAGGACCCTTTTTATAATCCATCTTTGCTTATCTTCAGCTTGCATGTCATTCCTACAAAGGCTGAGAACAATGAGCAGCGGGCTGCAGAGGGTGGCGAAAGTCAAGTGCAGCCTTGAACACCTCCCCTGGAAGGCTCCATTGGATTAGGTGAACTCAGGCCGTGCTGACTGCCTGGCTGCAGGGTGACCAGTGTTTCTGTTATCCACTGTGATGGTGATGTTGATTTTTTTTTTTTTTTTTTGGTGTTTTCCGTTTGTATTTATTTCAAAGAATGTCTCGAGGTGGGCTGCACACCTCAAAACGTGCAGAACTACCCAGTGAATGCGAAATGTGTGTTTTCCCCAAAAATGTGTAAGACTTAAGACCTTGGGTTCTTGAATCAGAAAATTTTGATGAGATTCTGGTTCCACATATTTCTGGCCATGTGTCTTTGGGCAAGTTCCCTGACCATGTTGAGACTTACTTTTCTCATCTGCTGAGTGGGATTATTAATGCCTATCTCATCCGATTATTGATGGGACCAAAGGCAATAGACTTAGCACAGGGCCCACCTCACAGTAATACCAACAGCAGAAGTTTTGGGGTGTTATTTACCTCAAACTTAATCATTTTTAAATTGTACAGGCTGCCTTTTATGCCAATGGCCACTTCCAAATTCTCTCATTGTGTCTGGAACTTTGTTATAAGGAAGTTTGCTCCAGGGACTTGTGGTTTCTTGGAAGATCCCATTTGAAAGTATATCTTTCAATGTGAGTGCTGCTGTGTCTTAATTCAGAGAAGGTAAAATATTTAGCTAGGAAACATGGAAAGTAAATGCTATGGGTCTGAAAATACTAGTGTACCCATGAGTCTCACCCCGAGAGCTCTTAAAACACCAAGGCTTTTTCTCTTCTGGCAGCACATTTCAAAACCATGACGATAACAACAGCCACTATGGTTGTACGTGTGAGGCACTTACTGCGTGCCAGGCACTGTATCATAGCCCTTTCCAAGCCATAACTCATCTAATCATCACAATAATCCCCCAAGGCAGTTACTAGCTGCATCCCCATTTTACAGATGGAGAAACTGGCTCAAAGAGGTCCAGTCACGTGCCCAAACTAGGAAGTGATTAAGCAAGGATTCAAACCCAAGTCAGGCTACTTCTACAGCCCATGGCTTTAACCAGTCTTAAGTAAAAACATAAGACGGTGGTCACTTAACGTTCTATTCCTTCCCTTAGAAGTCTTTTTTGCTCCTGCTACCATTGGAGAGTTCATGCACTTCTCACCCCTCGTGCATGCATACATAATCGCTCAGTGTGTCTGACTCTGCGACTCCATGGACTGCAGCCCACTAGGCTCCCCTGTCCATAGGATTTCCCAGGCAAGAATACTGGAGTGGGTTGCCATTTCCTCCTCTAGGGGATCTTCCTGACCCAGGGATGGAACCTGTGGGCTCCTATGTCTCCTGCATTGCAGGCAAATTCTTTACCTGCTGAGCCATTGGGCAAGACCTTTCTCATTCCTCATGTTGGCACAATTCCACTTTAAGGAGCCCATTCATTTTTTTTTAAGTTTTTTTTTTTTTAATGTGGACTATTTTTAAAGCCTTTATTGAATTTGGTACAATGTTGTTCCTGTTTTATGTTTTGATGTTTTGGCCTTAAGGAGCATAGGATTTTAGCTCCCCAGTAAGGGATTGAACATACAACCCCTGTATCGTAAGGTGAAGTCCCAACCACTGGACCACCAGGAAAGTCCCCAAGGAGCCCATTCTAAAGCTACTGTTGTTATTGTTGTTTAAATGCTCAGTTGTGTTCAACTCTTTTGCAACCCATGCCCTGTAGCCCGCCAGGCTCCAGGATCCCAACCTAGGGATCGAATCTACATCTTTACCACTGAGCCACCTGGGAAGCCCTCTAAAGTGACTGTGCTGTGCTATGCTGTGCTAAGTGGCTTCAGTCATGTCTGACTCTGTGCAACCCTATGGACTGTAGCCCACCAGGCTCCTCTGTCCATGGGATTCTCCAGGCAAGAATACTGGAGTGGGTTGCCTTGCCCTCCTCCAGGGCATCTTCCTGACCCAGGGATCGAAACTGAATCTCTTACGTCTCCTGCACTGGCAGCTTGGTTCTTTACCACTAGTGTCGCCTGGGAAGCCTCTAAAGGGACTATTTTTAGGCAAAAGAATGACTCCAACGGTGGGAACATTTGGCTTTGAAGGAATACATTCTCTTCTCCATCTCTAAGATTTCAATACACAGCATTCAGGCACTGTGGTGACTGACCAAGTTACTAAAAAGATGGTCTCTGCTTTCAAGGAGATCCCTTTTAAAAGCAAATGCACAAATGAAAAGCCCCCTATTCACAGATATCCCACAATGTAGAGGAAAATATCCCCCAAGTATTGCAGTGAAGAAAACCTTTTCTTCCCAATGCTCACCTTCCCTCCGCACAAGTAATTAATTTCATAGCTAGAAAATCTCCCACCTATCTGGCCTGGAGACCCCATCTCTAGCTCAAACTAGACAATAACCAAGGGATAATCAAAAGATCAAAAATACATGATTTAAACCCCTCTTCACTGTGAAAAAAGAACATTCATATTTATTTATTCCTTATTGAAAAAAAAGATTTCATTTGTAACTCTAAAAGAATTCATAGTTTCTTTAGGCCATTGTTCTGATTTGGAGCAATTCATCACAGAGCGATAACACGCTGATGATGTGTTACACTAATACATCCTTACATTGGTAATGCTCTAATGATCTGGCAGGCTCCTAAATCACCAGAGAGCTGTCACTCCCGTGATGTGTTACTCAGAGATACGGCTCTGATCGGAGAAAGGCATCCAGGAACTCAACAATGGGAGAATTATATTTTTTGACTTCAGAATTTCTTGGCTATAAATAATAACCTCTTTCACAGAAAACAGAAAACTCAGCCTGAAACCAGGAGAAGCAGCAAAATTCCTTATATGTTTGAGTACACCCGAGATACCAAGATAAGCGTATAGATTTAGTGGCCTTGGCTGTGTGATAGAGGAGGCCACTGATAAGAAAATTTCTGAAGTATCAATGGGGTTGCTGAATGTGTTCCTGAAAGGTAATCAGTTGGGTGCTTACGGGTCCATTCGTCAGTGATGTGAATTTCATCAGTGCCCTAAAATAAACAGTGTTAAAACCTGAGTCAAGAGAAAAATGACAGGGTAAGGAGAGAGGTACCCTCTTCAGCACTGTTGGCAGGAGAGTAAATTGATATAACCTTTCAGAGGGCAGTTGGGCAATATCTATCAAAATTTAAAGCATGCATATTCTGGGCCCAGCAATTTCATTTCCAAAAATCTATCTTGCAGATATTCACACATGTACAGAGAATATGGGTGTGTAAGAACATTTACTGCAGCAACTGTTGCAACTAAAAAAAAAAGAATGCAAACAACCTAAATACCCATCAATAGTGGAGTGTTTAACTAGATCAGTCTGTATTCATTCTGTGAAGTTTAAGCGGCCATTACAAATTATGATATGGATCAATGGCTTTGAAAGTGTTGCAGAGACTTGTAGAGCTATGATTGTCAACTTCTTTGTGGACCGCTTGGGGATTCACCTGGGGAGGTAATAAAGATCACAGAGGCCCAAGCTCACTGAAGGAAAATCAGATCTAAACCTCTGTATTTCCATCAGGGTCTCCAGCTGGTGATGAGATACACTGAAACAAAAGAACCACTTTTCTGGAATACCTCTAGGCATTGGACACTCTGGATCCTCTCCCTAGCCTCACTGTGTTTGTGGATGTGTTCAGTCACTAAGTCAAGTCTGACTCTTTGCAATCCCATGGACAGCAGCATGCCAGGCTTCCCTGTCCTTCACAATCTCCGGGAGTTTGCTCAAACTCATGTCCATTGAGTCAGTGATGCTATCTAACAATCTCATCCTCTGTTGTCCCCTTCTCCGCTTGCCTTCAATCTTTCCCAGCATCAGGGTCTTTCCCAATGATTTGGCTCTTTGCATCAGGTGGCCAAAGTATTGTAGCTTCAGCTTCAGTGTCAGTCCTTCCGATGAATATTCAGGGTTGATTTCCTTTAGAACTGACTTGTTTGATCTCTTTGCTGTCCAAGGGAAACTCAAGAGTCTTCTCCAGGACCACTTCACTTAGGTAGGTCTCTGCAAAAGATTTTCTTACAAGGTTACTTTAAACAGGTTTGAAAACAATCCTATAGAAAGGTAGTTAAAATCATTGAGTCTTTATACTGTACTGTACAGTCATTCTCATTTAATGAGACACAACACAATGAATTAGGTTATATTACTATCACAATTAGATGCTTCCTTGGTGGCTCAGTGGAAAAGAATCTGCCTGCAGTGCAGGAGATGCAAGTTAAATCCCTGGGTCAGGAAGATCCCCTGGAGAAGGAAAGGGGGACCCACTCCAATATTCTTTCCTGGATAATCCCATGGACAGAGGAGCCTGGAGGGCTACAGTCAATGGGGCTGCAAGACTCGGACACAACTTAGTGACTAAACCACCACCACCACCACCATCCCAATTGGCAGACTAGGGGCACTAAGAGGATAATTCAATTCCTCGAGATCAGCACAGCTAGTAATTCTGGAGTAGGGACATGAACCCAAGCAGTGTGGTTTTAGAGCCTGAGTGAACTGCTTTCTGACTCCAACATGTATGTAAACCCACATATTTGTTGACTTGGAAACGGGCCCACAATATATGGGGTTTTTGAGAAGCAAGCTAATAAACAGCATGTGCAATTGGATACCACTTTATTATATATTCACAGGAAGGGATGGATGTGAAAAGAAAAAAAAAAATGAAGCTATATCCAAAATGAAGAAAATCAGAAGCATGGATCAGCCAGCTGGGTAACGTGTTCTAAAGATTCTGAATTTGATATACTCTATTATCAAACAGGCACAATAATGAGTCTTTCTCAAGTTGTATATGGGTGAATTGCCCTAAGGAAGCACATATGTACTGAAGCATTTCTGTATGCATAGCCCACATTCTTGAGACTGAAATGTGTTGGTTTCAGGGTCCCATTGAGGAAGGAGACCCTGTGTAAGCTCCATGAAAAGAAGAACCTCGTCTATCTTGCTCCTCCAATATCTTCAGAGCCTACTCACTGGAAGGCGATATAGTACATGATCCACAAACAGTTATGGAAGGAATAAGTGAATATTGTAACTACCGAATGCTTTTCTTGAAGGTTATGTGGCTGTATTGACCAGAATTTTTTCTGCATTTTAAGACTATTTTTTAGAGCAGTTTTAGATTCACAGAAAAATCAAGAAGTTGCAGAGATTTCTTATAGACCCTCTGCCCACACATATGCATAGTCTCCCTCATTAGCAATACCCTCCACTGGGAAGAGTTTACTGTTGGTGCTATATATTCTGCAGGTTTGGACAAGTATATAATGACACATGGGCTTCCCAGGTAGCTCAGTGGTAAAGAATCTGTCTGCCAAGCAGGAGACGCAGGTTTGACCCCTAGGTTGGGAAGATACCCTGGAGAAGGAAATGGCAACGCATTCCAGTATTTTTGCCTGGGAAATCTCAAGGACAGAGGAGCCTGGTGGACTACAGTCCACGGGGTCTCAAAGAGTTGAACACAACTTAGTGACTAGAACAACAACAACATTAATAACACAAATCCACCATTAGAGTATCATACATAGAGTATCATAAGAACATTCTCACTGCCCAAAAAATCCTTTATGCTCCACCTGTTCATCCCTCCTTCATCCTTAACTCCTCACAACCACTGATCTTTTTACCTTCTCCACATAGTTTTGCCTTTTCCAGAAGGTCATATAGTTGGACTGATATAGTAGGTGGCCTTTTCATATATGCCTCTTTCACTTAGTAATATCAATTTAAGTTTCCTCCAAGTCTTTTCATGTCTTGATAGCTCATTTCTTTTTAGGACTGAATAATATTCAATGGTCTGTATATATCCATTTATTCATTCACCTACTGAAAGATACCTTGGTTGCTTCCAAGTTTTGGTAACTATGAATAAAGCTTCTATAAATATTGTGTTCCAGTTTTGATGTGGTTCTCAGTTTTTTACTCCTTTAGGTAAATTCTAAGGAGAGAGGTTTTTGGATCATATGGTTAAGAGTGTGTTTAGTTTTGTGAGAAATTCCCAAACTGTCTTTCAAAGTGGCTATTCCATTTCACATTCCCATCACCAGTGAATGAGAGTTCCTGTTGCTCCATATCCTTGCCAGCATTTGGTATTGTCAGTGTTCTAGATTTTGGCCATTCTGATAAATGTGTAGTGGTGTCTCGTTGCTCTAATTTGCATTTCCCTGATGATATATGATGTGAAGCATCTTTTCATATGTTTATCTTCCAATAGTAGGTCTTCTCTGGTGAAGTATTTGTTAAGGTCTCTGGCTCATTTTTCAATTGGGTTGTTTTCTTACTGTTGAGTTTTAAGAGTTATCTGTGTATTTTGGATAACAATCTCTTATCAGATGTGTCTTTTGCAAGTACTTTCTCCCAGTCTGTGGCTTGTCTTTTCATTCTCTAGATAGTATCTTTTACATAACAGTTGGGGAAATTTTTTTAATCACAAGTTTGCCATAGGCAAGATAAAAGTTTTCTTGCTTTTGTTTAAATCACCTAATCTAGATAAATCTCCCTACTGGTTTTTTTTTTTAAGAATCAACAGATAGAATGGAATTGAACTCACTCAAGAGCCAAGGGAGAAGTGACACAAAAGAAGTAGCAGATGGTTCTCCTGTCTTCATGAAACTTACAAGTTCTTACCAGAATGAGAAAACATAGATTTAATGAAGAATTACAAAATGACAAAAAGTTTACAAATCACATGTTAGAATACATAGTGTAGGCTGAGTTAAAGGAAAAGGAAGAGTCTAAAATAGCCACAAAAGACATAAAGTTTTAATTGGACTTTATAAAAATAATGTGCATTAGCCAAGAACATTAGTAGATTGTCTATGTAAAGTATCTAGACCAGTGACTCTCAACTATTGCATATTGCATACTAATGAACCATCAATCTGGCACAGAGAAACAACCAGATTTTGCTGAATGTGACATTTTTTTAATGGGGGCACAGCTGAAAAAGGATACAGTTGCAGTAGCATCTGTTTGATGGACAGTTTAGCTGAGCAGGCAGGAAAACATAGAGATGGTCCAACCTACTGTGAGGGCTTCCCTGGTAGCTCAGCTGGTTAAGAATCTGCCTGCAGTTTTGAAGATCTCAGTTCGATTCCTGGGTGGGGAAGCTCCCCTGGAGCAGAGTATGGCAAACATATCCATTGGGTAGTCACCCACTCCAATATTCTCATGGCTCAGATGGTAAAGAATCCACCTGCAACTCGAGAAACCTGGATTTGATCTTTGGGTTGGGAAGATCCCCTGGAGGAGGGTATGGCAACCCACTCCAGTATTCTTGCCTGGAGAATCCACACGGACAGAGGAGCCTTGTGGGCTACCGTTCATGGGGTCCCAAAGAGTCGGACATGGCTGAGCAACTAAGCACAGCATATAACCTACTGTGAATGAAGAGTCAAGTATAACGTCAAATGGGCAAGAGCTTTGGGGTACTTAAGAGAGTACCGTCAAGGCAGTAAACAACTCTACTCAAATAGCAGGGTGGTATGGAAGAGTGACTACTAATTGCTTTATAAACACTGGACGATATTGTGATACCATGGTTGATGACATTGTAATCACTGGCAATTTGTTTAAAAGTTGTTTTTTAGTCTCTTAATCACTCCAAGAGGGCTGCCAAAATTCTAATATTTAAGAGTGTGCCATGAATCCCCAAAGTCTGAGAACCACTGATTTACATCCTCTCCCACTCATATTTTCTGTTTCATTTTATAGTTTTGCATTTAGTACACAGTATTTTAACAATACCAAGCAAAATCATTGGGGGCTGTGGAATTTTATGATTACCTGCAGTTAAGTTGGGAAGATTCTTTCTAAAAATAACTTTTTATTTTGAAAGAGTTTAAAACTCACACGAAATCACAAAAATATTAAAGTGTTCCCATATACCCTGCACCCAGTTCCACCCAAAGATTACGTTTTGTATAACTGTAAAAGTCATCAAAACCAGGAAACTGACATTGGTTGAACTGACAATACTTTGACTCAGGTTGTACTGTTTATTTTTACACACAGTATTTTTCAAGTACAGACAGTCCCCAACTTATAATCTTTCAACTTATGATTTTTTGACTTTACAATGATGCAAAAGCAATACAAATTCAGTAAAAGCAGTACTTCAAATTTTGAATTTGGATCTTTTCCCAGGCTAGCCATATGTGGTACAATCTTCTCTTGTGATGCTGGGCAGTGGCAGCAAGTCACAGCTCCCAGTCAGACATGCAATCATGATGGTAAACAACTGATACACTTACGACGACTCTGTACCCATACAACCATTTCCGCTTTCACTGTTAGTACAGTATTCAATAAATTACATGAGATATTCAGCGCTTTATTACAAAACAGACATTATATAAGATGATTTTGCCCAACTGCAGGCTAATGTGTTTCGAGCACATATTCAGTAAGTTCAGTTTAGTTCAGTCACTCAGTCGTGTCCGACTCTTTGCGACCCCATGAACTGCAGCACGCCAGGCCTCCCTGTCCATCACCAACTCCCAGAGTTCACCCAAACCCATGTCCATTGAGTCGGTGATACCATCCAACCATCTCATCCTCTGTCATCCCCTTCTCCTCCTGCCTTCAATCCTTCCCAGCATCAGGGTCTTTTCAAATGAGTCAGCTCTTCGCATCAGATGGCCAAAATATTAGAGTTTCAGCTTCAATATCAGTCCTTCAATGAACACCCAGGACTGATCTCCTTTAAGATGGACTGGTTGGATCTCCTTGCAGTCCAAGGGACTCTCAAGAGTCTTCTCCAACACCACACTTCAAAAGCATCAATTCTTCCGTGCTCAGCTTTCTTTATAGTCCAACTCTCACATCCATAAATGACTACTGGAAAAACCATAGCCTTGCCTAGACAGACCTTTGTTGACAAAAAAATGTCTCTGCTTTTTAATATGCTGTCTAGGTTGATCATAACTTTGCTTCCAAGGAGTAAGCGTCTTTTAATTTCATGGCTGCAATCACCATCTGAAGTGATTTGGGAGCCCAGAAAATAAAGTCAGCCACTGTTTCCACTGTTTCCCCCGCTATTTCCCATGAAGTGATGGGACCAGATGCCATGATCTTCATTTTCTGAATATTGAGCTTTAAGCCAACTTTTTCACTCTCCTCTTTCACTTTCATCAACAGGCTCTTTAGTTCTTCTTCACTTCCTGCCATAAGGGTGGTGTCATCTGCATATCTGAGGTTATTGATATTTCTGCCAGCAATCTTGATTCCAGCTTGTGCTTCTTCCAGCCCAGCGTTTCTCATGATGTACTCTGCATATAAGTTAAACAAGCAGGGTGACAGTATACAGCCTTGATGTACTCCTTTTCCTATTTGGAACCAGTCTGTTGTTCCATGTCCAGTTCTAAGTGTTGCTTTCTGACCTACAAAGAGATTTCCCAAGAGGCAGGTTAGGTGGTCTGGTATTCCCATCTCTTTCAGAATTTTTGACAGTTATTGTGATCCACACAGTCAAAGGCCTTGGTATAGTCAATAAGGCAGAAATAGATGTTTTTCTGGAAATCTCTTGCTTTTTTGATGATCCAGCGAATGTTGGCAATTTGATCTCTGGTTCCTCTGCCTTTTCTAAAACCAGCTTAAACATCTGGAAGTTCACGGTTCACATATTGCTGAAGCCTGGCTTGGTAAGTTAGATGCATTAAATGCATCTCAACATGATATTTTCCACTTACGATGGGCTTGTTGGGATGTAACTCCGTCATAAGTCAAGAAAAATAGGTCTACAGGTAATCTACAGAATATTTATAAATAAATTAACCAGACTTCGAGTTTTTAACTTTGAAACATCTGAGACATTTAACTCAGTATGTTAACTTGCTCTGCAAAAGTGAGTATAAAAGTTTAGTTTGGGTATCTGAAATTTAGAAAGCAATATATAAAGCACGAACATCTAGTATATATTAAGCATTGAACTAGTAGTCAGAGACCCCAGTAGTGCCTTCATGCAGTTCACAGTCCAGGGGGGACTACAACCAGCAAATGCCATTAGGAACATAGCAAGAAATATTCTGTGGTGTTTCTTGGGAAATGCATGGGAACACAGAAGGAAAGACATCTAACCTGGGTTTGGAAAGTCATAGAAGGCTTTATAGAGCAAGGTGAAACCTGAAAATTACATAGGAGCCAGCCAGATACAAGAGGGGTGGGAGAGACGTTCGAGGCAACCTGTGCTAAGACCCAGAGGTGAGAAAGATCATGATCTACCTACAGGACAGACAGAAGCTTTGTTAGTGGAGCCCAGCATAGGAGAGGAGATATTAACCCCACAGGAGGGCCAAATCATCTATTAACCCCTTAGTTAGGGGTCACAAAGGGTCGGACTCGACTGAGCACACACACACACACACACACACACACACACACTCTCTCTCGCTACTTTATTAATATGCCTATACTGACCATTATTAGTGACATCCTTAGAGGTGATGTTTACCATGAAGTCCTCAATTGCACTTTTTTCCCCCTAGGTTGACTTACTGTTGTTTGTTATTCTCAGTTTTGTTCATTGTTCCTATTGATTGGGTTTGGGTTCTGTTCTTGCTTTTTTCATTAATTTCAGTTTGGGAGTCATCTTGGGCACAACTGGGTAGATGGAAACTGAGGTCTGCAGAAAGGTGCGTTGTTTGTCTATGGAGTGGATACAAAGATGAGTAAGGAAAGGGGCTTGCCTTTGAAAAAGCAGTTAGCCTAGAGGGATAATGGAAATGGCTCTTGCAGTAGTACAGAGAGTTCAGTAGTATGCTAATAGTAGGGGAGGGTGCAAGTCAAACAGTACGCACAGCATCCTCCAGCCACATCAAGCCTCGGGTATGTTTTGTTTAACTTCACGAGTGACTATAAAATATTTGAATTAATTGTCAATAGTTGAAAATTAAGAACTTCTTCAAAATCTCTATGTCAGGCTTCTCTTGAAAAATAGAAAGTTTTTGCCACACTGGACCTGTCAGTCATTCCATAGGATGGTAACTGGCCAGAGCCGCTGGGTAACTACTGCGCATGCGTCACCAGGACTTCCGCCCCTACTCTGCCCCACTGTTTTACTCCCCACTTCCATCACTCACTTATGTTATTTCTATATGTCTATGCCAGGCCCGCGTAGACAGTGAGGCTAATCACCCATAGTGTAAATGCATAGGAAAATGTCGTGAAGGCTACACCCCATACCTCAATAGAGATTACCTGTGAGAAGGGTCATGGAGTGGAGAGACATTCTGTTTTCCAATTTACATCTGCATTTTTGAAGATTTTAGAACAAGAATGTTTTATTATTATAACGTTACAAATCAATGTTTATTAAGAAGTTATAATCATGTGTGTAGAAAACTAAAAATACCTTAAGAGCAGAATAAATGGATTATTAGATATTCTTAGAAGGGAGAGAAATTATCTTCAACTGAGAAAATTCTCCAGGAATGAGTTGTGAGATTATGCTAGAATCTTAACTTGGTTCATTATTTGACATTTAGCAGGACAGATGCTATATGAGAAAAGTGTTAGTTGCTCAGTCGTGTCTGACTCTTTGGGATCCCATGGACTGTAGCCTGCCAAGACTCCTGTGTCCATGGAATTCTCCAGGCAAGAATACTGGAGTGGGTAGCCATTCCCTTCTCCAAAGGATCTTCCTGACCCAGGGATAAAACCTGGGTCTCCCACATTGCAGGCAGATTCTTTACTGTCTGACCCACCAGCGGCAATGTATTTTCAGTGAGTAGCTTCCAGAACACATATCATGGCAAAACAGCCAAACTGGAAGGTCAAATAGGACTAGAATAGGTGAAATCTTGGACATAGTAGGTGACATTGAAGAAAAAAATCAGCCGTAGACTAAGTCTGTTGTTCTCTTTTTGCTTTTATTAGTACAAAAATCAGCAAGACCAGGATTCATATCTATTTAAGATGAGAACGTCTGGGCCAGTTGGGCTTTTGCCTGTCCCATGCTGCTGCTGCTGCTAAGTCGCTTCATTCGTGTCCGACTCTGTGCGACCCCATAGACGGCAGCCCACCAGGCTCCCCAGTCCCTGGGATTCTCCAGGCAAGAACACTGGAGTGGGTTGCCATTTCCTTCTCCAGTGCATACAGAGACACAAAAACGCATGATCATGAGTTGGGCAAACCCCAGAAAAACCTTATTCTTCTCGACACATCCTAAGGACAAGGGTATGTTCAAATGAATAAACACTATTTAAGCAGATCAATCAGGCAGAAATAATGGTCCTGGTAATTTTGATCTTCTCAGCTTATTCTCTGAGCTCCCTAAAAGAATTCTTTAATCAAATTTTATTTTTCAGTTTCCATTAAAACCTAAAATAAGAGAATCCCAAGCATGTTTCCAAAGTCTACAGAAAGCAATGAAAATAAACTTAATCGTCAGCTGGAATACAGCAAATAAAAAGAAATCATTCTTCCTCTCACTGAGTTTTCAGGAAAGAGGTAACACAAAAATCACAGTTTTTAAATCCATAAGGAACTACAATTATTTGCCTATACTTCCAATTTATGGCTCTGCAGACAAACCAGTTTTACTATGAAGATTTTTAAAATAATCCCCTTCATCTTAAAAGAAGTTTGGATGAGATGAATCTGTTAGTCCTCCTAGCTCTGGGAGCCTATGCTTTATGACAGTAAATTCTCTCAAACAGCTGTTGTTTTTTAAATAACTAATTAGCACTACCATGGCTGGCTACTAAAGTTAATTGGGGGAAAAAGAGTCTAGCAATGAATTATTTCAATCCATGTGGTGATTTCTTTATTATGGGCTATCTCTAAATTTCTAATGTGATTGTTTTATTATAAAAATAATGACAATATCCATTAAATACTGAGTGTTTTTATGTGCCAGACACTTAACTGGTGGTGTCTTTTTTAATCTTGACATCAATCTATTAAGTAGAATTTAACGTCCCCCATTTTATATATTAGAAAACTAAGGCTCCAAGGGTTGAATACCTTCCCAAGGTCTCAGAGATAAGAAATGATGGAGCCAGGACTCAAATCCAAATTGATTTTCTGCCAAAACTTTTGTTCTTATTTGTTCCACCACACAGTGTCCAGATTTAAAGATAAGCTGTTTTTTATCAGAAGAAGCCAAATTTAATCCATCCCTTTGATTGATTGATTTAGTGATAGACCATATAGTCTCTATTAATAAGACTCCAATAAGGAAATAGGAGCCAATTTTTCCTATCATTGTTCATTCTTCACATTTTAATATAGATTTATATTTCCCTGTACTTATAATGCTCACGTAAAAAGAATCAGAGAGCTATAATTATTTTCATTGTCTCAAACATGATCTGCACTTTTAAGAAGATTCTTAGAAATATGTATCGTAGGCCTCCCACCCACTCCCAAACATAGCTTTATTACTCAACCATCTGCATAGTTCCCTTGACAAAGAGTATGTCACTTTCATACTTAATAGCTGAGTAGGATTGATATGATACCAAACAAATGCCTTTCTGTTCAAGAGAATCTATACTTGAGAAAACATGTTTCCCCCAGGAAGCCTCCATTTATCCATCAGGATGAATCATGAAGATGGGTGACAAAGGCAATTCCCCAAAGAGAGGATTTGCTTGCGTGCTTTGATTGGTTGGGCTTTAGGCTCTGAAAAGTACACCTGCAAATTAAGCATGTGAATTATCTTCTCAATGTCTTCTCAGTTTTGTTCATTTCAGTGGGAGAAGAGTAAGGCAGTGTTTAGACCCAAAGCACTTTCCAAATGGAACACACAAGTTGGATCTAAACATTTACTAAGACACACTCTGAGTCCAGTCACATTATTTCAAACAGAAACATCATTTGGCCAGAAATGACTTCAGGACAGAGCCGATTCCAACATTCACCGTGGCTACAAAAAGGATTCTGTTTTGGCCAGCAAAGACTTCCAAAAAAACATTGCTAGCCATCCACGGAAAAGGAGTGAGTGCCCCCTGGTGAAAATGTGGGAAATGTTTCCATATGTTATTTTTGGCTGACAAGAAGGTGCAGATGTCTTCACAATAAAAATACACTCGCTAGGAGTGCTCATCTCCTTGAGAAGAGTTGGCACAGTTTGGAGCACTGGATCCACAGTGTGGCAAAGACACACAAAGAGGGGAAGACTGTCAAAGCCCTCACCGAGACACAGCTAAGGGGCAGGCACCCAAGTTACACAAGCTGCGGATCATGGGTGACTTTTGTTGCATTTTCTCCTACCCCTGTTGGAAGGTCTCTTTTTCCGCCCCTCTCCAAACCCATTCTCCACTCATCTACACGCTGCTCTGTGTCCTGGAAGCTGACCTTTAGAGATTCTATAAACCTGTGTCCTTGTTCTGTGGTTTCTAGTTGGATTCAACCAAGGGAAAACACCACCAGGTAATCAGAGGGTGGGAGGAGAGAGACACTGGACCTCCCTCTTTGCCAGTACAGGTTGGGAAGCGATTATGTCCCTCAACCTATACCTCAGCTCTCTAATGTACCTTTCCCACTACAGGGCCTAGTGAACTTTCCCTTCCAAAGTCCCTTCAGGCTTACAGTTGCTCTTTCCTGTCGCCGGCTTGGGGCACTTCACCTTTCTTTATTGGGTTCCTTTAATCCTGCCCACACATTTGTATAAAGTCCATATGGTAAACATATCCTCTTAGCCCTTGTGAACATATCATCGTCACTTATCCTCATGTCCTCTGACACAGTACTTTGCATTTGTTTCCAATTTTCCACAATAGGCTTCTATCCCAATGCAACTGCAGGGATGCTGAAGGTTACTGGTTGTCCCCATTACACCAGTTCTGACCACTTGGATTGCGGTGAGGTCAGAAGAATCAGAAGGTGGGGACTTTGTTTTCAGGGTCTTACCCACCATCCTATTCTCCAGGGGTTTAATTAAGCCAACTGCCACTCTCTCTGGAGAAGGAAATGGCAACCCACTCCAGTATTCTTGCCTGGAGAATCCCAGGGATGGAGGAGCCTAGTGGGCTGCCGTCTGCGGGGTCGCACAGAGTCGGACACGACTGAAGTGACTTAGCAGCAGCAGCAGCCACTCTCTCTTTCCAATTGCTGGCTTCCACTGCTTCTCTACATTTTGAACAGGAAAAAGAAAGACTGTTTACATTTAGCCTTCCCCTATCTCACTAGGAGGGAAGGAGAACACGGTATACTCTCAGGAGGGATCTAGACAATTAAGCAAACAGTGGACTGGTTCTGTGGATCTGGAGTTGGGAAGACTGGGCGCTCTGCAAACGGCAGGAACAGAAGGGCAGCATGTTGAGTTAGCTTCCAGGGTATCCAGCCCAGAGTTTTTTAAACAAAAGAAAACAGGCATGGTTGGACCCTGCTAGTTAGACCTGTACTTCCTTTGTTAGTCTACTATAAAACGGTCATCCAAGATCTTGCCTAAATATACTTCATTGATGCTGTGAATGGCAATGAGAAGAACAGGAGTATGGACTTTGGCTCTAAACCTGGAGTCAACTTCCAGATCCGCTCCCCCCTTCAGTTCAGTTCAGTTCAGTTTAGTCGCTCAGTCGTGTCCGACTCTTTGCAACCCCATGAATGACAGCATACCAGGCCTCCCTGTCCATCACCAACTCCCAGACTTCACTCAGACTCATGTGCATCAAGTCGGTGATGCCATCCAGCCATCTCATCCTCTGTCGTCCCTTTCTTCTCCTGCCCCCAATCCCTCCCAGCGTCAGTCTTTTCCAATGAGTCAACTCTTTGCATGAGGTGGCCAAAGTATTAGAGTTTCAGCTTTAGCATCAGTCCTTCCAAAGAACACCCAGGAGTGATCTCCTTTAGAATGGACTGGTTGGATCTCCTTGCAGTCCAAGGGACTCTCAAGAGTCTTCTCCAACACCACAGTTCAAAAGCATCAATTCTTTGGCACTCAGCTTTCTTCACAGTCCAACTCTCACATCCATACATGACCACAGGAAAAACCATAGCCTTGACTAGACGGACCTTTGTTGGCAAAGTCATGTCTCTGCTTTTGAATATGCTGTCTAGGTTGATCATAACTTTTCTTCCAAGGAGTAAGCATCTTTTAATTTCATGGCTGCAATCACCATCTGAAGTGATTTGGGAGCCCAGAAAAATAAACTCGGCCACTGTTTCCACTGTTTCCCCCGCTATTTCCCATGAGGTGATGGGACCAATGTCATGATCTTAGTTTTCTGGATGTTGAGCTTTAATCCAACTTTTTCACTCTCCTCTTTCACTTTAACAAGAGGCTTTTTAGTTCCTCTTCACTTTCTGCCACAAGAGTGGTGTCATCTGCATATCTGAGGTTATTGATATTTCTCCCAGCAATCTTGATTCCAGCTTGTGCTTCCTCCAGCCCAGCATTTCTCAGGAGGTACTCTGCATATAAGTTAAATAAGCAGGGTGATAATATACAGCCTTGATGTACTCCTTTTCCTATTTGGAACCAGTCTGTTGTTCCATGTCCAGTTCTAACTGTTGCTTCCTGACCTGCATACAGATTTCCCAAAAGGCAGGTCAGGTGGTCTGGTATTCCCATCTCTTTCAAAATTTTCCACATTTATTGTGATCCACACAGTCAAAGGCTTTGACATAGTCAATAAAGCAGAAATAGATGTTTTTCTGGAACTCTCTTGCTTTTTCGATGATCCAGCAGATGTTGGCAATTTGATCTCTGGTTCCTCTGCCTTTTCTAAAACCAGCTTGAACATCAGGAAGTTCATGCTTCACGTATTGCTGAAGCCTGGCTTGGAGAATCTTGAGCATTACTTTACTAGCATGTGAGATGAGTGCAATTGTGCGGTAGTTTGAGCATTCTTTGGCCTTGCCTTTCTTTGGGATTGGAATGAAAACTGACCTTTTCCAGTCCTGTAGCCACTGCTGAGTTTTCCAAATTTGCTTGCATATTGAGTGCGGCACTTTCACAACATCATCTTTCAGGATTTGAAATAGCTCAACTGGAATGCCATCACCTCCACTAGCTTTGTTCATAGTGATGCTTTCTAAGGCCCACTTGACTTCACATTCCAGGATGTCTGGCTCTAAGTGAGTGATCACACAATCGTGATTATCTGGGTCGTGAAGATCTTTTTTGTACAGTTCTTCTGGGTATTCTTGCCACCTCTTCTTAATATCTTCTGCTTCTGTTAGGTCCATATCATTTCTGTCCTTTATCGAGCCCATGTTTGCATGAAATTTTCCCTTGGTATCTCTGATTTTCTTGAAGAGATCTCTGCTGCTGCTGCTAAGTCACTTCAGTTGTGTCCGACTCTGGGCGACCCCATAGACGGCAGCCCACAAGGCTCCACCGTCCCTGGGATTCTCCAGGCAAGGACACTGGAGTGGGTTGCCATTTTCTTCTCCAAGGCAGGAAAGTGAGAAGTGAAAGGGAAGTCGCTCAGTCGTGTCCAACTTTTAGTGACCCCATGGACTGCAGCCCACCAGGCTCCTCTGTCCATGGGATTTTCCAGGCAAGAGTGTTGGAGTGGGTTGCCATTGCCTTCTCCGGAAGAGATCTCTAGTCTTTCCCATTCTGTTGTTTTCCTCTATTTCTTTGCATTGATCGCTGAGGAAGGCTTTCTAATCTCTCCTTGCTCTTCTTTGGAACTCTGCATTTAGATGCTTATATCTTTCCTTTTCTCCTTTGCTTTTCACTCTCTTCTTTTCACAGCTATTTGTAAGGGCTCCTCAGACAGCCATTTTACTTTTATGCATTTCTTTTTCTTGGAGATGGTCTTGATCCCTGTCTCCTGTACAATGTCACAAACCTCTGTCCATAGTTCATCAGGCACTCTATCAGATCTAGTCCCTTAAATCTATTTCTCACTTTCACTATATAATCATAAGGGATTTGATTTAGGTCATACCTGGATGGTCTAGTGGTTTTCCCTACTTTCTTCAATTTCAGTCTGAATTTGGCAATAAGGAGTTCATGATCTGAGCCACAGTCAGCTCCCGGTCTTGTTTTTGCTGAGTGTATAGAGCTTCTCCATCTTTGACTACAAAGAATATAATTAATCTGATTTTGGTGTTGACCATCTGGTGATGTCCGTGTGTAGAGTCTTCTCTTGTGTTGTTGGAAGAGGGTGTTTGCTATGACCAGTGCTTTCTCTTGGCAAAACTCTATTAGCCTTTGCCCTGCTTCATTCCATACTCCAAGGCCAAATTTGCCTGTTACTCCAGGTGTTTCTTGACTTCCTACTTTTGCATTCCAGTCTCCTATAATGAAAAGGACATCTTACTGTGTGATAAGGACAAATTTTACTTACTTTACTTCTAAGACTAACTGTTCTCAACCATCAAATGAAATGACAATACTTTTAGAATTGGGTGGTATTAAGGGTAAATGGCCCTGGAGAAGGGAGTGGCAACCCATTCTAGTATTCTTGCCTGAAGAATCCCAAGGACAGAGGAGCCTGGCAGTCTATACTCATGGGGTCACAAAGAGTCAGACACGACTGAACGACTAACACACACAAGGGTTAATGGGGCTTCCCAGGTAGCTCAGTGGGTAAAGAACCTGCCTGCAATGCAGGAGATGCTGGAGATATGGGTTCAATTCCTGGGTCAGGAAAATCCCCTGGAGGAGGGCACAGCAACCCATTCCAGTATTCTTGCATGGAGAATCCCATGATCAGAGGAGCCTGGTGGGCTACAGTCCATAAGTCGCAAAGAGTTGGACACAACTGAAGTGACTGAGCATTACACAGCACAACATAAGGGTAAACGAGGGCTTACCAGGTAGCGCTAGTGGTAAAGAACCCATCTGCCAATGCAGGAGACATAAGAGACATGGGTTCAATCCCTGGGTCAGGAAGATCTCCTGGGGGAGGACATGGCGACCTACTCCAGTATTCTTGCTTGGAGAATCCCCTGAACAGAGGAGTCTGAGGGGCTGCAGTCCATGGGGTCTCAAAAAGTCAGACACAACTGAATTGACTTAGCACACACACAAGGGTAAATGAAATCATGGAGTCGAAGTACACCGTCCCAGACACAGAGCCAGAACTCCAAGACGTGATTTTGCTTCCTCCCTTTCACTTCCCAAAGTATTGTAGGGTTCTATATCCTCACTAAAATTCAACAATTAGATCATCATAAAGAAAATTGCTTAGAGCTAACATAAAGATGGCATTGTTCTGCATCAAGAAAATTTCTCCTTGCTTCCTTTCACATCTGCTCAGGATTGACATACTAGGAATCATAAAATGAATGAAAAGAGTTAAATATTGAAGGCTTATTATACAACAGGCACAACACTAAGACTTTTAAAAATGTTATGCTTATCAAAAATATAAATGCACGTATTTAAGGTGTTAAAATAATTAATGATAATATACTGTATGATGCAGGGAACCCTACTCAGTGTATTGTGGTGACATAAATGGGAAGGAAATCCAAAAGAGAAGGGATATATGTATACGTAGAGCTGATTCATTTGCTGTGCAATAGAAACTAACACAACAACATTGTAAAGCAACTATACTCCAATTAAAATTTTTTTAATTAAAAAAAAACCACAGAATTTTAAAAATAGATCCTGTGGATCCCCTCTGCCTCTCCCTCTTTTGGATGGGACAGATAAATAAAAATTGTTTAAACATTGCTTATCAAAAACATCCTTATGGGATTTCCCTGGTGGTCCAGTGGTTAAGACTTCACCTTTCAATGCAGGGAGTGTGGGTTCAGTCCCTGGTCAGGGAACTAAGATCCCACATGACTCATGGCCAAAAATTAAAAACAAATTCAATAAAGACTTTTTAAAAGATCCGTGTCAAAAAATCTAAAAATCCTTATTCTACGCTCATACTTGATTTCACTACGTATGGAATTCCCAGTGGGAGTAAATGTTTTCAAATTCTGAAAGCATTTCTCCATCATCTTCCAACATCTATTGTGGCTGTTGAGAAGTGTGAAACCATTCCGATTCCTGGTCCTTTTTTTGTGTGGCTACTTTTCCCTCTCCCTCTTTTCTGAGATCTGTGGACCTGGTGTCAATCATTTTCTGTCCACTGCGCTGATATCTCTGTGGCCCTCCCTATTTGGGAATTCACCCTTCACTTCTGAGAAACGTTCAGTTGTCTGTCCCTCCATGTTCTCTTTCTGGAACCCCATCATTCAGATCTTATACTTTCTGGGTTGGTTCTCTAAAATTTCTTCCTCTCTATCATTTCATCTGTTTACTCAGCTTTCCAGGATATATTCTTCACTTCATCTTTTCCCTGGCTTAATCCTCAGTCTCTTCTATGGAATGTCTCATTTCTGTTCTCACTTAGAATTACTGAGAGTTCTATTTTATTTTCTAAATGTTCCTTTTTAAAGCATCCTGTTCTTGCTTTATGCATGCAATGATAAAAGGATTTTTTTTCTTAATTTCTTTTCCCTACATGGGCTCCATTTTTTCCCAGATTGTTTTGTTGTTATTGATTTTTTGTTGCTCATTTTTATTTCTATCTTTCAATGTTTAAGCTTTCTCTTATGTCTGGCAGTGCAGTGATCTGTTGTATTTGAGAGTATGGAGATAGGAATTCTCTGACAGTCTAGCGATTAGGACTCCAAGTTTTCACTGGGGTGGCCCAGGTTCACTCCCTGGTAGGAGAACTAAGGTACCCAAGCCATGCAGTGTTGGGGAAAAAAAAAAGGAGTGCAGAGAGAAAACACAATTATAAGCTCTGATTGAAAGATACTGACCATGAAGATGACTTGGTGATCTTGCTGGACCATTCCCTTGAAAAACATCCACAAAGTAGATCAAATTCTCTAGATAAGACTGATCACCTCCTAGGAAGGAGAAAAGCCAGAAAGTCACTTCCGAAAACTGAGTGAAGGAAGAGTGGGAGGCCTTAGCGGCCAGGATGCATTGGCTCACTCAAATGCCTTGTTCACTTAAAAAGGGGACTCTGATGCCCTGCTTTACTCCACCCGTGATCCTAAGGCTTGGAGTGTGTGGCTTAAATCAGGTTGATTTTTAGCGTTCCACACTACAGACTTGCGATTCCGTTTTCTGAAGTGTGCTAAGTTGCACACTATCCTATTTGTCTATTAACAGCCTCTAAAAACTTATTGCTCTGTCTTCTCTCCCATTTATGTATTCAGTGCAAAACACCTTCTTTAGGGCTTCCCTGGAGGCTTAGTGGTTAAGAATCCGTCTGCCAACGCAGGGAATATGGGTTCAATCTGTGCTCCGGGAAGATCCCACATGCCAGAGGGCACCTAAGCCTATGCGCCACAGCTACTGAGCCTGTGCTCTAGAGCCTGCATGCTGTAACTACTGAAGCCCACTTGCCTAGAGCCTGGGCTCTGCAACAGGAGAAGCCATGGCAATGAGAAGCTCGTGACGAGTAGCTCCCACTCGCTGCAATTAGAGAAAGCCCGCATGCAGCAACAAAGACCCAGCACAACCATAAATAAATGAATGAATAAATAAATCTTAAAAAAAAACCACCTTATTTAGTGGTGTTTCTGGAGAGAATGAAAGCAAATGAGTAAAATCCACGGATTCCAAACGTTTTCTTTACTCAGATGTTCCAAGAAGCACTTTACATATATTACTTGATTTTCTCCTCACAATCCCCCTCTAAGCAAAGTACAATTATTATCCCCATTTCACAGAGGTGGAAATCAAAGCTCAGAGGGATTAATTTACCCAAGGACGCACAACCAATACAAGGCATAACTAGGATTTAAAATTTGCTCTGACTCCAGATCCTCATTTGTTGTTGTCGCTGTTGTGTATGTGTGTGTGTGTGTTGATTATGTTTTGGCTTTTTGGCTGAGAGACATGTGAGATCTTAGTTCCCAGACCTGGAGAAGTCCTAAGCAGTGGACTGCAGCCTCATTTTCATCCACACTGGGCTCCTCTGTCCATAGGATTTCCCAGGCCAGAATACTGGAATGAGTTGCCACTTCCTCCTCCAAGGGACCTTCCTGACCCAGGAATCAAACCTTCATCTCCTGCATTTCCTGCATTGGCAGGCACATTCTTTATCATTGAGCCACCTGGGAAGTTGTACAGCAATCATGTAGATCTAAAAAGAAAAATACATGGTTGTGACTCTGGACCCTAATCTAAAGTCCCCTATGATGAGCTTCCCTTGTGGCTCAGCTGGTAAAGAATCCACCTGCAATGCAGGAGACCTGGGTTTGATCCCTGGGTCGGAAAGATCCCCTGGAGAAGGGAAAGGCTACCCACTCCAGTACTCTGGCCTGGAGAATTCCATGGACTGTGTAGTCTGCTGCTAAGTCGATTCAGTCATGTCCGACTCCGTGCGACCCCATAGACGGCAGCCCACCAGGCTCCCCCTTCCCTGGGATTCTCCAGGCAAGAACACTGGAGTGGGCTGCCATTTCCTTCTCCAATGCAGGAAAGTGAAAAGTGAAAGTGAAGTCGCTCAGTCGTGTCCGACCCTCATCGACCCCATGGACTGCAGCCTTCCAGGCTCCTCCGTCCATGGGATTTTCCAGGCAAGAGTACTGGAGTGGGGTGCCATTGCCTTCTCCACTGTATAGTCTATAGGGTTGCTAAGAGTCAGACATGACTGAGTGACTTTCACACTCACACACTCACATGGTGAGCAGACATTATAACAAAACTTGACTAAATTTGAATTAAAATGCATTACACAAGTATTTGTACTCTGACATCTTGGGTTTAGTTAAGCAATTGTTTGAAAGTTTGGATTCCAACTGGCATCTTATTGGATTGTAATATACTGAGTAACATTCTAAATAAAATGCTGTTGAGTGAACAAAGAAGACTGAAATACGAGCTTCAGTGAATATTTTGATCAAAGTCAATAATTTCATCAGAGGTACTTCAGCTGGTAAAATAAGGTAGTCTAATATTCAAACTTTTTATAATGTGAGCATACAAAATTAAATTTTCTCTCTCAGCTCCTGATCATTGCTTTTCATCAACTGTTTGAGGAAGTAAGAGAGATTCATAATGCTTTCTTCCATGAGGAGGAATCTGCTTTAGCATAAGACTCCTGGCCTGTCTCTGCCCCATCACCCATGCCAGATGAGAGCAAGTGAAGAGAAGAAACTGAAAATGCATAGTTCCCTCTCTTCCTCTCTCTTTCCTTTTCATAGGCTAATTGTCCACCAGAAGCATCTCCCCGCCCCCCTTATTCTAAGGTCCAGGGCTGCCTGTAACTAGTGTGTATGGATTCATCAGTGTTCCAACCAGAAAGAGATTTATTACAAGGAACTGGCTTATGAAATTGTGAGAGTTAGCTAGTGTGCTAAGTCACTTCAGTTATGTCTGACTCTTTGCGACCCCATGGACTATATAGCCCATCAAGCACCTCTGTCCATGGGATTTCCCAGGCAAGAATACTAGAGTGGGTTGCCATTTCCTTCTCCAGAGGATCTTCCCTACCCAGGGATTGAACCCACATCTCTGATGCTTCCTGCATTGGCAGGTGGGTTCATTAGCACCATAAGGAGTGCCTGGGCATGCTGGAAACTCTGGTGCAGAAGTGGATGCTGTCATCCACAGGCTTAATTGGTCCTTCCTCAAGGAAACCTATTTTGCTCTTAAAGACTTTCAACTGATTAGTTCAGACCCACACACATTATCCAGGATAATCTCCTTTACATAAAGTGCACTGATTACAGATGTTGATCACATCTGCAAAATACCTTCACAGCAACACCTAGACTCTGGTGTTTGACTGAGTAGCCAAAGGGATACATAAAACTGCCTATGACAATAGTAAGTTCATTGTTGACCCAGGCCTAAGTCACATTCTCAGATACCAGCTTTCCTTCGCACATAGTTCAAGAAGTAGTTATTTGAATAAATGTATGAATGAATGATTTTCTCTATCTGCTTACCCTTTTCAATATTTTTGGAACTCAGGATGCAAGAATGATTACAATCCATTGTGGCCTCTCAAATTCACCCCACCCTTCCCCCACTTCCCGGGCTGAGTCCAGTAGGTTTGAGGAGCAACAGTAGCCAAGAAAGAAGGTCAACAGCAGAAAAGAAATGTCCCAGGGGGCAAAGAGGGGTCCCCATGGCATTGCCTGCAGCCCAGACCATTGTGGGAGTACCCAATCTAGGGCTTTGAGCAAATTCAAAGCAAGTTTCCCTCGACCTCAGATTGGAACAGGAAAGCAATTCAGTGTTTCTCATGATCCCCAATGGGATGCAGAAGTAGCTGGTGAAGATTAAAGCTAGAAAGGCTTGGCTTCCAGAAGTGAAGGACAACACAGAAGCTTGGATCGAGAACCCAGGCCAGATGCACCATCTCAGCAAATGCCAGCAGGGTGACTTGCAGGCCCAGGAGACTCAATATCCATCTTCTACAAAACTGTAACATGAGTTACAGAAACTAGGTATAGCCCAGGAGAATCATGCAGAGTCGAGTGGAATGGACCCTGAATTATTTTTTGTACCATCTTCCATCATCCCTCTCAGGATGGAAGTTCAATAAGCAAATTATGTTGGATTATGGAAAAATAGCTTTACATTTCCCACATATCAGAATTTGTGGACAAATACTCATGTCTAGCTACACAAAGAGACTGAGACTGATGATGAGGACTGCAAGCACTTTAATCTCAAAGCCTACCTCCTTTCCTTCCTTCCTTTCTTTCCCTCTTTTTCTGTTTCTTTCCTTCTTCCTCTCTTACTTTTTCTGTGAAATAGACACTTTTATATCTTTCATCATTTTGCATTGTTGTTGTTTAGTCATTAAGTCACATCTGACTATGGGTTCCCATGGACCGCAGCCTTCCAGGCTTCTCTGTCCATGGGATTCTTCAGGTAAGAACACTGGAGTAGGTTGCCATTTCCTTCTCCAGGGGATCTTCCCAACCCAGGGGTCAAACCCACGTCTATTGCACTTGCAGGCGAAGTCTTTACCACTGAGCCTCCAGGGAAGCCCTTCATCATTTTACAGCTAAAAGTGTGACCTGAAGTGCCTAGGATCTTCTCAAGAATAGAAGAGACAATAATGCCTGTTATTGGAACAGAAAAAAAATGCTATTACCACCAAACAACTGTGCAATTATATGGCAGCATAGGCATGTTAACTAACCTTATAGTGTTCATCATTTTGTGATGTAAGTGTGCCTCAAATCCTCACGTTGTACACCTTAAACTTACTCAATGTTATATGTCAATTATATCTCAATAAAGCTGGAAAAAATGAAATGAATCAATGAGTTCAACAAACTATAGCCTTGTCTCATGTGCACCTCCCCATCTATATGTCATACCTCCATAAAAAGTTCAAAATATGTACCTATAGATTATCTACTGGGTTGGAGTTGTTGAAAGTGGAGCATACCTTTCATGACAATACAGGTATACGTGGTTATGTATGGATTCAGACTCTCTGAAAAGGAATTCCCCAAGTGTAGCTTTAAATTATTTTATTGAGTTCTGTTAGTTCTCAGTTCTGGCAAAAGTGGCCTTAAAATTTAGATTATAATTTTCCTGGGGTTGAGCGACTAAATATGAGGCCTAACCAAAAATAAAGATGGTCTTTCTATCTGTGAATGTCGTCAACAATATCTCTGACAAATAATTAAAGTTTTGCTCGCTTAGTAGCCATTTATTAGGTATTTACTATATCTAGAGTTCCATTCCAGTCCCAGGGGATACAGTGGTGAGGAAGATGGGCACTCTGGCTGCTCTCAGGGAACGTATGTTCTGGTGTTGTTCAGTCTCTAAGTCATTTCCAACTTTGTGCAACCCCATGGACTGTAGCATGCCAGGCTTACCTGTCCTTCACTATCTCCCAGAGTTTGCTCAGATTCATGTCCATTGAGTCCGTGATGCCATCCAACTGTCTCATTCTCCGTTGACCCTTTCTCCTCCTACCCTCAATTTTCCCCAGCATCACGGTCTTTTCTGATGAGTTGGCTCTTTGCGTCATGTGGCAAATTATTGGAGCTTCAGCATCAGTCCTTCCAATGAATATTCAGGACAGATTTCCTTTAGGATTGACTGGTTTGATCTCCTTGCAGTCCAAGGGACTCACAACAGTCTTCTCCAACACCACAGTTCAAAAGCATCAATTCTTGGGCACTCAGCCTTTTTTATGGTCCAACTACCATGTTCATACATGACTGCTGGAAAATTGGTTAGACAGAGTGGTTAGACAGATCATTGTTGGAAAAGTCTACCCCCAATAACTTTAATTATTAAAAATGGCTTCCAAACCCAAGTGTCCATCAACAGATGAATGGATAAAGAATATGTGGTATATATACACAATGAAATGTTCAGTTCAGTTCAGGTCAGTCACTCAGTCATGTCCGACTCTTTGCAACCCCATGAATCACAGCACGCCAGGCCTCCCTGTCCATCACCAACTCCTGGAGTTCACTCAAACTCATGTCCATCGAGTCAGTGATGCCATCCAGCCATCTCATCCTCTCTTGTCCCCTTCTCCTCCTGCCCCCAATCCCTCCCAGCATCAGAGTCTTTTCCAATGAGTCAACTCTTCGCATGAGGTGGCCAAAGTATTGGAGTTTCAGCCTTAGCATCATTCCTTCCAAAGAAATCCCAGGGCTGATCTCCTTCAGAATGGACTGGTTGGATCTCCTTGCAGTCCAAGGGACTCTCAAGAGTCTTCTCCAACACCACACTTCAGAAGCATCAATTCTTCGGCGCTCAGCCTTCTTCACAGTCCAACTCTCACATCCATACATGACCACAGGAAAAACCATAGCCTTGACTAGATGGACCTTTGTTGGCAAAGTTATGTCTCTGCTTTTGAATATGCTATCTAGGTTGGTCATAACTTTCCTTCCAAGGAGCAAGCGTCATTTAATTTCATGGCTGCAATCACCATCTGCAGTGATTTTGGAGCCCCCAAAAATAAAGTCTGCCACTGTTTCCACTGTTTCCCCCTCTATTTCCCATGAAGTGATGGGACCAGATGTCATGATCTTAGTTTTCTGAATGTAGAGCTTTAAGCCAACTTTTTCACTCTCCTCTTACTCAGTCATAAAAAAAAGAATTAAATAATGCCATTTGCAGCAACATGAATGGACCTAGAGATTATCATACTAAGTGAAGTAAGTCAGTCGGAGAAAGATAAATATATGATTTTGCTTATTTTGTGGAATCTTTTTTTAAAATTGGTACAAATGATCTTATTTACAAAGCAGAGTCAGACTCAAACAGACATAGAGAACAAACTTACTGCTACCAAAAGGAAAGGGGGGCGGGGATAAATTAGGAGCTTGGAATTAAAATATACACACTAATCAACAGGACCTACTGTGTAGCACAGGGAATTATATTCCATGTCTTTTAATAACCTATAATGGAAGAGAATGTAAGAAAAAGAATATGTATATATATATAACATGTATATACAACTGAATCACTTTGCTGTACACGTGAAACTAACACAACACTGTAAATCAATTATATTTCAATAATTTTTTTTTTAAAAAAGATGGCTTCCAAAGTCTCTATCCCCATGGAATTCACCCAATGTCATCTATAAAGGAGCAGAACAGACTTGTAGGTCTCCTGAGCCTCCTTTTCTCTGGACTCAGCAGTCTTGGTCCCTTTCCCCTTAATCACATTTGATACCATTTCATTTACCCCACTTTCCAGCCATCCTCTGGGGACAAGCTCCAGATTGGCGAGATACTGATTAAAGTCCTAGACTCAGAACCAGACACTAATACAATATTCTAGGTGAGACTTGACCTAGAGCAAGGTTTCTCCACCTTACACAACTGACATCTGGGAGAGGATAATTCTTCATGTTGGGGCTGTCCTGTGCATGGTATAACGTGGAGCAGCATCCCTCGTTTCTAGCTGTGACAAGTAAAGATGTCCTCAGACCTTGCCAATGGCCCCTGGCCGACAAAACGGCGCCGAGTTAAAAACCACTGACCCAGAAACAGCACAATGGCCCGGGTTTCTGTCTGGACTCTCTACATCTACCCGTAAGCCTCCAAATTGTCGACTTTACATGGACTTCTCAGGCAATAACTACAAGTTTTATCTTGCTTGCCCTAAACTATATAACCCAAAATAATTATGTACACACATAAAATAAAGTAGAATAAAAAGACAACTGCCCAGAAAAATACAAAAGTGGTGCTATGACCCCCAAAGAAGAAACTCTCTCTCTCTTTTTGCTCCAATAAAATAAAGTTAGTAGTTTTATTTTTACATCCATGTTTCTTTCAGGAGAGAACTGTCAGAGTAGAATTAAACAGGCAAAATTTGAGGCTCGGTGACCAGATGAAAGAGACCCCAGGTCCAGAAACAAAGTACGTGTAAGTTTGATTTCCCACCAACCCCATCCCCCACCCTATTATGCCGGGGAGGCGTTGAGGGAAGTTTATGGGAACGATAGAGCTCCAGCAGACTGTCAGATTCTTAGCACCCTCAAGAGTTGTCCAAGTCAAAATCAAAAATCTGTTCTTCATCGTATGCTTAATAAACAGAACTTATCCTTGACTGAATGAATAACAGTCTGGTGTGTACAAAGCAAATTAGGTGGGCAGTGCACTTTCACCCTAGAACTGAAGGAGAATCTCAATCAGGCTGAATTTAGCTTAGCTGGTACACTTTTGAAATGGGCAATAGACTGGATCCTGGTTACTTTGTAAGCCATAGAAGTTCAAGTTTGTGACTAATGTTAGTTTAACATTTCTCTGTCAGGACAGACTAGAATTCTCTTTCTGGAACGAGATCAGCTTGCCACCAAATCACACTTTGGGCATAGGCAGTGTAAACCCTTAGTGGGGTTAGAAGGTAACCCTTAGAAGGTAAACAAAGTGATCTATTCTCTTTTTTTCTTCTTTTTCCTGTCTGTAACAAATGCACTTTGAGTGATCCTTCTTAAGAGTTGTGGGCAGGGTGGGCAGAGACAGTAGACACATTATTTTGTGTTTGGTGTGCATAACTGGAGGAATTCCTTCAGGCTTGGGGTAGGAAGCAGGCAGTGAAAGGCCAATGGTTGATTCCTTTGTGTAGTTTTTATTGTGCATGACTAAATGTATTAGACATGTTGGATCACAGAGAATATGCATCTGTGAATCACGGCCCTGTTGAATTTGTATGTGTTTTGCCTGCTAATATCAGCTGCCCTTTCCAGCTACAAAAGCCCTCCCTATTAACATGATATCTGAATTACCTTAATAAAATTAGAGTCAGAACGTGCTATGTGAGTCTTCTGCAAGAAACAAAGATCTTTCCCAATGTCTTATATATATATATATATACTGATTTTCTGTGATTCATGTTTTCTTCAAAATAAGAAAAAATGAGGGATGATGTGGAAGTAGGCAGCCATTGCACAGAATAGGGAATGATGGACATAATAGGTTTTAGAAACAATTCTTTATAGCCTCCAACAAACTCCAAGTAAATGCACATTTTTTAATGTAATCTTTCCAACAAAAAAACCATTAAACCTCTACTATGTGAACGGAGTTTGGCTTAGCTAGATCATGTTCCATTTAGTCGATGGAAAACTACTGATTCAAAGGACAGACACTTCTGTAAATAGATGGGTGGGTTTTTATTCTTTTGTGGATGGAGAAGTAATAAAGTATTGCACCGGGCTCCTACCAGACAGCAGGGGGAGAAAGCTGAATGTCCTAAGGTTTTCATCAGCTTTATTGTCATTCCTCGGAAGAAGAAAAATGAGATTTACTTAATCGCAGAAGTATGACAAATTTCTTTCTTTGAATCTCAGAATGTTTTCCAGTGAAGATTTTCAATTTAGAGAGATTATTATTTAGGGGGGAAATCCTTGAAAACGTCTTTGCTCCCTGTTTTAAAATCCCTCACCAAGAAGATTACTGCTAGCTTTATTGCAATGTCACAAAGCCAGGTGCTTTGTGTGTAAAACAAAGGTAGCGAGGTGTTTGGAAAGAACTCTGGACCAAGAGTAAGGGGTCTGTGTTCCTGGCCCTCCCTCTACTGTGTGACCTTAAATAAGTCACTGTCTTTCTCTATGTCTTGGTTTCCCCGCTTGCACAAAAGGAGGGCTTTGAGCTAGATTATCTTCAAGGCCCCAGCAGCTCAAAGAAACCTCAAGATTAACTGTGCTCCTGCCTGCCAGCCAGATATCACTCTGAACAAACGCTTTCACTCTGCGTAATGTCTGTTTCCCCAGACACATCATGGAAGATATTTTCTACCTGAAGTTACAATTTCACCACTTACGTACCCCAATATCATTTAAGGTCTCCTCCTTCTGCTTTGAAGTTCAAAGAAAGAGAAGACTCTGCTTAATGAGAATGGCCCCTTTGAAATGCTCCCTTTGCAGCTGCAAGCTGGCGGATCCTGCCCTGTACAAAGGCAAGGAGGCTATTGTGATGCAGATGTGCTCCAAGCTGCGTCGGCAGCAAGAACATTTCCATGGGTCTTTACTGTATTTCTTCTATTATTCATAGAACACAATGTAAATGAAGCCATAAATTTCACCCCCCCACATACTAGATGTAGAAAGAAGATAATGGAAATTGTGAATTATGAATGAATCACTGTTATTGTAATTCCTTAAGGATTCTGATGGAGATGATTAAATTCTCGCAAAGACACCGATTCGAAACTTTTATGCCGGAGTACTTAGTCATGCTGCTTGGAATTTCACAAGGAATGGCATAGAGATGATCTTGCTTTTGCATTTACCTGCCAAATCTTCTCATAGATAATCTGCCTAGGCTTGGACCTTATTAAAGATGAAGATTTCATTCCTACAGGAGGGAAAAGTGTTGCAAAATTACACGTATCTTCCCACTCGTCAGACATATTGCTTGGGATCCTAAACACATAACAGGTGAAAGCTTTAACCCTGAGATCTTGAAATTTATTTTTTCTTTTAGAAAACAAAATAATTAGGAGTCCCTATCCTTCTTTAAAAACTGATCCAGCAACCTAATAAAGTCAAGGATGCAGATTTTTTTTCCCCTCTTTTAAATTTGTTTTGATAACAGGAATTCTGGTCAGCAATTATTCTCTCAACCCTGGTATACAATTCTTCTCAATAACGACAGTGGACCATGAGATTCAGAAGCCGTTCTGGTTTTGATAATGATAGAAAGTGATTAGAAGTACTTCACTGGGCACTGAGATAAAGCCTCTGGAAAATTTCAACCTTAATCCACTTTAGTCTTGTGCCAGGCTTTTAGAAGGTTATAGTCCCCAAAATGAGATTTGAGATGATATTTAACAGTTCAAGTGTCATTCTGGAAGGAGTTCTCTTTTGCAGAACTCCAAAATAGATTTTTGACATTTTTATGCTACCGAATATGTATGAATTGATAAAGATATAGGCATATGCAAGCTTCTGTTCAGTAGTTGCTTTCAAGTCTCAAACACAAAATAGTTTAAAATTTAGAATATATGTGATTACGCAGGGTGTAAAAGGTACCATTGGAGAGTCTTCATAAAAGTTTCTACTATTCACCAAAATGTAGTAGATGCAAAATGAACTAGGAGTTCTTAGGCAGCCAAGAGCCCTTCCCTGATCCTCAACATCCTTATTTGCAAAATGAAAAATTTGGATTAGATGATGTCTAAGGTATTTTCCAGCTTTAACTTTCTCACTTCTTGAATAGAAAGCAAATTCAGTTCAGTTCAGTTCAGTTCAGTCACTCAGTCATGTCCAACTCTTTGCGACCCCGTGAGTTGCAGCCAGGCCTCCCTGTCCATCACCAACTCCCGGAGTTCACCCAAACCCATGTTCATCAAGTCGGTGATGCCATCCAGCCATCTCATCCTCTGCCATCCCCTTCTCCTCCTGCCCCCAATCCCTCCCAGCATCAGAGTCTTTTCCAATGAGTCAACTCAACTGAGATGCAAATATTCTTACTTTACTGGGCCTAGGCTAGAAGGTGTACAAAAAGCTAGGACTCTAACCTCTATCATGAGGCCTTGGGAGTGTCCTGAAAGTCTTGAAAGGGTGTTGTCTATATAGAGCCAAGTTTGAGATCACAAACAAGGACACTTGAGCTACTAGCCAAGAGGAGTCTTTGCCAGTTGCCAGAGGTGTGGTCAAGGCTTCCCTGGTAGCTCAGTGGTAGAGAACACTCCTGCCAATGCAGGAGACATGGATTCATACCTGGGTTGGGAAGAACTGGAGAAGGAAATGACAACCCATTCCAGTATCCTTGTCTGGAGAATCCCATGGACAGAGGAACCTAGTGGGCTACAGTCCATGGGGTGGCGAAAGAGTCAGACATGACTTAACAACTGAACAACAACAATTGTGTGTAAAGTCCCTGGCACATATTGGATTTTATATATGTGTGTGTGTGCATGTGTGTGCTTAGTTGCTCAGTCGTGCCCAACTCTGCAACCCCATTCACGTATATATACATATACATGTGTGTGTGGGTATATATATGTATACAGATATAACTACTCCAATATTCTTGCCTGGAGAATTCCATGGACAGAGGAGCCTGGTGGGCTACATTCCTTGGGGTCACAAAGAGTCAGACATGACTGAGCAACTAACACACACACACACACATTATATATATATATATATATATATATATATATATACACACACATCTGAATAACTGAATTACTTTGCTGTACACCTGAGAAATTGTAAATGAACTACACTTCAATTTTTAAAAAAACAAAAGATTAAAATTAACATTTGTGAGGAATTTAATGATAAAAAATTAACAAGTTAAAATTATTTACTGATGCACTAATTTCACTTTTAAAGAACTGACCTTATAGCAATGATAAAACAGAAGAAGAAAAGTCAGTCACAGGGTGAAAAGCAATGTATCATTGTGACGAGCAGTATGGCCTCTAGGAATTCCAGAGCCAGGTTGCCTGTTCTGCCATGGCTCAGTTCAGTTGAGTCACTCAGTTGCATCGAACTCTTTGAAACCCCATGGACCACAGCACACCAGGTCTCCCTGTCCATCACCAACTCCTGGAGTTTACCCAAACTCATGTCCATTGAGTCAGTGATGCCATCCAACCATCTCATACTCTGTCATCCCCTTCTCCTCCTGCCTTCAATCTTTCCCAGCATCAGGGTCTTTTCAAATGAGTCAACTCTTCACATCAGGTGGCCAAAGTATTGGAGTTTCAGCTTTAGCATCAGTCCTTCCAATGAACACCCAGGACTGATCTCCTTTAGGATGGACTGGTTGGGTCTCCTTGCAGTCCAAGGGACTCTCAAGAATCTTCTCCAACACCACAGTTCAAAAGCATCAATCCTCCGGCACTCACATCTCTTTATAGTCCAACTCTCACATCCACACATGACTACTGGAAAAACCATAGCCTTGACTAGATAGACCGTTGTTGACAAAGTAATGTCTCTGCTTTTTAATATGCTGTCTAGGTTGGTCATAACTTTCCTGCAAAGGAGTAAGTGTCTTTTAATTTCATGGCTGCAATCACCATTTGCAGTGATTTTGGAGCCTAAAAAACTGAACTCAGCCACTGTTTCCCCATCTATTTGCCATGAAGTGATGGGACCGGATACCGTGATCTTAGTTTTCTGAATATTGAGCTTTAAGCCAACTTTTTCACCCTCTCTTTCACTTTCATCAGGAGGCTCTTTAGTTCCTCTTCACTTCTGCCATAAGGGTGGTGTCATCTGCATATCTGAGGTTATTGATATTTCGCCCAGCAATCTTGATTCCAGTTTGTGTGTCTTCCAGCCCAGCGTGTCTCATGATGTACTCTGCATATAAGTTAAATAAGCAGGGTGACAATATACAGTCTTGACATACTCCTTTTCCTATTTGAAACCAGTCTGTTGTTCCATGTCCAGTTCTAACTGGTGCTTCCTGACCTGCATACAGGTTTCTCAAGAGGCAGGTCAGGTGGTCTGGTAGTACTATCTCTTTCAGAATTTTCCAATTTATTGTGATCCGCACAGTCAAAGGCTTTGGCATAGTCAATAAAGCAGAAATAGATGTTTTTCTTGGAGAAGGCGATGGCACCCCACTCCAGTACTCTTGCCTGGAAAATCCCATGGACAGAGGAGCCTGGTGGGCTGCAGTCCATGGGGTCACAAGGAGTTGGACACGACTGAGCGACTTCACTTTCACTTTTCACTTTCATGCACTGGAGAAGGAAATGGCAACCCACTCCAGTGTTCTTGCCTGGAGAATCCCAGGGACGGGGAAGCCTGGTGGGCTGCCATCTGTGGGGTCGCACAGAGTCGGACATGACTGAAGCAACTTAGCAGCAGCAGCAGCAGATGTTTTTTTGGAACTCTATTGCTGTTTCCATGATCCAATGTATGTTAGCAATTTGATCTCTGGTTCCTCTGCTTTTTCTAAATCCAGCTTGAACATCTGGAAGTTCACAGTACACGTATTGCTGAAGCCTGGCTTGGAGAATTTTGAGCATTACTTTACTAGCATATGAGATGCAATTGTGCAGTAGTTTGAGCATTCTTTGGCACTGCCTTTCTTTGGGATTGGAATGAAAACTGACCTTTTCCAGTCCTATGGCCACTGCTGAGTTTTGCGGACATATTGAGTGTGGCACTTTCACAGCATCATCTTTCAGGATTTGAAATAACTCAACTGGAATTCCATCACCTCCACTAGCTTTGTTCATAGTGATGCTTCCTAAGGCCAGCTTGACTTCACATTCCAGGATGTCTGGCTCTAGGGGAGTGATCACACCATCGTGATTATCTGGGTCGTGAAGATATTTTTTGTACAGTTCTTCTGTGTATCCTTGCCACCTCTTCTTGATATCTTCTGCTTCTGTTAGGTCCATAGTCTTTCCCATTCTATTGTTTTCCTCTATTTCTTTGTACTGATCACTGAGGAAGGCTTTCTTATCTCTCCTTGCTATTTTTTGGAACTCTGCATTCAAATGGGTGTATCTTTTCTTTTTCCTTTGCTTTTCACTTCTCTTCTTTTCACAGCTATTTGTAAGGCGTCCTCAGAAAGCCATTTTGCTTTTATGCATTTCTTTTTCTTGGGGATGGTTTTGACTCCTGTCTCCTGTACAATGTCACAAACCACCATCCATAGTTCATCAGGCACTCTATCAGATCTAGCCCCTTAAATCTATTTCTCACTTCTACTGTATAATGGTAAGCGATTTGATTTAGGTCATACCTGAATGTTCTGGTACTTTCTAAATGTTGCACCATCACATGTTCTCTAAACCCATGATCACTCTTCTAGATTCAGAGCTCTGTTGCCTGTGTCAATAGATGCCTGAGTTTCTCATCACTGAGTCCCAGGATGATATTTTATTTTTACATATGGAAACAGCCATATCAGGTCAACTCACACAATGGTTATACTTAAGTTCATTTCAGTTGCTCAGTCGTGTCTAACCCTTTGCAGCCCCATGGACTGCAGCACACCAGGCTTCCCTGCCCATCACCAACTCCCAGAGCTTACTCAAACTCATATCCATTGAGTTTGTGATACCATCCAACCATTTCATCCTCTGTCATCCCCTTCTCCTCCTGCCTTCAATCTTTCCCAGCATCAGGGTCTTTTCAAAGGAGTCAGTTCTTTGCATCAGGCAGCCAAAGTATTGCGGCTTCAGCTTCAGCATCAGTACTTCCAATGAATATTCAGGACTGATCTCCTTTAGGATTGACTGGTTGGATCTCCTTGCCATCCAAGGAACTCTCAAGAGTCTTCTCCAACACCACAGTTCAAAAGCATCAGTTCTTTGGTGCTTAGCTTTCTTTATGGTCCAACTGTTACATCCATACATGACTACTGGAAAAACCATAGCTTTGACTAGATGGAGCTTTGTTGGCAAAGTAATGTCTCTGCTTTTTATTATGTTGTCTAGGATCATCATAGATTTTCTTCCAAGGAGCAAGCATCTTTTAATTTTATGGCTGCAGTCACCATCTGCAGTGATTTTGGAGCCCCCAAAATAAAGTCTGTCACTGTTTCCATTGTTTCCCCATATATTTGCCATCAAGTGATAGGACCAGATGCCATGATCTTTGTTTTTTGAATGTTGAGTTTTAAGCCAACTTTTTCACTCTACTCTTTCACTTTCATCAAGAGGCTCTTCAGTTCCTTTTCACCTTCTGCCATAACGGTGGTGTCATCTGCATATCCGAGGTTATTGATATTTCTCCCGACAATCTTGATTCTAGCTTGTGCTTCATCCAGCCCAGCGTGTCTCATGATGTACTCTGCATATAAGTTAAATAAGCAGGGGGACAATATACAGCCTTGATGTACTCCTTTCCCAATTTGGAACCAGTCTGCTGTTCCACATCCAGGTCTGTTGCTTCTTGACCTGCATAGAGATTTCCCCAGAGGCAGGTCAGGTGGTCTGGTAGTCCTATCTCTTGAAGAATTTTCCACAGTTTGTTATGATCCACACAGTCAAAGGCTTTGGTATAGTCAGTAAAGCAGAAGTAGATGTTTTTCTGGAACTCTCTAGCTTTTTCTATCATCCAGTGGAAGTGGATGTTGGCAATTTGATCTCTGGTTCCTCTGCCTTTTCTAAATCCAGCTTGAACATCTTCAAGTTCTTGGTTCACATACTATTGAAGACTTGCTGGAGAATTTTGAGAGTTACTTTGCTGGCCTCTGAGATCAGTGCAATTGTGCGGTGGTTTGAACATTCTTTGGCTGTATTTAATAATATATAGTATTACTATATATTATATAATAAATATATGGTTATATTTATTATCTATAGTTAATGCATATGGTTAACATAAATATATGGTTATATTTATAATAGATATATGGTTATATTTAATGAATATCAAAAAAGACAAATCAATTATTTCTCATCAGGCAGATAATACTCCTCACTCAGGAGTATTAGCATCACAGATACAGCCCATATTCATTCTTCATCTATTTCAATACAATAACACTAGGAGACAAATGCCAATGATTCATCCCTTAAAACATACTAGGTAGGGGACTTCCCTGGTGGCCCAGTGGCTAAGACTCTGTAATCCCAATACAGGGGACCTGGGTTTGATCCCTAGTCAAAGAACTAGATCCCATATGCCACAGCTAATAGTTTACATGTGGCAATTTAAAAAAAATAAAACAGATCCCACATGCTGCAAGACTTCGAGTGTCACAACTAAGACCCAGTACAGCCAAACAAAAAAAATTAATTAATAAAATTCACCTTGATGAAGTTTATTTTAAAAAAAGAAAGCTATACTTGATCTTAGCCAAAAGGCCAAGAAATGATGACTCTAGAGTCTATTATACAGATGGAAGTAAATCAGAAAGATAAAAACAAATATCATACATTAACACATATATATGGAATCTAGAAAGATGGTACTGATGAAGCTAGCTTCAGGACAGCAATGGCAATGCAGACATAGAGAACAGAGTTGTGAACACATTTGGGGAAGGAGACAGTGGGACTAATAGAGAAAGTAACATTGAAACATACACACTACCATATGTGAAATAGACAGCCAGTGGGAATTTGCTGTATGACACAGGAGTGCTAAGCCAGTGCTCTGTGACTACCTAGAGGGATGGGTGGGAGGTGGGAGGAAGGTTCAAGAGGGAGGGGACATATGTATGTCTATGGCTGATTCACACTGATGTATGGCAGAAACCAACACAATCTTGCAAAGCAATTATCCTCAAATTAAAACTAGATAAATTTTTTTTTAAAAGCTAGGTAGAAATCCTTTTGTGCCCTCATTGCTCACTCATGGTGTTAGGTCATACTTCCATAGCAACTGCTGTTTCTCTTATCATTGCTTGATTCACACTTGTAATTACCTGCCCAAATTCTGTCTTTCCCTGTGATGTTAAGCTCTGACTTCGCAGGGATTGTGTCAGTGTGATTCACCATTCCATGCTTAGTTCCATAGTGCCTGGCACACAGCTAGCATTTCATAAATATCTATGGAATGAAAAAGTGAATGAATAAATAAAGCCAACTCATAGGACTGCCTTCAAGCACCCTGGAGAGAGATACTCCTCTTTGGAAAGACAGACTCTCACAGAGAAGGAAGTGTAAAAGATTTTGTGGGCCTCAAAATGATCTGCCTGCTGGCCTGCTATGATTACCAAATTTTCTGCACAGATTCACCTCTCCGGATTCACACACATCATCCCCAAGTAGCTCCTGTTAAGTCGTTCTTACTTAAGTGGCATATTTAGGCCATATCAGAAGAAAAAGTAGTTGACAAGAATGAACTGAACATTCTGAGGTTACAGGAGCATATGGGATTTAGGCTTGGGAATAACTACTTCAATTAAAATGATTCTTTCCAAGTACAATTTGCAAAATGTAATTTTTATGTCTGACTCTCCCCGAAAATCTTTCACCTTTTTATGACATTTCCATAATTACTTTTGGAGAGAAAAGTTTCTTTTTCTAAAAGCTATGGGTTTCTGAAATATCAATGATTCTTTCCTCAGTCCCACAGTTCCTCAATTAAGATAAAGCAAAGGTTCAGTTTATACAGAAGCCTGGATGGGCCCATCGGTGGTTTATGAACCACGTAAGGTATTAAAAAAGGAAGGGACAAGAGAGAGGTTCCCAAGTATTGACTGCCCCTCAAAATGATTTCAGACTTTTTTGTATATTTCCAAGTCTCTTCTTTGTTGTTATTGTTCAATTGCTAAGTCATGTCCGACTCTCTGTAACACCACAGAGTGCAGCTCACCAGGCTCCCCTGTTGTATACTGTCTCTGGTAGTTTGCTCAAATTCATGTCCATTGAGAGGGTGATGCCATCCAACCATTTCACCCTCTGCCACCCCATTCCTCCTGCCCTCAATCTTTCCCAGCATCAGGGTCTTTTCCAATGAGTCAACTCTTTGCATCAGGTGGCCAAAGTATTGGAGCTTCAACATCAGTCTTTCCCATGAATACTCAGGGTTGATTTCCTTTAGGATTCTCCCTAGAGATTTCAAATCATAGGTCTGGGATGGAACTCAGGCATCTGCATCATAACAGCCCCCACATGATGTCATAGGTCAGACATTTAGAGTCCCACTAAACTCCTTTCAGGCTTTGACATTCTAAGCATCTCAGTCTTTTCATCAGCCAAGGAGCACCCTTCCCAGCAGCCCCTGCTTCATAAGGGGACCATCAAAGGGCAAGAGCTCTGCACCTACACTGTTCTGATTGGTGGTTCTCACCAGTGAGAACAGCAGCCACTGTTTACTGAGTCTCTACTTAGCCAGGCTCTCAACACATGGCAAGGGAGCAAAGGGCTTATCCAACATGACCTTAATTCCTGCAGCAACTCTCCCAAGTAGGTCTAATAGCCTCCCTTTCACAAATGAGGCAATCAAATGTTTCGGGAGGCTGAGAAGATTGTCAAAGATTCTTGATTTTGAAGTGATGGAAGTAGGATTGGAACTCAAAGCGGTCTAATTCTACAAGTAGGTTTAACCACTGCACTAGCCCATCTGTCATGACAAAGGTCAAAGGCTTCCCATGTAGACAGAGGCACTGGAGACAGGGCTTCACTGGTGGCTCAGAGGGTAAAGAATCTGTCTGCAATGCAAGAGACTCAGGTTCGACCCCTGAGTCGGGCAGATCCCCTGGAGAAGAGAATGGCTACTCACTCCAGTATTCTTGCCTAGAGAATTCCATTCCAGGACAGAAGAGCCTGTGGGCTACAGTCCATGTATATGTATATATACCACATTTTCTTTATCCATTCATTTGCTGATGGACATTTAGGTTGCTTTCATGTCTTGGCTATTATAAATAGTACTTCAATGAACATTGGGGTGCATGTATCTTTTCGAATCAGAGTTTTCATCTTTTCCAGATATGCTCTAAGGATATACGCTAGGTCATATGGTAACTCTATTTTTAGTTTTTTCAGGAACCTCCATACTGCTCTTCCAAGTAAACTGTCTAATGTACAATGGATTTCAATTTTTTCCCATTGTAAAAAGTCAGACATGACTGAGCACAGGAGACAAATAGTGTGGCATTCCCCACTCATGTGCAAAGAGACTCTAATAGAGCCAGTTCTCTACAGCTTTGAAGAGGAGAGATAAAACAATAACAAACTCTTTAAATTTACATTCTGCCTGAATCTGCATGTTTGCCAAATTCTACAAGGCCAAGATCTAGGGAAATATTTTGTTTAACTGTCAAAGAGGTAGGTAAAGAACAAACAAGAATAAAATGATTTGCTCAACACCCAGTGGTATAATGAACTTACAAACACTGTGCAGGCTATACCTGTAAATATCTACTGCCGAGGCTCTGGGCAAGCGTGTAGCTGACGTTTTCATTCTGGATTCTTAAATAAATACTCCATAATTATTATCTACATATTATTTAAATGTAGATAATTTCATATGGTTAGTGTTTTAAGAGATTGAGGTATTTGTGAAATATCTACCCATTTCTTAAAAACTGCCATATTAAGAGAGGCCAGGTTCATGCATAAATCAGCCAACAATGATGGAACACTAAGAGATAAATGTCTATGGGTCACCTCAAGTTACCAACAGGGAAATTCTATCAATCTAATGGACTCGATAAAGGACAGAAATGGTATGGACCTAACAGAAGCAGAAGATATTAAGAAGAGGTGGCAAGAATACCCAGAAGAACTGTACAAAAAAGATCTTCACGACCCAGATAATCACGATGGTGTGATCACTCACCTAGAGCCAGACAGCCTGGAATGTGAAGTCAAGTGAGCCTTAGGAAGCATCACTACCAACAAAGCTAGTGGAGGTGATGGAATTCCAGTGGAGCTATTTCAAATCCTGAAAGATGATGCTGTGAAAGTGCTGCACTCAATATGCCAGCAAATTTGGAAAACTCAGCAGTGGCTACAACACTGGAAAAGGTCAGTTTTCATTCCAATCCCAAAGAAAGGCAATGCCAAAGAATGCTCAAACTACCGCACAATTGCACTCATCTCACATGCTAGTAAAGTAATGCTCAAAATTCTCCAAGCCAGGCTTCAGCAATACATGAACCATGAACTTCCTGATGTTCAAGCTGGTTTTAGAAAAGGCAGAGGAACCAGAGATCAAATTGCCAACACCCGCTGGATCATCAAAAAAGATAGAGAGTTCCAGAAAAACATATATTTCTGCTTTATTGACTATGTCAAAGCCTTTGACTGTGTGGATCACAATAAACTGTGGAAAATTTTGAAAGAGATGGTAATAACAGACCACATGACCTGCCTCTTGAGAAATCTGTATGCAGATCAAGAAACAAAAGTTAGAACTGGACATGGAACAACAGACTGGTTCCAAATAGGAAAGGGAGTACGTCAAGGCTGTATATTATCACCCTGCTTATTTAACTTATATGCAGAGTACCTCATGAGAAACGCTGGGCTGGATGAAGCACAAGCTGGAATCAAGATTGCTGGGAGAAATATCAATAACCTCAGATATGCAGATGACACCACCCTTATGGCAGAAAGTGAAGAGGAACTAAAAAGCCTCTTGATGAAAGTGAAAGAGCAGAGTGAAAAAGTTGGCTTAAAGCTCAACATTCAGAAAATGAAGATCATGGCATCCGGTCCCATCACTTCATGGGAAATAGATGGGGAAACAGTGGAAACAGTGTCAGACTTTATTTTGGGGGGCTCCAAATTGCTGCAGATGGTGACTGCAGTCATGAAACTAAAAGACGCTTACTCCTTGGAAGGAAAGTTATGACCAACCTTGATAGCATATAGAAAAGCAGAGACATTACTTTGCCAACAAAGGTTTGTCTAGTCAAGGCTATGGTTTTTCCTGTGGTCATGTATGGATGTGAGAGTTGGACTGTGAAGAAGGCTGAGCACCGAAGAATTGATGCTTTTGAACTGTGCTGTTGGAGAAGACTCTTGAGAGTTCCTTGGACTGCAAGGAGATCCAACCAGTCCATTCTAAAGGAGATCAGCCCTGGGATTTCTTTGGAGGGAATGATGCTGAAGCTGAAACTCCAGTACTTTGGCTACCTCATGTGAAGAGTTGACTCATTGGAAAAGACTCTGATGCTGGGAGGGATTGGGGGCCAGAGGAGAAGGGGACGACAGAGGATGAGATGGCCGGATGGCATCACTGACTCGATGGACATGAGTCTGAGTGAACTCTGGGAGTTGGTGATGGACAGGGAGGCCTGGCGTGCTGCAATTCATGGGGTTACAAAGAGTCAGACATGACTGAGCACCTGAACTGAACTGAACTGAACCATGGTACATCCAGATCATGTTATTCATGCTAAAGAGAAACTAATCTACTCCTATGTCCACTGTGCCTTATTCTCACTGGACCCTCCTCTAATAGGCCAAGCTCCTTCCTGCCTGGGGGCCTTTGCCCATGCTATTCCCTGCAGCTGGAACGATCTCCCTAGAGAATTCTGCAGGTTTGCCTGATCTACCTTTCAGATGTCTGCTCAAATCATTCTTCTTCTGATAACTCCACTGACTCCAGCTTAGTAGGTCTCTCTGTTACATACCTTCTAAGCCCCTGGACCTGTCTCTTAGTAGCCCTTACCGCGATTGAAAGAGTAACTTCTGTAATTAGTTCATGTCTGTCTCCCCTACAAAACTCTAAGCTCCATGACAGCAGAACTAATTGTGTATCTATCAAGACCAGCTACATATTCTTAAAGGCCAGGGCAAAATGAAAACATAGGCCTTTTTGTTTCAAAATTACTAAAAAATTTCAAGACAGCATCAATAGAACATTAAACCAAGCATGGGACCTCATAAGCATATAGCCTTGGGCAATGGCATAAGTCTCATGCCCATAAAACTGGCTCTGGTCTTTAGGTTTACCACTGCATACATGCTCCATAGCATGTGTCCAACAAATATTTGTGTGTCTAGAAGTAGATAATGTGCAGAAATTCTCTGACATTCTCTTCTTCCTTGGTCCATCTATCTCCCATCCCTTCAAGTCAAGAAACATGATTCCTGCTACAGTCACTCCTTTGCAACCAGCTTTGCACAGCTTCCTTTAAAGGTTAGAAACTTTCCCAGCAGTCTCATCTGGAGCCCCTAAGATTGAGATTTCTCAGAAGCTGCAGCTGAGAAATGTATTTTTATGTTTCCTTAAAGGAGGCTCCAGTGCATCCTTCAGTGAACTGTTCTTGAAGAGGAGGGAAAAATCAATGCTTTCAGATAGCATTACGTTGCCCTGAATAATCCTGAAGCTGCCCATGACTTACTGGAGAGGGTATAATTGAAGTGAGGATAAACTGCACACCATTTCAAAGTCTACTAAATTGAAACCGTTCTTTTTGTTGACACATGCTTGGGAAGCTGTAGATAATGTGATTTAAAATAAATACACTGGCCCAGTATACTTATATAATTGAAATAAATATGGGATCACCCATAGAGTCCACAGGCAGTTGGGTACATTAACCCCTTGTGTACCAGGTGAGAAGCCACCTACATGAGCAGGAAGACGTGGCCCTGAGTAAATTGGGGAAAGAAGAGGGCATGCAGTCTCAGATGAGATGGACACTTTCAAATGTTGAGTTTTCAGAGCGTTTCTGTAGAAAAAGCCTACCAGGTAATGAATCCTCTCTTGATTCTCCCACCATGCAATTCTGTTGAGTCAATATTAAGGACTCCTGAAGTCCAAGGGCTACAGTTGCAGTAGATTTTAAAAAGAGAGAGAGAGAGCAAGAATTAGTTTTCCTTCCTCTGATGGCTCCCAGGGAACAATAAAGAGCAAAACTCCAAAACTGCATTAAAATGGTTTCACCATGGCTCTTTTGAGCAATCTGAATGTGCAATTTCTTAGTCAGAATGTACCTGAACACACAAAGGGGTATGTATCTAGCAGCTAAGTTTCCATCAGAGACACAGAGCCACCATGAGAGAAAGACAGATTTGTTATAGGATTTAGGCCATCAGTGATCCAGGAGCCAGTTAGTCATTGGTGAAGGTCTGTGCCCTGTGTCTAGTCCTGAAGTTAGCAGGGTTAGACATTGCAAAAGGAAGATAATCATGACATGAGGGTGAAGAAGGCCAAAACGGACCAGAAGAACATTCTGGAATCACAAGGAGTCATGGGAATAGGTGTCTAGCTCTCATGGGCACCCACATTGGTCTCTCACCACTTCCAAGCCTACTAGCATCATTGATACATGTGACCTGCTGGAGAGCCCTACACGAGCCTGATGGAGAATTCAGAGAAGCTGAGAGAGGAGCTGCCGGGAGCGGGAGGAGGCATTGCTCCCCATCCCCCCACCCCCACCTTGCATGCTGGTCCATGGCCACAGTGTGATCATCAGACCAGAGACCTCCAATGTGAGCTGCAGCAGAACCTGAGCCTCCCACCACCCTCCATAGAAACAAGGCGGCAGCAGTATCTCCACCTTCCAAACCTTACCCGGGCTTCTCTCATAGCCAGGCTTAATCCAGAACCACACCAGGAAAGGAATTCTGAAAAATTCAAGGAAAAAAGTTCTGGGAAATGTAGCTTCAACTTAGGTAATGTGATACAAATCCCTGGGGGACAACAATCAGCAGACCCAAAGGCATGCCTGAGCGCCTTTGAAGGATCTTTGAATGTGTAACTTTCCAGTTAGAATGTACCCTAACCCCCAAGAGAGTGCGACTGCAATTGGATACAGCTCTGGGTTTGGGTAAAACTGGGGTGTGCATATAACAGTGGTCTCAGCTGGGCACCGTTTTTTCCCCAAGGGGTATTTGGTGACTCTGAACATATTTTTGGATGTCACAGCTAGGAGTGTGTTATGGGCATCTAGTAGGTAGAGATCAGAGATGCCACTGAACATCCCACAATGCACAGTATGGTCACCCACAGCAAAGAAATGTGCAGACCAAAATATCACAAGAGCTGGAGCCAACCAACAAGCCCAGACATGATCTCTTGGGGTCCTCGAAGCTTCCAAGAAAAGCAGCAAAAGATATTATATATCATTTTAAAACTCCATACTTCCAACTAGAAGTAAGAGAATCATACTGATAAAAGAAATGAGGTAGATCAATCTGTATTGATTACTGTGTTTCAGTATGGTTACTGATGGCTGAAAAAAGCAAATCATACAACAAATAGGATGCATGATACAATGCCTTTTTGTCAATGGGCAACACACAGATTTCAATTTATTTTCTCCCAGAAACAAATCCTGAGAGGTTTCAAGTTCAAGTTGTTTATTTGGGAGAGGATCCCAGGAAACACAGGTAAGAGTGGGAAGTGAGTGTATGCAATGGAATACTACTCAGCCATAAAAAGAGAATGAAATTTTGTCATTTGCAGTAATATAGATGCACTTGGAGAGTATTGGCTGAGGAATAGGTCAGACAGAGAAAGACAAATAATATATGATATCACTTACACATGGAATACCTAAAAAATACAACAAACTAGTGAATATAACAAAAAATGAAGCAGACTCACAGATATGGAGAACAGACTAGTGATTACCAGTGGGGAGAGGGAAGAGGGGAGGGGTAAGATAAACGTAGGGGATTAAGAGGAACAAACTACTATGTATAAAATAAGCTACAAGGATATGTTACAACAATGTAATAAAATAAAAGAAATAAAATAGAGTTAAGTCAACAACAAATGGGGAGCAGGGAGGCCCCCTAAGCTGGGATGTTCAGGAAAGAAGGTAACATTTGAACTGAGACCGGATGATCATGATCCTGCCATAGTCTCTATGGAAAGAGAGTTCCCAGCAATGGGAAGAGTAAGTGGAAAGACCCCAAGCCAGAAAACCAGGTTGGTTCACTGCGGGTGGGGCTGCATCTTAGCGATTAAGAGAGAGTGTGGTAAAAGACGCAGCTGGAGGGACTTCCCTGGTGGTCCGGCAGTTAAAACTCTGCACTTCCACTACAGGGGGCACAGATTCAATCCCTGGTCAGGGACCTAAGATCCCCCATTCCACACAATGCAGCCAAAAAAAAAAAAAAAACATGTGGCTGGAGAAGTAGGTGGGCACTAGTTGGCATAGAACCTTATGTTTCTACATTTCATGAGTTTGAGTTTCACTTCCATGAAAGTAAAAAGTTAAGTCGTTCAGTCGTGTCTGACTCTTTGTGACCCATGGACTGTAGCCCACCAGGCTCCTCCATCCATGGGATTCTCCAGGCAAGAATACTGGAGTGGGTTGCCATTTCCTTCTCCAGGGGATTTTCCTGGCCCAGGGATCCAACCCAGGTCTCCCGCATTAGAGGCAGACGCTTTAACCTCTGAGCCACCAGGGTTAATTAAAGCAGGAGATTGGGCTGACATGGGAGGATTATAAAGGGCTGACACAGGGAGGATTTAATTCAAATCCTCATAGGGAGATTGATTCAAATGAATTGATATTTTTACAAATCACTTCTAGAGACTATGTCAAAAATGAAGGTAGGAGGGTGGGAGTTGGTGGGGGGCAAGAGTGGAAGCAGGGAGACCCATTACAGATGGAGGAAGGGAACTCTCTCAAGGTCAACCAGCAAGACAGGAGCACCGCTAAATGGGTCCATGTCCCTCCTTCTAGGCAACGGTGTCTTGCTCTAAGCAGAAAGAGCACACCACCAGGAGCCTTCATCTGCAGCAAATATCCAGCCTCTCCCTGGTGTCACACAGCGTCTGGGCTGCCAACAAACACTCATTGTTGGATTTTTATATGTTTCACTAAATGCGTCAGAGAGAAAAAAAAAAGACTCATTTTATTCGAAGTAGCATTTACAGTCACTTTACAGCTGGTGACTGCTAATTGTCATCTGTTAGGCTGGGCATCAGAATGTGTCATCAGAAAGTCTGTCCATCTGTCCTGGGCTGTATCAGCCTTCCTTATGCTTCCCGTCTACAACCTGCCTTCTTACCACTCTCTCCAGAGCCAGCCCCCATGTCTCTTGGTGCTCAAGCCAGTCCTGCCTGGGAGGAGAAGACAAATTCTTATTTATGCAGTTCCATTGGCTGGAGAAGTGGAAACAGCCATGTGAATGTAAATAAGAGTTTGAATATGTGCACCCAGTGTGAGTCAGTCTCCCATGACGGTGTCAGCCCAATGCCTCAAATCCTTTTCCTACGGAGGTTGTTAGGAAGAAATAGTTATATAAATAAAGAAATAGACACATAAACACTCACCCTCCCCAGCTTCATCATCATCCCTAAAGTGAGAATATTAAATATACAGGGGAAAAAATGGAGAAAGATATACATCAAAGTGTTAACAGTGTCTATCTCTGAGTGAGAAGATTTTTTTTTCCTTCTTCTAGTTTGTGTTTGGTAACATTCCTATAGGAAATATGTGTCATTTGTGATAAGAAATAAAAACAATTTAAGATATTTTTAATGAAGATAAGAAGTACCTTATAAGTAGATAAGAAGTCTTGCCTACCCCAAAGGGCTGTGAAAGGAAGAAATGACAGATGAAATGACATCTTGAATACACTTCGAGAACACTGAATCCCAGAAGAAGGTAAAGAATGGTCACTGTGCTTGTTAACCAGCATGAACATCTTAGCTGTTACCCAAGGAATGTCATCACTCATGTTGCTATTTTCCATCCCTATCTCTCCTCCTTTTTTTCTCCCCATCCTTCCTCCCTTTCTCTTTGCCAAGGACTCAGCCAAGAAAAACAGCATCCATAGGGTTTGCTTCCAGGCAGGGAGAACTCCCAGTTAAAATCTCCAGTGGTAGCCGAGGTCTTTGGTTCTTCCCTATCCCTTGTCTGCATCCCTCATCTCTGAGAATTCTGCATCAGGACATGCATACATACACTTGGAATCTACACCAGTTTCTTCAAACCAAGAAACTTTCATCCCAAATATGCTCTTACACCACCCTCCCACATCCTTCCTTCATTTGTGGACTCACAGGGCATTTTTTGAGAATTTTCTCCATGTCACACACTGTGCTGGGTGCTAAGGATCCCAAGGTGATGGGTGGTGTGTTTCCTGGCCTCATGGGACTGATGTTCTGGGAAAGGAGAATAGTACTGATCAGTCACATGTTGACTTAAGCTTATAAATAATAGAAAAATAAGGTATGGGTTACTACAAGAGGGTTTATCAGAAGATTAGGACCTAATCTTGGGGTCTATAAAGGCATCCTTGGAAAGAATGATGACTAAGCTGAGAAATGAAAGGTTAACAGCAATTAACAAATCAAGGGACAGGGAGAGAAGAATGTTCCAAACAGGTAAAACCGCCCAGGATGCAGGGTTTTTTTAAGTGATACTCATATAACCAAGAAGATGCCAGGGTGCTTTGGCAGGGTTAGGAGAATGAAGAAGTGGACCCAGCGAGCAGAACTTAGAAGCCATGGGATGGTCTTGGTCTTAATCCAGCCACAGTGTGAGGCCATGGGAGGCTTAAAAGCAGGAAGATGACATGTTTAAGTGTGTGTGTGTGTGTGTGTGTGTGTGTGACCACTCTCACCTTGGTGTGAAGAAATGAATCTGAAAGATGGCATGTGGCAAACTGCCTGTTTTCTCCAAATCCTCCTTCCTTTCTTCCTGGGCACATGTTCACCCAGCTGGAGCCTCCATTTCCCAGCCTCCCTCTCAGCCAGGTATGGCCAACTACGTGAGCATTAGCAGAGTAAACAACTTCTAGTCACTTAGTGAATGGCACCCCACTCCATTACTTTTGCCTGGAAAATCCCATGGACGGAGGAGCCTGGTGGGCTGCAGTCCATGGGGTCGCTAGAGTCGGACACAACTGAGCGACTTCACATTCACTTTTCACTTTCATGCACTGGAGAAGGGAATGGCAACCCACTCCAGTGTTCTTGCCTGGAGAATCCCAGGGACGGGGAAGCCTGGTGGGCTGCCGTCTATAGGGTCGCACAGAGTCGGACACGACTGAAGCTACTTAGCAGCAGCAGCAGTCACTTAGTGGCTCAGATGGCAAAGAATCTGCCTGCAACTCGTGGGAGACCCAGGTTCTACCCCTGGGAAGGGAATGGCTTCCCACTCCAGTGTTCTTGCCTGGGAAATCCCATGGACAGAGGAGCCTGGCAGAATACAGTCCATGGGGTCGCAAAGAGTGGGACACAACTGAGTGGCTAACACTTTTAGTTGCTTGTTTAACAGGTATGGCTTGCCACAGGCTTCCACTCACCTTTTCTGTGGGCTGGACTGTGAATGTGGCAGCGACCCAGCATCGATCATGAGAACAAGGACAGAACCCCAGGAACTGGCAGAGCAACAGGTTGGAAGCTCCTGGGGTCACGTGATCTCAGGGAACAGACCTTTTCCCTCACGCCGGACTGTTATACAAGAGAAAAAAAAAAACCTAGATCTTTGTTCTAACAGACAAACTTGACCCACTGTGTTTTAGAACTTCTGATACAGCAGCTTAGGCTTTATCCTCACCAATATCATGAATATTAGTTAAATTTCTTTGGTCATAAGCAACAGGAATTCACTCAGGTTAACTTAGGCAAAAAAAAAAAAAAAGGCAATTTATTAGAAGGTTATGGACTAGGGCCCACAATCAAAGGAAAATCTAAAGAGCCTGGCTGGGAAGCAAAAATTAATGGTTAGTCTCTTGTGGTACTGCCAACTGGATGAATAACTCCAGTTATTTTCAGTCTTTATTACATTCTGCTCAAAACTTAAATTTCTAAGACAGAGAATCTGAATGCCTCGTACAGGTCACATGCTAACCCCTGGGCAGATGAGTGGGTTGGAAGGAGCAAGGAGTATCTCGTTTGATCCTCCCACTAGGACTGTACCTAATGGAACTGGATGTTCCCCCAAGAAAAATCACAGTTCTGCAACCAAGAAAATGGGAATGGATGTCCACCCCGAGGATGCAAGAACAAATGTCAGGCAACCACTCAGGGGGCTCCTGCAGAGGTCCAGGTGAGCATTGAGTATGTCATGGATGAGGATGGTAGCAATGATGATATTAACAAAACAAGAGATAAATGTAAGATACAATTAGGAGGCAGAATCAAAAAAAGTTTTTGGTTTATCGATAAACTTTTATTGAATAAGAGACACTGGATAGGACTTAACTTCATAGCTTAGAAAATACTCTGTTCTTGCTCTCAGTGTAATAATCTGAAATGGAAGTTCTGGGTGACATATTCAAGGTCACACAGAGAGCAGAGGAGGCAAGACTCAAACCCAGTATGACTGATTGCTCAACATTACACAATCTGGCCCAATAAATAAAAGTTATAGAATCAAAAGAACTTAAGTACATGTATTCCTTCAGTGCACTGACAGAATTAAAAACAGACAGTATAACATACGACCCATCTAAAAACAGAGATCTCTTCCCAGTAGGGAAAATGGAATAGCAGTATTGCAGGTAAGCTTTAAACTGAAAGATGCACACGTCCATCATAAGGTTAATTCCTGATTTGTTTAGCCAAACGTAGAGAGAATTCACAGGTGCAGAATGGCCATATGGACTATAACTGCAACCCCAGTGGGGCTACAGCTTCTGTTATGTTAAAGCCAAGGCTTGGCGAGAACTGAGAAGCTCAATTTTTGCTGCTTCACATGAGACTTATAAGTTGTGCATAAACAATTGGTGCCCTTGATGGAAAATATGTATGGACATCACAGGCTTTCCACTTCTCAAACCAAAGTTAGGGTTGGTAGGGTAATATTCTAACACAGTTTAAAAAAGAAAAAAGCAAGGCAGTGCCTCAGGTCTCTGAATCATATTCTTAGCCTAGCTTCCAAGCATCTCAAAAACCCCATCACTCTGAGAAGTGAACTTCACTTCTCAGAGTGATGATGTCAAACCTTCGCTGGTAACCCCTCAGCACTCCCCATTCCCGTGTGGACCAATGGTTTCTACTGCGAACACCAGAACTGTGTCTGAGGGCTTTCTCTAGCTGCAGGAGCATGCTCAGCCCACATGAGGGGCAGGACAGAGAGAAGCCCTCTGTCAGTGAAGAACAGGAGCCTTAGCCCTTTGGTAGACAATGCAGAGGTGGGTACCACACTGTCTTCCAGAGATCCCCAGTAGGATAGAGTGGAAAGCTGCTTATTCCTGCTCCCTGGATTGGCTGTCCTCACTTCCCTGTCTCACTTCTAATCTTCCCTGCTAATTATCTCCTGGGATCATCTCCCAAATCAATTGCTTGCTCTGGAATCCTTGGGCTGTGACGTCAAGTGGGCCTTAGGAAGCATCACTACTAACAAAGCTAGTGGAGGTGACAGAATTCCAGTGGAGCTATTTCAAATCCTAAAGGATGATGCTGTGAAGGTGCTGCACTCAATATGCCTACAAATATGGAAAACTCAGCAGTGGCCCCAGGACTGGAAAAGGTCAATTTTCATTCCATTCCCAAAGAAAGGCAATGCCAAAGAATGCTCAAACTACTGCACAATTGCACTCATCTCACACACTAGCAAATTCTCCAAGTCAGGCTTCAACAATATGTGAACCGTGAACTTCCAGATGTTCAAGCTGGTTTTAGAAAAGGCAGAGGAACCAGAGATCAAATTGCCAACATCCACTGGATGATTAAAAAAAAAAAAAAACAAGAGAGTTCCAGAAAAACATCTACTTCTGCTTTATTGACTATGCCAAAGCCTTTGACTGTGTGAAACATGCTTCACACATGTGAAACATTCTTAAAGAGATGGGAATACCAGACCACCTAACTTGCCTCCTGAGAAGTCTATATGCAGGTCAAGAAGCAACAGTTAGAACTGGACATGAAACAACAGACTGGTTCCAAATCGGGAAAGGCATACATCAAGGCTGTATATTGTCACCCTGCTTATTTAACTTCTATGCAGAGTACATCATGAGAAATGCTGGGCTGGAGGAAGCACAAGCTGGAATCAAGATTGCTGGGAGAAATATCAATAACCTCAGATATGCAGATGACACCACAAGTAATGGCAGAAACTGAAGAACTAAAGAGCCTCTTGATGAAAGTGAAAGAGGAGAGTGAAAAAGTTGACTTAAAACTCAACATTCAGAAAACTAAGATCATGGCATCTGTTCCAATCACTTCATGGCTAATAGATGGAGAAACAATGGAAACAATGACAGACTATTTTGGGGGGCTCCAAAATCACGGCAGATGGTGACTGCAGCCATGAAATTAAAAGATACTTACTCCTTGGAAGAAAAGTTATGACCAACCTAGACAGCATATTAAAAAGCAGAAACATTACTTTGCAAACAAAGGTCCATCTAGTCAAAGCTATGGTTTTTCCAGTGGTCATGTATGGATGTGAGAGTTGGACTATAAAGAAAGCTGAGTGCCAAAGAACTGATGCTTTTGAACTGCAGTGTTGGAGAACACTTTTGAGAGTCCCTTGGACTGCAAGGAGATCCAACCAGTCCATCCTGAAGGAGATCAGTCCTGGGTGTTCATTGGAAGGACTGATGTTGAAGCTGAAACTCCAACACTTTGGCCACCTGATGCAAAGAACTAACTCGTTTGAAAAGACCCTGGTGGCTAAGATGGTAAAACATCTGCCTACAATGCAGGAGACCCAGGTTCAATCCCTGGGTCAGGAAGATCTCCTAGAGAAGGAAATGGCAACCCACTCCAGTATTCTTGCCTGGAAAATCCCATGGATGGAGGAACCTGGTAGGCTTACAGTCCATGGCATCGCAAAGAGTTGGACATGACTGAGTGACTTCACTTCTTGATGCTGGGAAAGTTGAAAGCGACAGGAGAAGGGGATGACAGAGGATGAGATGGTTGGATGGCATCACCAACTCAGTGGACATGAGTTTGAGTAGCCCCTGGGAGTTGGTGATGGACAGGGAGGCCTGGCATGCTACAGTCTGTGGGGTCACAGAGTCGGACATGACTGAGTGACTGAACTGACTGACTGACTGAAGACACCCTTTAAAATGCATTGATTGGATCACAATATAAAGTTCAACTGTATGCTACACACAAGACATATATCTAAAACAAAATCCCTCAGAAAGATTGGAAGTGAAAGAGTGAGTAAGATGATGTTCCAGGTAAAAACAAACAGATAATGGTCATGTGTGAGTAAGGCCACACATCAAACCTCAGCAAATTCTCAGGGTCAGAGAATGGAGTTGTGGACACAGAGCAGGAAGGAGTGGGCAAATGGACAAAGTAGCAGAGACGTACACACGCTCATGCTCCTGGTCACTCAGTCATGTCTGACTCTCTGACACCATGGACTGCAGCCCACCAGGCTCCTCTGTCCAAGGGATTTCCCAGGCAAGAATACTGAAAAGGATTGCCATTTCCTCTTCCAGGGGTCTTTCTGACCCAGGGATCGAACTCATGTCTCCTGCGTCTCCTGCATTGATAGGCGGATTCTTAACCACTGAGCCACCTGGGAAGCTCATATATAAAGCTCATATACCCACCTGGGAAGCTACCACATATAAAATAGATAGCCAGTGGGAAATGCTGTATGACTTAGGGAGCTCAAACCAGTGCTCTATGACAACCTAGAGGGGTGGGATGAGCTGGGAGGTGCGAGGGAGGCTCAGGACGGAGGGAACATACGTATATGTCCATGGCTGATTCATGTTGATGTATGGCAGAAATAAACACAATATAGGAAAGCAATTATCCTCCAATTAAAAACAAGTTTAAAAAAAAAAAAAAACAGCCAGGAGCTCTGATGATCTAGAAGGGTGGGATGGAGGAAGGGATGGGAGGCTCAAGAGGGAGGTGATACATGTATGATTATGGCTGATTCACGTTGTATGGCAGAGGCCATCACAACATTGCAAAGCAATTTTCCTCCAGTTAAAAAACAAATTTAGAAAAAGAGGAAAAGAAAAGAGAAACACCTCCGTGGGAGAAATGGGAAAAGGGAAGTTATTATTTAATGAGTACAGGGAAGATGACAATGCTCTGGAAATTAATGTTGATGGAGGTTGTACAACTGTGTAAACGTACTTAATGGCACAGGCTCTATATTTCAAATGTCAAAATGATAAATGTTATGTTTATGTATATTTTACCACAAGGAAAAAAAACTCAGACAGCACACTCTAATTACAAAGAAATAAAGCTAGAAATTAATAAGAATGCACTAAACAATAAACACATTGCCACTGAAAAAGTGGTAAACCTCATCTTAAATAAATGTTGTGCCAAAGAAGAAATCAAAATCAAAATTTTGGACTATGTACAAAGGTGAAAAGACAGTGCATCAGAACCTGTGGAATAAAACAAAAATAATATTCAAGGAAAATCAAAGCTTAAAATATGTATTTTGTCAAATAAGAAAGAATAAAAATAAGCTGCAAAACTTCCAAAAGGTTTTTTTTTTTTAAATAAATCTAAGGAAATAAAAAATAAGGAATAAGCAGGTTCAAAAGCAGAAATTAGTGACTTAACATGAAAAGTAGTGACTAGGTAATGAATCCAAGAGCTAGATTTTTGAGGGAAAAAATAATAAAATGTATGTACCATTAACTAATCTAATAAAGAAACAAGAAAACAGCAGAGGCACAAAATATAAGTGATGACAGGGAAATAATAAAAGCGATAATTCAAAGAATGATAATAAAGACTTCAATTCTTTGTAAAGTTGAAGACTGGGATGGAATAGATAATCTCCTAGAAAAATATATCACAGCTGACCCAGGAAGAGGTGAGAATATAAATACACTGATTTTTATGCACTTTAATTTATCATAATGTTTTTATATCACAACTGGCACTGCATACAGCTATACTTTCTTAAAATATGCTAATTTTAGTAGTAATTCAGAGAGGAATAAAAGAGCTAGCTAGAAGAGAGTTTCAAAAAGAAAAATAACCAAATCTTCACAGAACTCCCGTGCTACTTCAACTGTTTAGAGTCTTAAGAGTATTTCCAACTTCTTTTTCCAAAGCTAACCAAACTTGGAAACCAAAACCTGACAAAAATAGTATAATAAAAAAAAATACAGAGTAAATCTCACTTATGAGTAGTAATACAAAAATCCTGAATAAAATATCAGCACTTAGGATCTGGCAGCATACTAAAAGAATACTATAACAAGAGTTAAAATGCAAAGAAACTTCAACATTAGGACTCACTAGAGTCACATGTCAATGGAGAGAAAGGATCTAACCATCTTCAAAGATGCTGGGAAAGGTATCAGATTAAAAAAAAAAAAAAACAGTCTTGGTTGAAAAAAAAAAACTTTATTAAAGCATGAAGAAATAGATACATCTTTAACATAATTTTAAGCATATATATATATACAGAAATATGTATATGAAATATATGTAAGGAAAAGGCATCATAATGTGTAACAGTGAATTACCAAATCATTCTCATTAAACTCTGGAATAAAGGAAGGTACCTGGACCTCCCTGGTGGTCCAGCGGTTAACAATCCACCTGCCCTGATCTGGGAAGGTTTCATGCCACTTGGCAACTAAACCCTTGCACCACAGCAGCTGAGCCCACACATCTCAGAGCCTTTGCTCTGCAACAAGAGAAGCCACCACAGGGAGACGCCTTCGCACCACAACCGAAGAGCAGGCCCCGCTTGCCACAACTAGAGAAAGCCGGAGCACAGCAAGGAAGACCCAGCACAGTCGTAAATAAATAAATAATTTTTTTAAAGAAAGAAAGGAAGATACCCATCACCACTACTGCTATTTAACATTCCTCCAGATGCTCTAGCAAGCCACAAAAATGTGATGGCTAAAATTGGAAATAGGAAGGCAAAATCATGTGCTTGTATACCAATGAAACTCAAGAGGATCAGTTACAAAGCTATGAAAAAAGAGAGAAATCAATAAAGTAAGTATTTAAATTTTATATACATGTAACAATAGCTCTTTGTATACAATATCCCTATTAGAACACATAGTGGAAGGGAAAAAATCTCATTTATATTCAAAAAGATAAAATATTAAGGAATAAGTTTAAAAGGTGCAGAATCTATAAAAAGAAAACTTTAGGGCACTACTGAGGGACATGAAAGAAAACTCGAATGAATGAAAAGACAACTCTGTCCTTGGAAAGAAGATTACGCAGTGTGAAGATGTCACTTCACCCTAAATCAACCCATAAATTTTATATAATCTCAATAATATATCAATGGAATATTTCTTAAATGAGTAAAGCTCATTCTGGGGAGCTGTAAAGCTTCAATAATTAAAATAATTTGATCCAGGTGCTTAAAACAGACAGAAAAGAATAGCAAGACTAGAAATGAGTCTAAATACCTACGGAAATGTATTATGTGCCAAAGACTGAAACTAGTGTTTCAGTCTGTGGAGAAACTAAAATATTTTTAATAAAAGGCATTATGACAACTGGTTAGCTATTTAGTGGGGGAGAAAACCAGATCCTTAATTCACTTCTTATCCCAAAATAAATGTTAAATAAATCAAACATTTAAGCAAACCAAAAAAAGTAAAAACACTAAAAGAAAACACAGGATAATTTAGTTTTTTAAATTTTGTAATAGAAAAGGCCACTTGATATAAAACCCAAAAATTACAAAGAAAATTAATTTTAAAGTTTAAAATTTGATTTCATAAAATTTTTAAATATCTCTAGAATAAAATGGTCATGTAAACAAAGTGTAAAAACAAACAAAAAAAAAGTGTTTATAACACATATGACAAAAGGGTAATTTTGTCCAGGATAAGAGGTTTTCTTTACAAGTTAAGAAAAATTCAGCAACCCAATATATAAATTAACATGAACTATGTGCTGTGCTTCATAGGGTTTTTTTTAAGCATTTTAAAAATATACTGAACATCTAATAATCAGGGAAATGCAAATCAAAACCACTATTAGCTATCACCTCACACCATTCAGAAGAGCAATTATCAAAAAGACAACCAAAAAACAAATGGTGGCAAGGGCATAGAGAAAAAGTAACCCTCATACTCTGTCAGTGGAAATGTAAATTGGTGTGACCACTGTGGAAAGCAGTACGGAAATTCCTCAAGAAATTAAAAAATAAAACTACTGTACAGTCTAACAATCTAAGTCCTGAGTATTTATCCAAAGAAAAGGAAAACATTAATTTGAAAAGATATTTGTACCCCTCTGTTCACTGCAGAAATATGTAGGTCACCAAGATATGGAAGCAACCTAAGTGCCCATCAATAGATGAATGGATAAGGAAGATGTGGTATAGATATGCAATGGAATAGTACTCAGCCATAAAAAGAACATAATCTTGCCATTTGCAACAACATCAATGGACCTAGAGGGTATTATGCTAAGTGAATAAGTCAGATGGAGAAAGACTGTTGGAATGTGATGATTTCGAATAATAGTCTCTGAAATGAAAAGACACTTTGAGACAGAAAAACAAAACAGGCAACTCCATACAGTGCAATTATGAAGTTTATTGTGAATAAACTACCTACATATAGGTAGGATTGGGCAGATGATGAGCCAAAGGTATTCACAGCTGCACTCTACACTGATTTTAAAAAAGGGGATTTAAAGGTGCCACACCTAGCTGGCACCTAGGTGGCTCAGAGGTTAAAGTGTCTGCCTGCAATGCGGGAGACCTGAGTTTGATCCCTGGGTTGGGAAGATCTCCTGGAGAAGGAAATGGCAACCCACTCCAGTATTCTTGCCTGGAGAATCCCATGGACGGAGAAGCCTTGTGGGCTACAGTCCATGGGGTTGCAAAGAGTCGGACACAACTGAGCGACTTCACTTTCACTTTCACTAAGGGAGAAGGCCGTCTGCACCAATGGGAACCAAAGGTTCCCCCATCCCCTGGCCCCAGCTCTCATGACCATTTTTCCTCAAGGGTCATTAACTATCTGCATCAGCAAAAGACATCCTTCCGGTTTTCATATCAGATGAAGGCAAGAGTAAAGGTTGGTAGGGAACTCATCTGGCTTGGGCACATTCCTCGTGAGTTAGGCTAAAGCTCAACCGTGTAGAAAGGGGAAGGAGGGGGACTGCAGGATGGAGATGACTGAAAGGCGTCAGTGTGGTCTAGCCACACAAAGACAAATACTGTATGATGTCACCTGTATGTGAAATCTAAAAAACAAAGTCAGTAAACAGAAAGAGAGGCATAGATGCAGAGAACAAACAGATGGCTGCCAGAGGGGGTGGGGGAAAGGAGAAAACACAAGCGAGGGAAATTCAGAGGTACAAACTTTCGGTTCTAAAATAAGTGAGTCGTGGGTATGAAATGTACAGTGTGGGGAATACAGTCAATTATGTGATATCTTTGTATAGTGACAGATGGTAACTAGAGTTATCATGGTGATCATTTTGAAATGTATAGAAATTTTAAGTCTATGTTGTATAACAGAGACTAACATAAGGTCAATTATAACTCAAAAACAATCTCATAGAAAGAGAGATAAGATTTGTGGTTGTCAGAGGTGGGAGTAGGGACTGGAGGGAGGGAAATTGGATGAAGGTAGTCACAAGGTATGAACTTTCAGTTATAAGATAAATAAGTACAAGGAATGTAATGTACAACATAATACATATAATTAACATTTCTGGAAGATTGAGGGAAGTCGGAGAAGGGGAAGACAGAGGATGAGATGGTTGGTTGGCATCACTGACTCAATGGACATGAGTTGAAGCAAACTCTGGGAGATGGTGAAGGACAGGGAAGGGGTCGCAGAGTCAGACACAACTTAGCAACTGAACAATGACAATGTTATATATGAAAGTTATTCAGAGTAAATTCTAAGACTTCTCATCACAGGGAAAAAAAAATTTTTCTATCTCTTTAATTTTGTATCTATGTGTGATGACGGATGTCCTCTAAACTTACTGTGGTTTCATCTCATTATGTAAGTAATTCAAATCTTTATGCTATACATCTTAAACTGATACAGTGCCATATGTCAATTATATCTCAAAAAAAAAAAAGAAAAAATATGTTGAACATGACTTGTTATTAAAAAATGAAAATTAAACCATTAAAAATATGCCATTATTTTAACCTATCAAAATATGGCAAAAATCAAAATGCCACTACTGATATGGGAAAAACATCTATCCTTGTAGACTATCAGCAGTATGTAAATTGTTAAAACTCCAACACAATCTCCCCATAATTCCCATGTACATAATCTTGATTCAGCAATTGCCTTTCTAGAAACAGATTCAAGAATTTATCCCAGTAGTACTCAAAGATAACTGTACTCAAAGATACATGTACAAGGATGTCCACTGAAGCATTCTTTCTAATAGCAAAAACTGGGGATAATCTAAATGCTTCTCACTATGGAAATGGCTTGAAAAATAAAGGTATACAAGTAAAAAGTCAGTAGCCTTTCAATAGAATAAGGTATTTCCTGGTGTGCTGATCTAGAGGCATCTTTATGATATACTGAATTTAAAAGGAAAAAAACAAGGTCCAAAACAGTGTGCATTGCACATGCCATCTGTTTGTGAAATGACTCTATCAAGACAGCACACCTCTGGAAGGTGTAACAATCAATTAGCAACAAAAATGAGGGATTCTGGGAGAGAGAGCTTGAATCTGGAGGTCAGGTATGAAGGAAAGACTTATTTTTCACTGTATATGTTTCTATGATGTGTGAATTTTTTACCATGTGCTCATGTAATTTTAAAAAACTGAACATTTCAATAAAATGTATAACAAAAGGTGTCTCCCTGAACAATCCAAAAAGAAATTAAGAAAACAATTCCATTTATAATAACCTCAAAAAATAAGAAGAAAACATTTAAGAATTATTATACAGAGTGAAGTAAGCCAGAAAGAAAAACACCAATACAGTATACTAACGCATATATATGGAATTTAGAAAGATGATAACGATAACCCTGTATGCGAGACAGCAAAAGAGACACAGATGTATAGAACAGTCTTTTGGACTCTGTGGGAAAGGGAGAGGGTGGGATGATTTGGGAGAATGGCATTGAAACATGTATAATATCATATATGAAACGAATTGCCAGTCCAGGTTCAATGCTGGATACAGGATGCTTGGGGCTGGTGCACTGGGATGACCCAGAGGGATGGGATGGGGAGGGTGGGAGGGGGGTTCGGGATGCGGAACACGTGTACACCCGTGGTGGATTCATGTTGATGTGTGGCAAAACCAATACAATATTGTAAAGTAATTAGCCTCCAATTAAAATAAATAAATTTATATAAAAAAAATAAACTTAACAGAAGAGGCAAAAGACATATACTGAAAACAGCAAAATGTTGCTGAAAGAATGAAAGAAGGTACAATTATATGGGAAAACAGAAGTGATTGAAATGGTAAATTTTATGTCTGCATTTTTTACCAAATAAAAACTTTTTTCAAGTAAATCTCTAGATCTAAGTGTTTTCCAAGTAAGGCCTTCAGTTTGTAGGTCCAGTGAGATACCATTTTGTCGTCCTCACCATCATCATGTTTTGAGCTCTATGGATTTGTTGCTCAGTCGCTGAGTCATGTCCGACTCTTTGCCATCCCATGGACTGCCAGGCTCCTCTGTCCTCCACTGTCTCCCAGAGTTTGCTCAATTTCACGTCCATTGCATCGGTGATGCTAGTTAACCATCTCATCACATTGCCTTATTCAATCCTCCAAATGGCCCCATGAGGTTATTACATTATTTTCCACAGGAAACTGAAATGCAAAAGAATTAAGTAACTTGACCAAGATGAATATTTTGAGAGCTAAGACCTTGAATTTGAGGCATTCAACCAACCACTCCTCCTGTCTGACCACTCCTCTTTTTTCTGCCTCCCCGGAATTGGGATGCAGAGATGGAGAGTGCAGGAGGGAAAGACAGACAGGAAATCTCCAGTCATTTTTGGTTTTCAGAGACTTTCACTTCCAGTGGCTCCGTGGCACCTTAACCCTGCCCATCCATTGGAGGTTTCAGGTGAATTAAATCAGACACATGTGGCAGCCCAAGAGACCAGCTGAAGGTCTTATTGTATTAGTCATTTCTCCTGTCATCTTGAATTAGTATCATATTAGCTTAATGCAATACTAACATGATACAGAAATGTTAGCATATTACAGACTACTCAGTGTGTCAAGTAAGAACTTTATCATATTACTCTGCCACTGATATGTCGAAGAAGTGGAGGGGGATGTGGGGCATGCCCATAAAACAAAGCCAGTTACTGTCAAATCCAAGCAACCCCCCTACCCAAATGAACCTTGAATTGGAGAAAGGAGTGAGCGATTATGTTAGCATATCTGATTCCAAAACACATCTTTACATAAATATTACGAGAAAAGCTAACATAGGTGCCTTCCAATAAGGTAACAAAGAGGATGCATGCATTCCAAGTCACTTCAGTCGTATCCAACTCTTTGCTACCCCATGGACTGTAGCCCACCATGCTCCTCTGTCCATGGGATTCTCCAGGCAAGAATACTGGAGTGGGTTGCCATGCCCTCCTCCAGGGAATTTTTCCCACCCAGGGATGAAACCGCAGATTCTTTACCACTAGCATCACCTGGGAAGCCAACAAGGAGGTTGAATCCCTGATAAACTGCTATTTTCAACCTGGTGCCCTTTCCCCCTAATAATTGACAGGCAGCAGACTTAAGGGAAGTGGGAAGGGAATCTCTACTGAGAGCCCAAACAGTTGTATCTTCTGATATGAAGTCTACACCTCTGCTTGGTGGATAACACCTTGTTGCTGCGTAAATGGCCCGGGTTCTTATCTTGGGATAAATAGACCCTTAGGGAGTCCACCATTGATTTCCAGAGGGGGGTTAAATTCCCCAAATTGTACATAAAAGTGTGTGTGTGCAAATGGCCTTTTTTCTCCCCCCTTGGGAAAGGCCTGCAGACTCTCTCTCTCTCTTTTTTTTTTTTTTTTGGCTGCACTGAGTCTTAGTTGTGGCAAGCAGAATCTTCATTATGTCATGCAGGATCTTTCGAAGCTGTGCACTGACTCTCTAGTTGCAGCTCAAGAGTTCAGTTGCAGAGCACAGGCTTAGTTGCCCCCCAGGCACGTGGGATCTTAACTCCCTGACCACGGGCTGTGACCCGCCAGGCTCCTCTGTCCATAGCAATTCCCCTTCTCCAGGGGATCTTCCCAACCCAGAGACTGACCCACATCTCCTGCATTGAAAGGTGGATTCTTAACCACTGGGCTACCAGGGAAGTCCCTCAACTGTATTTCTATAAGGACCCTCTTGTTTTTCTCATGGTAACATGACTTCAGATTCCTCTACTCATGAAGATATAGAGACATCATTAACTAGCTCCTCATGGAATAATCTAATGTAGGATCCCATATTAAAAAGAAAACAGCAATTTTGCCCAAGAGAGACCAAGTTCATTTCTTAATTTCTCAAAGTGAGTCCAGGGCTCCATGTCCAAACTAGAAGGAGGATTTGAACTCAAGGCATGCTAAGTTGCTTCAGTTGTGTCTGATTCTTTGCAACCCTATGGACTGTAGCCTGCCAGGCTCCTCTCTCCATGGGATTTCCCAGGCAAGAATACTGGAGAGGGTTGCCATTTCCTTCTCCAAAAGCTTGAAATTTCTTTAGTGACCTTATTTTGTTTCTCTTCTTGGCTTTGGAGGAGTGGGTTTTCATGTCCTCCTCCAGGGAATCTTCCTGACCTGGGAATTAAATCCACATCTCTTATGTCTCCTGCATTGGCAAGCTGGTTCTTTACACTAGTGCCACCTGGGAAGCCATGAACTCAAGGCAGTCCTACTATAAATGTGCAATTCCCCTTAATTAAAAATCAATTAGCAAATTTCCTGATAAGCCAATGGTATTTACAAATATAAACTAATAGCTATTTATTAGAATGTTTATTTGAAGGCCTTAAAATGAGTTTTTCCTTGTAGTGTGATAATTGTTCAGATGGCTTCCTGCTGATTTAATTACTTCAATTAACTAGGATTCTCAGAGACAAGTTTCCCTTGGCTTTGGATTTTCTAGCCCCAGTTATTATCACTGGGGTTTCATTTTTGGTAGCTTAAGGGCCAAGATTGTATCTGTGCCACCCAGCACCAAATACCAATGTTGAAAGATATGAAGTCAGTACAAAGAGGTAAGAACAAAAGTCAAGCCTGTGCTTCCCACACACTCCTTCACAGACCAAGAGGATGCTTCTAGTCACACATCACTAGGCTGAGTCTCTTGGGGTTCAGAAGCTGGGCGGGTAGTTGTGTCTAGCCATTCCTGTTCTCACTTCTTGCCTTCGTGTTGGCAGCGACATGTTTTAAACCAATAAATGAAGCCTGGAAGAGATATATGGTTCAGTGAAAGAGTGCCAGGCTTAGCAAATGATGGCCTGAGAGTGCTTATTTTAAAACGTGTCCACAAGAGGACAGACTGGTGTTGCCAAGAGGGAGGCGGTTGGGGGAATGGGAGGTTGGGGTTAGCATATGTAGGCTTTTATACGTGGAATGGATAAGCAGCAAGATTCTACTGCATGGCACAGAAAACCATGTTCAATATTCTGTGCTAAACCATAAAAGAGGGATTTCCCTGGTGATCCCAGTGACTAAGACTCCATGCTCCCAGGGCAGGGCGCCTGGCTTGGATCCCTGGTCAGGGAACTAGATCCCACATGCTGCAACTAATGCTCCCATATGCCACAGTGAAGATTTCTCGTGATGCAACTAAGACCCTGTTGGAGAAGACTCTTGAGAGTCCCTTGGACTGCAAGGAGATCCAACCAGTCCATCTTAAAGGAGATCAGTCCTGAATATTCACTGGAAGGACTGATGCTGAAACTCCGATACTTTGGCCACCTAATGTGAAGAGTTGATTCATTTGAAAAGACCCTGATGCTGGGAAAGATTGAAGACAGCAGGAGAAGGGGACGACAGAGGATGAGATGGTTGGATGGCATCACCAACTCAATGGACATGAGTTTGAGTAAACTCTGGGAGTTGGTGATGGACAGGGAGGCTTGGCATGCTGCAGTCCATGGGGTCGCAAAGAGTCGGACACGAATGAGCGACTGAACTGAACTGTACCTCACTGAACCACTTTGCTGTACAGCAGTAATTAACATTGTAAATCAACTGTGTTTGCACGTGCACGCACTCAGTCACATCTGATTCTTTTCAACCCCATGGACGGTAGCCCACCGGGCTCCTCTGTTCATGGAATTTTCCAGGCAAGAATACTGGTGCAAGTTGTCATTTCCTTCTCCAGGGGACCTTCCCAACCCAGAGATTGAACCCATGTCTCTTCTGCCTCCTGCATTGGCAGGCAGATTCTTTATTGACTAAACCAAAAATCAACTATAGTTACATTTAAAAAATGAAAAAATAAAACTAAAAAATTAAAATATGTCTACCAGTTCTTCAACATACCCCCTTCCAAAGGTGGCCTCTAATTCCCCTCTCTTTGAGTGGAGGCTGAACTCAGTGACTCTTTGCAACAAACAGAATATTGCAAAAGTGACAATGGGGGGGCGAGATCAAAAATGTCCTCCCAGCTTCCCCCCAGTCTCTTAGATTGCTTGTTCCCAAGGAATTTGCTTCAACGTCTTGAGCATCTCATGGAGAGGTCCACATGGCAAGGAACAGAGGCCCCCTGCCATGTGGGTGAGTCACCTTAAAAACTCATCCTCCAGCCCCAGTCAAGCCTTCAGATGACTGAGTCCAGCCAACAGCTCAGCTGCAACCCCAAGAGAAATGCTGAGCCAGAGCCCCGTTTTGTTCATCAGTAAATATTCACTAAGGCGTGTGTTCGGCAGTGTTTTAGATCCTAGGAACACAGCAGTGACAAGTCAGAGAAAGTGCCTGCTTTCACCGCAATAACATCCTAATAGACTCAACTAAATAATGGATAAAAACAAACGGGACCCCTCCAGAGGGTGATAAGCATTGTTAAAAAATAAATTAAACAGGCTAACAGGATAGATGATGCCTAGTAGGATGGGTCTACGTGGTAAGACCAGCAGTAGCTTCTCTGAGAAGTAATATCTGAACTGAGATTTAAGAGGTAAAAGACCCGGAGGAGTGTTCTGGCTGGGAACTTCCCTGGTGGTCCAGTGGTTAAGACTCCAAGTTTCCACTGCAGAGGGCCTGGGTCGGAGATGTTCTACATGTGTGTGGTATGGCCAAAAATGATCATTAAAAACCTGGTCAATGAAACTGACATCTTGTTTTTTTGTTTGTTTGTTTTTTTAAAAAAAGAGTCTTCTGGATAGAGAGAACAGCAAAGGAAAATTTTCTGAGGCTGGAAACAGCTTAGTATTTCAAGAATCAAAATTTAAGGCTTCCCGGCGTGCCCCGCGCAGGAAGGGCCGGAGTCGACAAAAAAAAAAAAAAAAAAAGAATCAAAATTTAAGTGCACTGGAATGAGCATAGAGACAATGCATGTGAAAAACCACAAAGTGTCAGAAGAGACCACAACATAAAAGGTCTTATAAGTCAAAGGAAGGAGTGGCTTTGATTCCAACGGAAGTAGGAAGTCAATGGAGGGATTTACGCTGGGAAGGGACACTTCCATATAAAGATCCACTGTGTATCTTTTAAAGCTGATTATGGCTGCTGTGTGGTAGAATGCCATAGAGAGGGCAAAAGGGGACCTTGTGATCCCTTAGCCTCAGGGGTTCACTCAGGAGGTCAGAGGTCAAAGGTCATGACTAGCCTGGGTGGAAGCAGGAAAGATGAAGAAAAGAAATACATTTGAGTTAAATTTTTAGTGTAGAATAGATATAAATGCTGAGAATGTGGACTTTGGGGGGGAATCAAAGATGGCTCTGATTTGGGGCTTGAGCAACAGGGAAGAGAGTAGAGCTAGTGACTGTGATATTGAAGACTCAGGTAGAAAGAGGTCTGGGCCCTACCTGTGTGACTCAGATCTCAGCTGGTTACAGCTTCTGTGGCCAATGAGGCCAGGCTTATGGATGAAACTTTCCAAGATCAAGAAACGTTGCTTCGTTATATAAGGCATTGTAATTTGTTTAAAGTGCATTAACATAGATTATATATTGAGAAGGCGTGGAGAGAAGGGAAACTTTCTTACACTGTTGGTGAGAATGTAAATTGGTACAGCCACCATGGAGAACAGTATGGAGGTTCCTTAAACAAACCAAAAACTAGAGCTACTATATGACCCTACAGGGCTTCCCAGTGGGGAAGCTAGTGATAAGGAACCCTCTTGCCAATGCAGGAGACATGAGAGACACAGGTTCAATCCCCTGGAGGAGGGCACAGCAAGCCATTCCAGTATTCTTGTGTGGAGAATCCCATGGACAGAGGAGCTTGGCAGGCTACAGTCCATAGGGTCGCAAAGAGTTGGATACGACTGAAGCAACTCAGAATGGCACAGCATAGCACATGACTGTACAATCCCACTCCTGGGCATATATCTGGAGAAAAACATGGCCTGAAAAGATACATGCACCCCAGTGTTCATTTCAGCACTGTTTACATTAGCCAAGACATGGAATCAACCTAAATATCATCAACAGAGGAATGGATAAAGAAGATGCAGTACATATATACAATGGAATATTGCTCAGCCATGAAAAAGAATGAAATAATGCCATTTGCAGTAACATGGATGGACTTAGAGATTATCATGCTAAGTGAAGTTAAGTCATACAGTGAAAGATAAATATAGTATGACATACCTTATATGCAGAATCAAAAAAGAAATGATACAAATAAACTTATTTACAAAGCAGAAACAGACTCACAGAACTAGAGAATGAACTTATGGTTGCCACGGGGGAAGAATGAGGGGAAGAGTTAGGGAGTTTGGGATCCACATATACACACTGCTATATTTCAAATGGATAACCAACAGGACCCACTGCATACCACGTGGAGCTCTGTTCAAGGTTATGTGGTAGCCTGGATGGGAGGAGAGTTTGGGGGAGAATGGATATACCTGCGGCGGTTTTGTGTTGATGTTTGGCAAAACTAATACAGTGTTTGAGATTTAAAATTAAAATAAAAAAAAAAAAAAAGCTGGCCAAGTTCCTTTGCTGTCCACCTGAAACTATCTAAACATTGTTAAACATTTGTACTCAAGTACAAAATTAAAAGTTTAAAAAAAAACATAGGTTACGTATTTGAAATTCACAATTCTATGAGGTAATCAAGATGAATGCTTATATCACCATTCTCCAGATGAGGTAAACTGTTGTTCAGAGAAGCTACCTGGCTTTCATAACATTGCCAGCTAGAAAGAAACCATACAGGGCTTCTTAAAGGGGGAGCAGATGGCATTTTGGACAAGACAATTCTATTATTTCCTGCATATTCACTACCCTTACATCCTGCCCACTAAATGCCAGAGGGGACCCCTCTCACCCATCCACCCACCCAATCATTGTGATGGCCAGATGCATTTCCAAACTTTCCTTAGGGGGTTGCATACTCATACCATAATTATCATTAACTGCGAAAATTTCCCCTGCTGTGCACACATACACACACACACACACACACACACCCCTTCAAAATCAAAAAGTAATCTTACCCCACTTCCCCATCCCTGAATTAACTGGTTCATGAAGCCCTTTCTCTCTGCCAGGCACTTGGTGGGTGCTGAGGATACAGAGATGGATCAAATTTATGTCTAATTTACATGACTTCTCAGCCAGGTAAGGAGCTCACAATTTCTGCAATATTTAAAGGCAAATTTCAGGAGGGTTTTCCAGGCCTGATCTCTGTGCAGTCTCCACTATGTAACATGAATTCCTTCCTGCCGGTGATAAACAAATATCAGGAGTCTGAATATACAAACACATCGCACAGCAGACGATTCTGGAACCTCAGGCAAAATATGATAATATTTTCATGGGCTGCCCATATTCCAAGCATTAGATTTGATGAACAGCTTTATTGAATTTTGTGGATAAATATTTAAAGCCTTCAAGGGCTTGTGTAAATCACACCTAGGCAGACGCACTTGCTCACAGCGCCATCTGCTGGTGCCTACTGGTGTTGTGCAGAGAAATGAACGAGTAGCCAGGACTCTATATAATAGAGACTCAGGCCATTCGCACTGGCCCCAGCACCCAGACTCTGAAGAGACCAAATCCAAGGCACCAATCCTCAGAAGCCTCGAGGTGTCCAAGAGCAAAAGTTTTCAAAATCAACATAAGATGAGGGAAGCAGAAGGAAGGCAGGTATGAAGATGCAATAATTTCTTGTTTTCAGGAGAATTTTGGAAACATAGCGCCCTCCAGAGGTCATACAGCCCTTCCCCCTGATCCAGGCAGAAATACACCTGAAACTGTCAAAGGAGTTCACAGTCCCCCCAGAACAGGCTCCCAGGTGCTTTGCTTTATTGCTTCCCTGACACGTATTCTCTAGGCGGATGCTATACAGCTCTTAAAAAAAAAGTCATGCCCTGGAAGTATGTGCAGGAAATGTTCACACATTCAGAGTGTGTGGGGAAAAAATGACAAAATAGAAGGCGTGTGTGTGTGCACACGCATGCTCCCGAACACACGTGCCCACACATGTGTGCAAAATATACACCGAAGTGTCAGCAATGTTTCTCTCTAATGGTGAACATAAGGATGATTTTTAAAACTGTCTTCCTTGACACAGACATGAAGAACAGACTTTAGGACACAGTGGGAGAAGGAAAGGGTGGGATGATTTGAGAGAATAATGCTGAAACATATACATTACCATCTGTAAGATAGTGGGAGTTTGATGTATGACACAAGGAACCCAGAGCTGGTACTCTGTGACAACCTGGAGGGATGAGGTGGGGAGGGAGGTGGGAGGGGGGTTCTGGAGGAAGGGGACACATGTATGTCTATGGCTAATTCATGTTGATGTATGGCAGAGGCCATCACAATATTGTAATTATCCTCCAATTAAAACAAATTAATTCATTTTTTTAAATTGTCTGCCTTGTGATTTTCTGTATTTTCCACATTCTTGCCTTAAAAAAAAAAAAGTATCACTTTTTTTAAGAAGAAAAAGAAATCTTAAGGAAAAACGTGACTGCCCTAAGAATAAATTATTCCTTTCCTCCCTCCAGCTGTCTTGCAAGTTCATTTCCTCTGGTTTTACCCACAGGGTAAGTAGGTTAAGGTAATTATTATTAATAGTGATTATGATAACAACTCACAGTTGAGCATCTACTACGAAAGTCTGTGCATGTAAAGTACCCAGCCCAGTGTCTGGCCCATGGTAAAAGCTGAATCAACGCGAGCTGCTATCATCACTGTCATTAGCCTTCTCTAAAACCTGCAGAACACTGACCTCCAAAAGCCCACTGTTCAAATGGAATAAAAACATACATAGAGAGTTTCTAATAATAAAGGAAAGAAAGTGATAGGGTAAATCAAATAAGAAGTGATACCCCTCAAAGCTTCCATTCTAGGAAGGTTCTTCTGGTTGTAAGAGAGTCATTCAGTGTAACCCAATTGAAGAATATTCTCAGGAATCTCTTGGAACTCAAAGGTAAGTTAAAGTTAAATATTAATTAGAAAAAAAAAAAAAAAAAGAACCAAAGTGCTGCTCAGCCCCACAGAAACTGGAAATGGAAAGCCAGGAAGAACCAAGGTTTCCTCCCTCTCCCCACCTCAACCCCTTTCCTTTCTATAGCCCGCTGTCTTATTAAGCTGCATCCTCTTGTACAGAGTTTGTAATATCCATTCCCCAGCTGCCCTTATCACTCCGTTATACCCCATGCACAACCGAGTGAGCCAAACCACTCAGTTTCTGTCCATTCTATGGTGGAGAATTTGATTGACCTGGCTTTTTGAGTTTCCACACCAGACCACCCAAATCACTTATCACTGGCTGACCAATGAATAAATTAGCCTTAGATCAGGGTCTTACCTTCAGTGTAACCGACTTGGTAAGAGGGATTGGTACATGTATGAAACACGACACTTCCAGCCTCAACTGGGGTTACAGGTGAGAGTACTCGGAAGAGGCCATGATTGACATTTCTAGAATAGTGTTTGTTTCCATTTGTTTTACCAGATTTCCTTCCTATCTGTCCTCATGGATTGATTCTTCTGTGAGTGTTGATGCTCAAAAGGTAATGAAGAAGTCTTTGTCACAGGTTGGGCTTCCCCAGGAAGCAGATGCTGAGATAGAGATTAGGGTACAGGCGGCTGATTTGCAAATACTCTTGGGATCAACATCAGAGAAAGGCAAGAAGTAGGCCTGATGGAGGGAGGGGTCAAACTGTGATGAGACCTCAAAAGACATTTGGGGGACTCTGTGGGGAGTTCTAAAGATGGGTGAACCCCACAAAGCTGTCCTTAGTTGGGGCAAGAGAGAGTTTTTATCCCCAACTCTGAACAGTCACATCCTCAAACAAGTTACCCCTAGAAATGCTACTCACACGACAGCATAGATCATCATAGAATCTTGTCTCTCTCTGTCTGGAGTTTATTTGCACTATCAGGGTCTCCAGCATACTCGCCTCTTCCTGCTTGTCTAGTCTGATTAGGATGATGTTATCAATATAGTAGGCCAATGTGATGTTCTGTGGGATATCCAAACAGCCCAGATCTTTTCAGAGAACATTATGATAGAAGGTAGAGAATTTACATAGTCCTGGAGCAAAACTATAAATGTATACTACTGAGCTTTCCATGTGAATGCAGCCTGTTTCTGGCCCTCTTTCCTTGTAGGGAAGGAGAAGGACACGTTTCCCAGATCCATGGCTATATACTGTGTCTGTGTATATGAACCACATCTTTTATTTTCTGTATTCTGATGTTTGGTCATTTGAGGCCTTGCTGACTCTGGAGGGACTGTCCCTCCCAGGGTTAGTCAATTCTTGGAGATAGTGAACAACTTGCCCACTAGCATGCTTTTCAAATGCTAGCCAGCCGATCCAGTGCCAAGACCCTCAGCCTCCTCCTTTGTTGGGCTCCCATACTAATAGCACCCGGTGCCCCAGAGCCCACTGGAATTATCTCTGTCTCAGCATCTGCTTCCTGGGGAAGCCCAATCTGTGACAAAGACTTCTCCTTCATTACCATTTGAGCATCAACACTCACAGAAGAATCGCTCCATGAGGACAGATAGGAAAGAAATCTGGTAAAACAAATGGAAACAAACAAACACTATTCTAGAAATGTCGATCATGGCCTCTTCCGAGTACTCTCACCTGTAACCCCAGTTGAGGCTGGAAGTGTCGTGTTTCATACATGTACCAACCCCTCTTACCAAGTCGGTTACACTCAAGGTAAGATCTTTCCCTCAATTCCCTGTACCCTGTTGCTAGGACTGTAAATTGGTGTAGTCACTATGGAAAACAGTATGGGAATTCCTCAGAAAACTAAAAATAGAGCTACCATATGACTCAGCAGTTCCACTCCTAGATATATATCCAAAAAAGCAAACCCTAATTCAAAAAGATACATGTACCCTAAAGTTACAGCAGACTTGCTTACAATTGCCAAAGTCTGAAAGCAATCTAAGTGTCTATCAACAGATGAATGGATTAAAAAGATGGATGTATGGATGTATATACAGTGGAATAATGAGAGTGAAGTGTTGGTTGCTCAGTCGTGTCTGACTCTGCAATTGCACGGACTGTAGTCTGCCGGGCTTCTCTGTCTCTGGAATTCTCTAGGCAAGAATACTGGAGTGGGTAGCATTTGCTTCTCCAGAGGTTCTTTCCAACCGAGGAATTGAACCCAGGTCTCCTGCATTACAGGTGAATTCTTTACCACCTTAGCCACCAGGGAAGCCCAGTGGAATACTATTCAACCATAAAAAATGAATGAAATTCTGCTATTTACATCAACATGAATGGACCTATAGAGTATTATGCTTAGTGAAATAAGTAAGACAAATACTCTACATTATCACTTGTATTTGGAATCTAAAACAAAACAAAACAATGTATATTACAAAACAGAAGCAGACTCACAGATATAGAGAATAAGCTAGAGGCTAAGCAGTGGCGGGAGAGAAGAAGAGAGGGGCAAGAAAACAAGAGGGGATTAAGAGAGATAAATTACTATGTGTAAAATAGACAAGTAACAAGGATATATTGTACAGCACAGTGAAATATATAGCCACTATTTTATGATAACTTTAAATGGAGTATAATTTATAAAAATCTTAATGACAATGTTGTACATCTGAAACTAATAAAATATTGTAAATCAAGTCTACTTCAAGGAAAAAAAAAAAAAAAACAAAGAGAAGGAAGGAAGAAAGAAACCAGGAAAACCAGGAACATGATGACTGACTGAGTCCACAGACCTTGTGGGCTGTGAGATGGACTATCGCTAAGACTTCATACGGGGTCTCCTATGCCCCCAGTCTAACGGGGAGGGCGGGAGGGCATGATGACACTTTGGTCTCTAGGTGTCGCTGTAGGTTGGAAGCCTGTGTCCGTCCAAGTCCACTCCCCTTTCCCCATTGTACAGTTACTCCCGTAAATGGTTATAAATCCCTTTGGGGAAAACCCGGAGGAATCATTGCTGAATATACTTGCATGATATCGAAGCATCCTTCCTCTTGAATTACTGGCTTCACACTGGATTTGGGGTTCCAAAACGGGCAAAAGTGGGCGAGTAGTTGTGCCTCGTTATCGAGAGTGACTGATCTCGTCTAACCTTGATTTCTTTTGATTGTCTTGATGCAGTAAGACTCATTGACTCTTCATCTCCTTTGCCCCTGGAGATGCCATTTTCCATCAAGCAACTTCACAACTCTGCAGGAAAGACTTGCGCAGTTGTTCCTCCAGCCCTTCAATTTTTACAAACATTATACCTACCTGATACACCCTCTGATCTTGACGTTCCCAGAGTGCTGGCTTCCCTGTTGCTATTGTTAAGCTCAGTTCTGTTATGGTGTCTCCCACAGTTACCCCTGGCAAGTTGAGGAGCCAGCGCCAGACAGCTCTTACCAGCACATTTCTTGTTTACAAAACTTTTCCATGGCACGCCATCCGGTGGGTTTTCTGCTTTACTCTGAGCCTTTCAGTCCTATTTCCACCAACGTCCAGGGGAATGCTGGCCTCTCCACCCCACTTACCATAGACCATTTCTTTCTCTAGAAAACCTCTAGAAAACCAGGTCCACATCGTTTCCTGGGTCACCGCGCTCTCCCCCTGCCGGCTTCTCAACAATTCCATCATTTGTATAACTACCTTTTGCACTAAATTCCCTCATTTTAAACACTTTGTTTTTCTGTAAGACCTAAATGCTTCTCCATTCAACATCTCCAGATTAAAACTCCCTGAGGCAAGGAACCATCTGTTCTCCTTCTTTGAGGCATCTAACTAAGCACCTGATATTTAATCAGGTCTCAGTAGAAGTTTGATTAATTTACTGGACAATATTTACATAGAGGATAATTTCTCCTGTTACAAATATCTGCCATGTGTGTAGTGAAAGGTAAGCTTCTTAACATACTGTGAGGCATCATTCTTTGCAAAAAAAATTTGGAAGATTTCTGTCTTCAATTGGAAAGAGCATTTTAAATTCCTTTCAAAGATAATGAACTAGCAAAGCTTACTTCAATTATAGCTGTGTTTATATGTCTGTTTTAGTCATTAGCATTTCTTCAGAAAACCCAAACTCCTGAAAAATCAGTGTGCAAACTCATCCTCCCCCCTCCCAGAGTATAGATACAATTTCCCCTTCTCTTCTACTCTTGTCATAATGCTTTTCTTTCTACCATTAAATCTTTAAGTATAGAAAAGTCAGCCATTTTCTAATCCAGCTTCTTTATAAGAGAAAAAGCAAAAATAGCCAAAGAAGATATAAATGACTTGGCCAAAGTCATAAAGCTATGAGAATGCCTAAAACTGAAGTTTCCTGGCTCCCTACCATTTTCTTTCTACCCCACCCCACCCACTCTCATTCTTGGAATCACCCAGTTTTGCAGCTCAGTAAAACACCAAAGAAGACATAGTAAGACTGTAGATTTAAACACAAATGTCAAAATGTCAAAAATTACATTAAATATGAATGAAACAGCATGGCATGCATGCTCAGCCATGTCCAACTCTTTGTGACTCCATGGACTCTAGACCACCAGCTCCTCTGTTTATGGGATTTCCCAGGCAAGAATATTGGAGTGGGTTGCCATTTCCTCCTCGAGGTGTTCTTAGCCCAAAGATCAAATCTGTGTCTCCTGCACTGCAGGCGGATTCTTTACCACTGAGCCACCAGGGAAGAACCCCGTGGATATAATAATCATTCCAATTAAATGACATGCATTGTCAACAGGATACTTCTTTTTTTATTTTATTGAAGTATGGTGTATTTATAATGTTGTATAGCAGAAATTAATACAAAGAGACTCAGTTATACATATATATATTCTTTTTCATATTCTTTTCCATTATGGTTTATCTCAGGATGTTTAATATATGTCTCTGTGCTATGCTATAGGACTTTGTTGTTTATCCTAGATAAAACATTTTATGTTTATTTTTCTTTATATGAACATATTCCTTAGTGTATGAAAAGAGGCACGTCTATTAATAAATTGAAAGTCCTTAAAATACCAATAGCTACAATCTGTACCTAGCTGCATCAACAGGATATTTTTAAATTATAAGTCATTTACAAAGGAGATATCTAAAACATAACATTACAAATCAAATGGAAGAAAATATACTATATAAACTTTAAATTTTTAAAAGCTGGTATATATAACTTTGGGCTCCCTTGAGGCTCAGAGAGTAAAGAATCTGCCTGTAATGCAGGAGACCCAGGTTCAATCCCTGGGTCAAGAAGATCCTCTGGAGAAGGAAATGGCTAGCCCCTCCAGTATTCTTGCCTCGAGAACCCCATGGACAGCAGAGCCTGGTGGGCTACAGTCCATGGGGTCTCAAAGAGTCAGACATGACTGAGTGACTAACGCTTTCACTTTTCACTTTTCATATATGACTTCACTGCAAAAAGACTTTATCCTAATGATACATTTTTCAATTCATCCTGAAGGTACAGTAACAAGAAATTTTTGTGTATCCAATAATCTCAAAATACATAAGACAAAATTGACTAGATATAAAAGAGACAAAAGCAGAATCAGTGGGAGATTTCAGTGATTCTTTACAGAACCAACAAAACTCATGTAAGATCTAGAAGATTTGAACAATACAATTACAAAGGTGGCTTACTGAATATCTATAGACAATTGTAATCAGCAACTATAAAAACGCATATATTATTTCCAAGAACATATGGAATATTTACAAATATGGTTGGTTGTTCCATAAAGCAAGTCACAAGAAATTTCTAAGGACGGAAACCATTGGAGTATGTTTACTGACCCTAATACTCAATTGCAAATAAAATCTAGAAAAATCCACAAGGTTGAAAAAATGTAATATACTTCTAAGTAATTCATAAGTAAAAAATTATAGAGGAAGATTCATATATTTTTAATTAATTATAAAATTAATGTACAATAAACTAGTTATGTATAGACACAAGTATTTATGAGTTGCAAATAAAGCCATGGTTTAAGAAAAATTCTTAACTCTACTAGGAAAAGAGAGAGATGGGTAATTAAAGGGCTATATGTCAATGAGATAGAAAAATAAAGTAGGTATAAAGAAATACAAAAATAGAAATTAACAAAATAGTAAAGAAGTATGAATAAAGAAAACCAAGGGACTTCCCCGTGTGGTCCAGTGGTTGAGACTCTGCATTCCAGTGCAGGGGCTGAGGGTTGGATCCCTGGTTGCGGGGCTAGGATCCCACATGTCTCAGGGCTGAAAAACTGAAACACAAAGCAGAGGCAATATTGTAAAAAATTCAATAAAGTCTTTAAAAATGGTCTACATCAAAAAAAATCTTTATCAAAAAATAATGAGACCAGAGCCAAAAGTTAATTCTTGGAGACACCTCTAAAATTAACAAATGCATAATAAGACTCTAAGAAAAGTAGATAGAAAGCACAAATAATCAAAATCAGAAATAAAAAATGAGGCATTAATACAGATTATTATAAGCATCAAGAAAAAAATAAGAGGATATTACAAACAAATTTATGCCAATAAGCTATTCCAAAAAAGTTGAATGGACAAATTTCAACAAAAATTAACTTAAGAATATATGGAAATAGAAAATTTGAATGGTCTTATAACATTAATTTACAAAAAAAAAAAAAAAAAAGGCAACTTGCAACTGGAACCTTTAACCTGAATTATAAAGAAAGGGCAAATTGGTGGCCTCTGGACCAACTCCTTTTGCACACATTTTTTTTACAGCCTTACTTTGTTTAAAAATTTTTTGTTAACACTGAATGCTTTGAGATTGGAAACATGTTCCTCGGTTCACCACAGACCTCACCCAGTGCATCACTTTTTTAGGTTACCTACTAGGACCCTTAGGTATTCAAGTTTGCAACCCCTAAAGTCATACAAAATCATTAAGATTGTTTACATAGCAAACAAACAGCTGTGTAAAAAGAGGTCTAACACTTTTTCTAAACATATCAACTTTAGACTGTTTTACAAGTACCTCCAAGTGAATTTTCTTGCTGGAGGTAGGTTTGAGGTGTGATATCATTGCTCTTCATATTTGGACACATTGGTGTCCATTGACCCCCTTAAGTTGGTACTTAACTGTAGTTATTCAAACTGCTGGGTTTACCTGGTGGCTTGGGTGAAAAAGAATCTCCCCACAATGCAGGAGACCTGGGTTCAATCCCTGGGTTGGGAAGATCCCCTGGAGAAGGAAATGGCAACCCATTCCCTGGTGGCTCAGACGGTAAAGTGTCTGCCTACAGTGTGGGAGACTGGGGTTCAATCCCTGGGTCAGGAAGATATCCTGGAGAAGGAAATGGTAACCCACTCCAGTATTCTTGCCTGGAAAATCCCATGGGCGAAGGAGTCTGGCAAGCTACAGTCCATGGGGTTGCGAAGAGTCGGACACGACTGAGCGACTTCACTTTTACTTTCCAGTGTTCTTGCCCAGAGGATCCCATGGACAGAGGAGCCTAGTGGGCTACAGTCCAAGGAATCTCAAAGAGTCAGACACAACTGAGCACATTCAAACTGCAACAGCAAGAGGGAACAGTCTCCTCAACACTCCCTTCACTCCTGACATCAATCACAAGTTGGGAAGTGGGGAGAGAATGGGTTTCCAAAACCAGTCTCAGTTTCAGCAATTCTCTAGAAGGACTTAGAGAACTCCTCGAACACTATTATACTCACAGTTATGGTTTGTTACAGGGAAAGGATGAACATCAGTCAAAGGAATAGATACACAGGGCAGAGTCTAAGAGGGTGACAAGTACAAAGCTTCTGTTGTCCTCTCCCACGGAGTCAGGATGTACCCTCCAGGATTGATATATGACAACACACAAGTGTAGTGACAAGCAGGGAAGCTCATCTGTGCTTTGGTGTTCCGAGTTTTTACTGGAGGACTTCCCTGGTGGTCCAGTGTTTAAGAATCCACCTGCCAATGCAGGAGACATGGGTTCAGTCCTTGGTCTGGGAAGATTCCACATACCACAGGGCAGCTAAGCCCTTGCACTGAAACTGCTGAACCTGCACAGCTAGAGCCCATGATCTGTAACAAGAGAAACCACAGCAGTGAGAAGCCCAAGCATCACAGCTGGAGAAAGCCCACGCACAGCAACAAAGACTCAGCACAACCAAAAATAAAATAAGTTTTTATTGGAGCTTCATAGCATAGTCCTGATTTCCCAGTTGTTGAACTCAGTCTGCAAGTCAACTGACGCCACGTGACCCAAACTCCCACCATAAATCACACGGTTGGTTTTTCTGGTATGGCCAGCCCCCACTCTAAGACTGTCAGGTGTGACTAGTGCCACACACAATCCAGTGTGGCCAGCCCCCACCCTAACCAAAGACACTTCACTCATGTATGACAAAGATTACTTCCCAGAAGCTGAGGGCAAAGCCAGACATCTTTGGGGGAAACAAGTCCAAGATCTTTACTACAAGGTACTGCCATATGAATGACGGTCCTTAATCCAACTTCTCTGGAACCAGATCTATCAACCCATTTATAGATAGACAAGAACAAAGGGTCCAGGTTCAAGAAAGGAGCTGTAAAAAACAGAGAAACTAAACTACCAAGTAACATCATCTTAACTATATTCTTTCCACAAGAGATGTCTCATGATTCTTAATGTTATACCCCTGAATAACTCTCCTGAGATCCCAGCTGGTTTTCTAAGGCAATTTCAGCAAAATTAAAAGGTTAAGACACACTGAAACCTCACCCTGCTTCTTTCTATTAAATATAGTTTCGGAATCTCTTTCCTTCCCCCCAGAAATCTGTGTTGAGAACTGAAGAGATCTTTACTGCAGAATAAGCAGCTCTATACCTTTGTTTTGTGGCTGACACCTTTCAGAAGAAAAATAATAATTTAGCATGTCTCTTCTTTTTAAGTTGCTTGACAACCAGACTACCCAACCACAAAGAGATCATGGCTGTCATAGAAACAAGCCTTGGGATATTCCATTGTACTAGTCACACAATATCCCTCAATAAAGTGGTCACTCGCTTTTTAAACATCTAACTTAAAAATCCTTACTTGTCAGTGACTATATATTCTCCAGAAATATTATTATAAAATTTTTTGAATAGTAAGCTCTCCTTGTGCATTTAAAATCTGATTTACCTATGAGTTTCCAGGAGCATAGCATAAAACATAGTAAAATATACCTCGCTGATTTGCTTAGCAGGCTCTTCTTTTTTTTCATGAATGGTACAGTGGTAACATTTAGCCCAGGCTGCATTTGAATTATCACAGATTGTGAATTAATGGCATCTCTATTTGGCATGGTATCTCATGCACAGTGAGTGCTAAATAAATATTTGTTGTATTGAATTGAATTTGTGCATGTTTTATTATACATCCATGTTAAAGCTCTAAGAATTTGAGATAAGAGGCTAATGGGGCTGAGAGGGTAAAATGAGTTCAGTTGTTTAATATCGAGGAATCTACACAGAAGAATCCCAATTCCTCTGCCGTGAAGGAACGCACGTTTGATCGGCACTGATAAGACAATAGAACGAATCATAGGGCCAGTGTCACTTTTTTTCAAATCCACAGTAACATATATATTCATCTTGTCAGATGGCTATATAAATAGATGAGGTAAAACAACACGGCATTTGTTGTACTTCAATTACTTTCTTGTATAATGTCAAGAAGTAAAAGCTAACAAACCATAACTTTTCCTGACATTTCCTCCCTCAAGTGACCAATGATGGATTTGCCTTAAAAAAGCATTCATCATTTTAAAGAAGGGTAGAGACAGTAGATTTCTTTGTGTTATTTTTTTTTCCATTTTTTAAGCCAGTGGTTAAATTGAAAAGCCCAGCTCTCCCGCAAACGGGAAGCAAAACTTGGTTGATAAGATTACATGTTTCTAAACCTGGGGGATGGTTGAAATCATCCAAGTAAGAGGGCATTTGCTGTCATAAATGGTCCAGTGATGGAAGTAAATTCCCAGAGAGGCCAAGAGGCCACCCTCACCATCACAGCTCCCTCCTCCCCCCCCTGCCTCCAACCCACCTTTCCATTAAATGGTGTATATTTTGCCAGGCAAATTTTTTATGTGGCCAGATCTGACAGCCCAGTACAGTTGCTAAGAACACTGGCACTTGAGTTTGAGGGACATAGTTTCCAATACCATTTGCCAGTTCTGTGACCCTGGTCAAGTTATTTACGTCCTCTAACCCTCTTACCTCGTCTAAAAAATAAAGGCTATAATATCTAACTTCACAGAGGTATTGTAAAAGATAAAATTAGATAACATGTTTAAAGTGTCCACTGCAGAGACTCCTCGAAAAAGAAAATATCTGTTAGCAAACTCAGGTGACCCTAGTGGAAAAGAATCCACCTGCCAATGCAGGAGACATAAATGACTCAGGTTCAATCCCTGGGTCAGGAAGATTCCTTGGAGGAGGGCAGGGCAACCCATTCCAGTATTCTTGCCTGGAGAACCCCAGAGACAGGGGAGCCTGGCAGGCTTCGATCAATACTGTGGCAGAGTTGGACACGACTGAAGCGACTTAGCACACACATTAGCAAACTCATCATGAGATCCAAGAAGACAGGAAACATGTCGGGTTTATTCACCATTTACATCCTCAGGGCCTAGCCCCGAATTTGGTTCACCAGCGTTCAATATTTGCCTAATGCCTTAATGTGTGGATATCATTATAACAATGATTTCTTTATGCTAATATACCCTTTGGAGGCTAGGTATCAGTGTATCAAAATAATAATTACTGACATCATTTATTGAGTATCATTAAGTCTAGGCACCTGTGATTTCACAAGTGTTAAATCATTTAGTCATCACAATAACCTTAGGAGATAGATAATGTTATTGTCATAATTCTATAAATAAGAAGTTAAGGTACAGAGAGGTCAAGTAATTAATACAAAATTAGAGAGCAAGTAGGCTTCCCTGGTGGCTCAGAGGTTAAAGCGTCTGCCTACAATGTGGGAGACTCAGGTTCGATCTCTGGGTCGGGAAGATCCTCTGGAGAAGGAAATGGTAACCCACTCCAGTATTCTTGCCTGGAAAACCCCACGGACAGAGAAGCCTGGTAGGCTACAGTCCAGGGGGTCGCAAAGAGTTGGACACGACTGAGCGACTTCACTTCACTTCACTAAGCAGCAGAGCTGAGATTTAAGCCCAACAGCAAAGCATTTAATTATACTCTATCAGGAAGTGGAGTAAGCTGTTGTTCAAAAATAAGGATAAGAACTACCACTTACTGAATATTTATAAAGTGAGAGTCATCACTTTTATTTAACATTCACAATGACCTGTGACCCTCACCTTCCAGAAGAGGAAAGTAAGACACAGATTGATTGAACAAATTTCCCAAGGGCACAGAGCTACAAAGCGGTTCAGGTGGGGCTCAAACCCAGGTCTGCCAGATTACAAAGCCCTGCTTTTTGAGCCCTGTGTTTGAAAACATGGTTGGATAGTTGGAGAACGGACCCCAAGATGGAAGGAATCTGAGTTCCTGGGTGAGTTTGTCAGAGATGCCCTGTCAACACGAACACCAATCCCAGAGAGTTATTAATCACGAAATAAACTTGTATGATGAGCCATTACATTCCCAGGTCTATTGGTCGTAGAGTTGTCCTATGTAACTTATTCACAGGACACTCTAGTTAGAGAAAATAATAAATTGCTTCCACATTCAGAAAGAATAACTTCCCTGGGTTCCAGAAATGATCCTCAGACCATCTCACGTCTGTATCGCTCAGCCCTGACCTTCAGCCCCCCCACCCCCCCAGTAATGGAAGCGCCTCTGTCTTTGTGAAAGTATATGGCACACAGGTACCCCCACCACCCCCCAGGAAAGACCTGTCTGTGTCGGAGTTCTCACCTGGTGCCTCTACCTCTTGATGACTTTTTTGTTTCTGTTCTTTTAATTTGGGGTTTGGGCATTTGAAAAAGGATCAGAATTACAGCACTTATTCAATAATTCTGTCTGTGTTGAGAACTAGGATTCTGGCAAGCACAGAAAAATATATTTTTATTAGTATGTCCAAAACTAGAATGTAATAAAACACAGACCTTTCAGAAGAGGAGGGGGAGAAAACCCTCCATAGAGGGAAGGAAAGCCAAGAACAGATTACTTACTGCTACAGAATCCAATATTGTAAAGTGCTTTTTTTTCCCCCTTTTTCTATGTCACATTTTTAATGTCTTTGTGAGCTCAGTATGCTGTGACTATCAATCACAGGAAACTACTGACATTATAAAACTGCTTCTAAGATATACAGAGTTTTCAAAGGCAAAGTTGTCTGAAGAATAAAATTTTTCAAAGATTGTAGATTTTCAAAAATATCTATTTGATACACCAAGCTGAGTAATGGCTAGCTGTCTCTAGTCTGTAACTGCTTGACAGAGTGCATGAATATTGTTTCATGGAGACCATTAAATACGGGAAACAAAAACTTTTCATATGAATTCCCAGTTCTCCTTTGGTTAACCTCTTCATCTGTGGGCAGAAGTCAAACCAGTGCCTGGGTGCTGAAAATGAGCCGATCAGACTCAATTAATTTGGAAGTAGACATAGCCTTCTAAGTTTTACTTGGTTTTTGACAAATTTAAATTCTATATATTTAAGTTATACAGTGCAATGTTTTGATAAGTATTCATTGTTAAATGATTAACATAATAAAGCTAATTAGCATATTCATTACCTCCTATAATTACCAGTTTTTGTCTAGGTGGTCAGAAAACTTGAAATCTACTCTCTTAGCAAATTTTCAGTACATAATACAGTATTATTAACTAGAGTCACCATGCTATTCATTAGGTCTCCAGAACTTTAATGCTTAAGACTTTTCACTATTTATCAGACACATATGGATATAAACCGGGCTTTCCATGTGGCTCAGTGGTAAAGAATCTGCCTACATTGCAGGAGCTGCAGGAGACTCAGGCTTGATCCCTAGGTGGGGAAGATTGCCTAGAGAAGAAAATGGCAAGCCACTCCAGCATTCTTGCCTGGGAAATTCCATGGACAGAGGAGACTGGTGGGCTACAGTCCATGGGGTCACAAAGAGTCAGACACAACTGAGTGAGCATGCACACACACATGGATATAAGCCATGGAGCCAAGTTTACGGATGTGGACTGGAGCCCTGTGAGAATTTGCAGCGTCTCCTAAGTGGCCAAGAAAGACCATCTAGAAGAAACAGATTCTAATCACCAGGCATTACTATCAGCATTGTTTTCATTCAACAAATGCTGACTATAGCTATGTGCCAAACACCATTCTAAATACTGGAGACAGGATCGCAACATGAACAAATTCTTTTCTTCATGAAAATCATATTCCAGAGGGGGAGTATATAAAACAAACAAATGTATTATGGATATTGAAAGAGAGTAATATTATAAAGACCATGGTCTTTGATGACAACACAATAAAAATTCAATAACAAAAAAGAAAATCATAAAAATCTTATATGCTTGGAAATGTTAATTTATAAATATAATGAATTCATGGACCAAGTAAGAAATTACAATGGAAATTAAAACTCAGTAACAATGAAAAACACTACCAATCAGGACTATAGAGTGTGATTAAAGCAAATATGTATACATATATATATGTGAAAAGTAAAATTGAATGAGCTAAGTATCCAACACCCCCAAAAGTGATATTAACAGTGAAAAATGAGCCATAAACACAGATAAAACAATAACCAAATATCAATATGAGTATATTATAATCATTTGACCACTACACTTGAAGATATAGATGAAATGGACAAACTGCTAGAAAAATGTAACTCAACAAAAGCAATTCAAAAAAACTGAAAATCAATAAGTTAAAGTAAAGAAGAATATTAGCTGATTTACCCAAACTTCAGGAATACATCATCCCTCTCTTTATAAAATTTCAGTGAGTAGAATAATAGCAATGATAGCTAAAACCAAAAGACTTCTTATTGTGTTATGGACACTGTTCTAAGTGCTTTATTTATTTTAACTCTTTTAATCCTCAGAATATCTCTATGGAAACTTTCCTGGTGGTCCCGTGGTTGAGACTCTGCCTGCCAATGCAGGGGACATGGGTTCGATTCTTGATCTGGGAAGATTCCACATTCTGCAAAGCAGCTATGCCCACAAGCTGCAACTATGGAGTCTGAGTGCTCTAGAGCCCAAGCCCTGCAACAGAGCAGTCACCGCAGTGAGAAGCCCGCCCGCTGCAACAAAGCCCCTTTGTCACAGCTAGAGAAAGCCCACGCGCAGCAACAAAGACCCGGTGCTGCCAAAAAACTGATTAATTAATTTGTGGCTCAGGCTTCCCTGGTGGCTCAGATGGTAAAGTGTCTGCCTGCAATGAGGGAGACCTGGGTTCGATCCCTGGGTAGGGAAGATCCCCTGGAGAAGGAAATGGAAACCCTCTCCAATACTCTTACCTGGAAAATTCCATGGACAGAGGAGCCTAGTAGGCTACAGTCCATGGAGTTGCAAAGAGTCGGACATGACTGAGTAACTTTACTTTCTATATATATATATATATATATATATATATATATATATATATGAAGTTGGCATTTCCATTTTCCAAATTAGGAAACTGAAGCTAGAAGAGATTAGGTCTAATTGTTATAAACAGCTAAAATGGAAAACAAAAAGAAAGAATTCTCCTTTTATGAGAGTTTCAGTTCATGAGAGTAATATAACTTCAAAATGAAAACCAGACAAGGGTAGGAAAAAAAAAAGAAAATTATACACCAAACTGACTTCTAAAGCTACAGAAATCCTAAATGAGATATTAACAAACCAAATGCCGGCATACATAAAATATTTAATATTATAACCAAGCAAAGTTTATTCCAGGAATGCAAGGTTGGCTTAACATTAGAAAATCTGAGAGGGATAAACTAGGAAGTTGGGATTAACATATACAGAGTATTATCTATAAAGTAGATAAGCAACAAGGATGGGAACTATACTCAATATTTTGTAATAATCTACAAGGGAAAAGAATCTGAAAAAGAATATATATATATACATAAGCATATATGTATGTGTGTGTACATATATATATGAATTATTGTGCTGTACACCTGAAACTAACATGATATTGTAAATCAACTATACCTCAGGGAACTTCCCTGGTGATCCAGTTGTTCCAATGCAGTGGGCATGGGTTCGATGTCTGGTCATGGAACTAAGATTCCACTTCCCACATTCCACATGGCACAGTCAAAACATAAAAATAAATAAAATAACAATAACAGAATAATTTTAAAAACTATACTTCATTAAAAATTAAAAATACAGCTTTTAAAAATTAGAAAATCTAACATAATTCATCATACTAACAGATAAAAATATATAATAATCTAAATAAGTAATAGGGGCAGAAAAACTTTTAGCAAACTGTGGCTCAGTGGTAGAGAATCCACCTACCAATGCAGGAGACACAGGAGACGTGGGTTCAATCCCTGGGTTGGGAGGATAGCCTGGAGTGGAAATTTTCAATCCACTCCAGTATTCTTGCCTGGAGAATTCCATGGAGAGAGGAACCTGGCAGACTAAGCCCACGGGGTCGCAAAGAGTCGGACACAACTGAGTGACTTAGCACACAGAGTAGAGGGAGAACTTCTTTACTATCAAAAATCTACAGGAAATATATATCTAGGACTTCCCCGGTGGTACAGTGGTTGAGAATCTGCCTGCCAATGCAGGGAACACAAGTTCTATCCCTGGTCCTGAAGATTCTACCTGCTGTGGAGCAACTGAGCCCATGTGCTACAACTACTGAGCCCAGGTGCTCTAGAGCCTGTGCTCCACAACAAAAAAGCCACCGCAGTGAGAAGCCCATGCACCGCAATGAAGTGACGCTTTCTCTCAGCACAACTAGAGAGAGCCCGTGTGCATCAGCAAGGCCCAGCACAGTCAAAAATAAGTAATAAATGAACATTTTAAGAATCACATATAAAACTAAAACATTATATACACATGGTCTCTTTAAAGGAAGAAAAAATACTTGTTACTTCTTTATACTTAACACTTGCTAAAGGTCCTAGCCAAGGCTGTATGAAAGAAGATTAATTATATACACTTTCCTCACTGCATATCCAATGGAGAACTATGTTATGATATTTTGTTTCATTTACATTTTATAATCAGTATTTCTATTTTCAATTTTTTTGGTTGTGCCACACAACTGAGGAATCTTAGTTCCCTGACCACAGATTGAACCCAGGCCACAGCAGTGGAAGAGCCAAGTCCTAACCACTTGGACCACCAGGGAACTTCTTTTAATTTCTTTAACCATTGTTTTTAATTGAAGTACAGTTAATTGACAATGTAGTGCTAGTTTCAGGTATACAGCAAAATGATTCAGTTTTATACATATGTGTGTATATATTGTTTAGATATATGCACATATTTTCCGATTCTTTTCTCATATGGGTTATAACAAATTACCGACTACAGTTCCCCTGCTATACTGTAGGTCCCTGTTTTTTACCTGTTTTATGTATAGTAGTGTGTATATGTTAATCCCAAATTGCTAATTTGTCTCTCCTCCTCCCACCCCTACCCCCGCTATCGCCTTTAGCAGCCACAAGTTTGTTTCCTGTGTCTGTGAGTCTATTTCTGTTTTGTAAATAAATTTATAATGAGTATTTCTAAAAAAGAGGTCTATGGACTCAGGAAGAGGACTATGGACTCAGAACTTAAATAGCTCTATGATAATTTTAGCTGCATTTTAAAGCATTTGTAAATATTAAGCATTTTTTTAATCTGGATCACCTGGATAGCCACTTTGACCTAATTATACCCACACAATTTCTGTGACTAAGTTGGGCAGTGAGTTAATAGTGATCTATTCAGGAAAAAGTAGAGGACTACTTCATTTTTAAAAGGTGCTTTCAACAGGAAACCAGATAGTGACATGGCAAACTTGGTATGAAAGTTGCACAGTAGTTAGAATGGAAATATCTTATGTGAGAACGGAGTCATCACTGAGCCCATAAGAATGAAAGAATCTCCACCTGCCAAAAACCTGACCATAGCAGCGTGTCCCAGATGCATTCCATGTGTGATAGTGTGGTTTCTGCAAAGCCATGCTTTCTATCACCTTAAATTAATGCTGTCAATTAAATGTTTTTTAATTTTTAGTTTTCTTTTTATTTAATGTACAATTAAATAAACTTATTTAATTTCATCACACATTAAATAAAAAGAAAATTACAAATGTATTTTGGTTTTTGTATGAGCAAAAATCTTAAATTGAAGGAATAGATATACAACATTTAATATGTATACTTGTTTATACTTGTACAGGTAACATAATTAAGCTATTTTTTAACATTTTTAATGAAGTAATAGGACCTATGAAGATTTTGCAACTTGCATGAAAATCAGTAGGCAGTGCGTGATTTTAGTACTATATTTATAATTGCATTATTAGATTTGAAACGCCTTTAAATTTCAAGAGTCTGGATTTAACTGACAAGGAAACATGTGAGAAGCAATGGAAATGGATTGTAAATGTCAGCATCATGTTTGATCATACCAAGGTGACCTTAAAATGCCATCTTATCCACTTTAATTTAACAAGGCTGATTTCCTAAAATATCAAATATTTGATATAACCAAGAATATATATTGAACTACTGGAACAAATAGCTAGAAGATATTTTAGTTGTCCCACTTGAAAAAAGCAAGATGTAGGCAAACCCTTCTCAACATAGATGGCAGGGGGAAACTAGTTCTCCTTAGGTGGAAAATTTTATCTTTCCCCTTCATTGAAAGCTGAGCAAGTCAACCTTTCCCAGACATAGAGAACATTTTCCTTTACAAGATTTAATCTAAGGGCCCCTGTTCCCCCAAATGCATACCATCAACATGTCATTCCTTTATTCAGATATCCCAGCTCCTCCTTTTTAAAAATGCAATTTCCCTGGGAAGAACTGGCACATTAAATCCCTAAAATCTTAATGTACAAGCATTAATCAAATTACTTTCTTCCCTGAAACAATAGGCTGCACATTTAAAAATGAAAAGAAGAAGCTAAAAATAAATAATATTTTTAATGATTACTTATCAACAGCTAATTTCTTATCAGATACTATAGGGGCTTTATGTACACTCTAGTTCCCATAATCCTTTAAAGAAGGTTCTATTTGCCCATTTTACAAATGGTGGTTTAGTCACTAAGTCGTGTCCGACTCTTGCAATCCCATGGACTGTAGCCCACCAAGCTCCTCTGTACTTGGGATTTTTCCAGGCAAGAATACTGGAGTGGTTTGCCATTTCCTTCTCCAGGGGATCTTCCTGACTCAGGGATCGAACCCAGGTCTTCTGCACTGCAGGCAGATTCTTTACCAACTCAGCTACCAGGGAAGCCCATTTTACAAATGAGGGAACTAAAATAGAGAAAGAAGCCCAGTCATAAGTCTGCTAAGGAGTCAGGATTTGAACCCACATCCTGCTCCAATGCCTTACCTCTGCACCAGCTGTGTGTTCACAGAAAGTTAATGTAGGACTTCTCCAGTGGTTCACTGTTTAAGAAGCCACCTGCCAAAGCATACATCCATACATGTGAATCTCTTTGTCATACACACTAGAGGTAGTCCCCGCTCACAGCTAGAGCAAGCCTGTGCTCAGCAACAAAGACCCAGCACAGCCAAAAATAAAGAAACACATTTAAAAAAATTTTAATTGGCTATTGAGCACAAAAAATAAATGTCTTTTGAATTACCATTTTGCTGAGAAGAAATCCCAGTTGGGACACGCATCCTGTTCAGTACCTCATCCCCCAAAATTTTGTCTGAAATGGTGTTCAATCATTGAGGAGAAATTTCTCATCCATATGGTTTCTCTAGGACTTCTGAACATTGATTATCTGAATGACTCAGTATTTCCACAGGTTAGGAGTCCATATTTCCCCACTAGAAAAGAAAGAAAGAGAGGGAGGGAGGGAGGAAGAAAGCCAGGGATTGTGAGATTTCCAAGAGCTTTCTATATCTCTCAAAGAACTCCAGGGATCAACATCTGCGGATGGAAGAGGATAGGATCAGGACCAGGGCAGGGGGCAGAGAGGGAAGTTATACAGCAATGTAGTCCCATCAGAGCCTGGGCCAACCGAGTGGGGAGGTCTGGAACCTACATGGTAAATCAGAGCTGTCCCACAGGGGCTGAAATGCTGTATACTCCTGCCATGACCTGTCACTGGGTGTGGGCTTTCCTGAAAAAGGCAAGAAGGTTCTCTGCAGCTGAAGGAGCTGAGAGTTAGAGGGTGCCTCCTAAGAGCCCTCCCAGCTGCTGGGGAAACACATCCTTCTCTGAAAGGAGGGTCTGAGCGGTACATGTCAACATTCACCACAGTCCACACTTGTCACTGCTCAGATCCACTTCATCATTTTTTAAATTTTATTTATTTATTTATTTATTTATTTTTGGCTGTGCTGGGTCTTTGTCGCCATTCTCGGGCTTTCTCTAGTTGTGGTAAACGGAGGCTACACTTCCTTGTGTTGTGCGGGCTTCTCATTGCAGTGGCCTCTCTTGTTGCAGGTCTAGGCATGTGGGCTCTAGGCATGTGGGCTTCAGTAGTCGTGGCACACAGACTAAGCTGTCCTGCAGCACGTGGGATCTTCCCAGGCCAGGGATGGAACCTGTGTCTCCAGCATCGGTAGGTGGATTTTTAACCACTGGACCACCAGGGAAGTCCCCAACTTCATCAATTTTGTTCAAGGACTGCTCTTCCAGGCTTCCAGTGGGCCTCCCTGGGGGAAACTCGGAGATAAAGGTTGGTGGAATGAAATACAGACTCCACTCCTGTAGCTGGTCTTGGAGCCACATTGATTCTCATCATCTCTTTCCTCCACGATCCATTCTGGATTTTCCTCAATTACCACCTGTGCAGGTCTCAGTGGACCACATCACTGGACACCATCACAGAAAGGGGTGAGCTCCTGGTCACTATGTCCTTCCCAGGCCAAGATGACCACATGTGTGCATTTACCATCACAGTTGAGGGAGGGAGTAGGAAGAGGCAGCCAAGAGGATCATTGGATGCCACACACATTCCTCCATGCCCATTGTGATGTCTCCTGATATCAAGGTCAAGTGCCTCCACCCAGTGGGAACTCCTTTCCTTGTATCACATTCTCTGGAGCAGAAGGAATCTGAAGTGCTCAGGCAGCCGCTACAGCATGTAGTTCAAAGAGATTCTTGCTGTGTCCTTTCTTCCCACCACCATGGAGAAGTCCTGCCAGGCAGTATGGTCACATGAGTCACTGCACCACAGCCGAACTTGCTGCAGAGCCATTTCCTGCTTCAGGCACCACTCAAAGCTAGCAGTCCACCATGACACCTGCTATACAGGCTACATACAAGAGGATTTTCCAGAATCTACAGTGGCTACCAGGCATTGGGCTTACTCCTTCATAATAAGATACAATCAATAATTTAAAGATGAGGGAGGGAGGAGGGAGGAGGGTTCAGGATGGGGAACACAGGTATACCTGTGGCGGATTCATTTCAATATTTGGCAAAACTAATACAATATTGTAAAGTTTAAAAATAAAAAAAAATTAAAAAAAACAAAAAACAAAAAAAATAATTTAAAGATGAAATAATTTGGGAGTTCTCTGACATTCCAGTGGTTAAAACTCCACACTCCCAATGCAGGGGGCACAGGTTCAATCCCTGTTTGAGGAACTACGATTCTGCATGACGCAGTGGGCAGGCAAAAAATAAATAAAAATTTTAAATAAAAATAATTTTAAGATGCAATAATTTTTCTTTTACTTTGGAAGGGATTTCCTGGTATTCCCCTGACTCCTGGATCCTTAAAAACTTAACTGATGTGTCAGGCCTCTGAATCTTTATAGGTTTTTGCCTCTTATGCTCTGGAACACATTCTCCATCATTCTAACTGTTTCTTGCTCATCTAATCCAATTAGTATAATATCATCAATATAGTAAATCAATATAATATTATATAGGATTCCCAAATGTCAGAATCTTTTTAGACTATCTTATGACAGAGGGCCGGAGAAGGCAATGGCACCCCATTCCAGTACTCTTCCCTGGAAAATCCCATGGACGGAGGAGCCTGGTAGGCAGCACTCCATGGGGTCGAACAGAGTCGGACTCGATTGAGCGACTTCACTTTCACTTTTTACTTTTATGCATTGGAGAAGGAAATGGCAACCCACTCCAGTGTTCTTGCCTGGAGAATCCCAGGGACGGGGAAGCCTGGTGGGCTGCTGTCCATGGGGTCGCACAGAGTCGGACACGACTTAGCAGCAGTGGCAGCATGACAGAGGGCAGGAGAGTTAAATAGCCTGGGGCAAAACTATAAATGTTGTTTGTTGCCTGTTGCTTATGAATGCAAAATATTTCTGATCCTATTTTCTGATTAAGATGAAAAGAACACATTCACCAAATTAATAGCTGTATACTATGTAACTGAAGGGCTTCCCCAGGGGCTCAGTGGTAAAGAATCTGCCTGCAATGCAGGAGGCGTGGGTTCGATCCCTGGGTGGGCAAGATTGCCTGGAGGAGGAAATGGCAACCCACTCCAGTATTCTTGCCAGGAAAATCCCATGAACAGAGGAGCCTGGCAGGCTACAGGCCATAGGGTTGTAAAGAGTCGGTCATGACTGAGCGACAACACACACATGTAACTGAAATCATAATGTGAGGCGTTAGGAAAGATATCCATCCGACATGGTGGCTACAAGTGGGACTAGTACTTGGTTATGTTTGTGGAAGTCTCCTGTCAGCCTCCAGAATCCACCTTGTTTCTCCAGGGGCCAGACTGCTAAGTTGAATGGAAATAGACAGGATCACCGATATTTAGATCCTTAGGGGTGACACTAATTTCCCCCAACTCCCAATTCAGAGATTTGATGTTTTTATTTGCCATCATTGCCAAAGAAGAAAGGTGGGTTGATTTTTTTTAATATTTTAAGAATATAACAGTATTAATGGTATGTGATATTGTAAAAATCTTGAAGGTGTCCTTCGAATGATTAAAGTTGGGTAAACTTTAGGGCTAATGTAGCAATACTGCCTTTCTAGAATTCACCCTTAATGGTGTGAATGGTTCCAAAAGGCAGCAATGCTCTTACTCAGGTAAAAGCACTTCAGATTAGTCTCATTCCTAATTCTGTTTGTCACTTACAACTGAATGTCAGGCAGTCTTAGATCATCTCTTTTGTAGAGGAAATAGAAACCGAAATATCAGGACTGGCGTATCAATCAATTGAATTTGCTCTTCCTTTTATCAATTTGATTTTTTTAAACTCCTGAGAGCAAAGAAGTTTCCATAACCCTTATATCTCATCTCTCTGTCCATTTCTGAATGCCATGAGGAGATATGCAAAAGGAAAAGAGGAAAAATACATTTCAAACATTCAGTGTTATTTTTGCCACCTGTGGTAAAAAGAGTGTTCCAGGATGCTCTAAAAGATAAAGACCCATAGGATGTGTTTTCTGACCAAAATCCTTAAGATAATACTCTTCTTCCCTCCTGATTCCTTGATCAGTGTGAAAGTGTCAGTCACTAAGTCGTGCCCATGGACTGTAGCCCCAGGTTCCTTTGTCCATGGAATTTTCAGGCAAGAATTCCAGAGTGAGTTCCCATTCCCTTCTCCAGGTGATCTTCCCAACCCAGGGATGGAGTCCAGGTCTCCTGCTTTACAGGCAGATTCTCTACTATCTGAGCCACCAGGGGAGCCCTTCTCTCCTTCCCTCTAAACCCAGGTCAGGCCTCGGGATCCAGTATCAAAGCAGCATCCTTTCCATGAGGCTTTTCTTGCCTATTCCGGTCCTGACATCTCTCCTTCCCTATTTCTCTATAGAGTTTAGAGTTCACCATCATAAACTACTATAAGAAGAATTATAATAATACCTGTAATAGGTGTTTGTAATTTGGGTGCTACTTAGCATCCTTTCCTTCTTTTTAAAAGCTCTGCAATTTCCTTGGGGGATAGACCTCTCTGATGTGGCTTACAGTCTTCTTAGGAGGGTAGTTCTTAATGATTACTTAAACCAAAAGATCCAGTTCCTTCTTCTCCACAGCCCAGGACAGTGGGAATGACGGAGACGCAGAGACACATGACCTAAGCCCAACACCATCTATCATTCACAACTGGGACTTTGAGTCTTGAGTGCATTAGGCAAGGGTGAAATGATTTCCAGGTCATTTACCACTATATCCAGGGTATCTTGATCACTCCAGTCCTGCTGGTAGCTTTGTACTCATTTCCGATGCAACAGATTCATTTTCAGTGGTGACATACTACCAAACATGTGGTGGCTTACAACAACAGAAATTTATTCTTTCACCATTCTGGAGGACAGGAGTCTGAATTCTACACCACTAGGCAGAAATCAAGATGTCTGCAGAGGTGTTCTCCCTCCAGAAGCTCTAGGAAAGCCTCTCTTGCTTCCTCCAGCTCCTTCCCCCAGTTACTGTCAGCAGTCCTTGGCTTTTTGCCGCATCACTGTCCTCTTCAAGGCCAGCATCTTCAGATCTGTCTCTGCTCTGTTTCCACACACCTCCCCTCTGTATGCAGCAAATCTCCCTCTGTCTCTCTCATAAGGACACCTGTGCTTGGGTTTAGAGCCCACACAGATAATCCAGGCTAATCTCCTCACCTCAAAAATTCTTACCAAATCTTCAAAGTCTTTGTCAGATAAGGTAAAATTTACCAGTCCTGGGAATTTATTAATGTCTTTGGAGGCCACCATTCATCTTGCAACAGTCTTTGACCAAAGTTTCTGAGATATCTATGACTTGATCTGATGTGGCCCTCAGTATTTAGGACAGAAGGAGTTTATTTATGCCTATTTCCATTCATCTACGTAGGAAGTAAGTAAAAATGAGGAGCAAGATGGCGAAAGGAAATAAACATACAAATTATCCCAGAACAATGTTCATCAAAGGAGAGGGACCCATAGCTTAGAATGCAATTTGCCCACACCCAGAGTCTCTTTCCCTAAAGCAAATATTTCCCAAATTTTAACATTCACACAGAACTTCCAAGATTTTGCCTAAATAAAATATCAAGCTATATTCTGAATAGCACCTACATTATTATTTTTCTAATACTTTTCATTAAAGGTACTTTCTTTTTCTAATTAATTTTTATCGAAATTTAGTTGATTTACAATATTGTGTTAGTGTCTGCTGTGCAGCAAAGTGAATCAATTACATATATACATATATGTACATACAATTACATACATACAAATACATGCAATTACATATATCCACTCCTTTTCCAGATTCTTTCCCATATAGCTTATTACAAAGTATTGAATAGAATTCCCTGTGCCGTACAGTAGGTCCCTATTAGTTATCTATTTTATATATGGCACTGTGTATATGTCAATTCCTATCTTCCTATTCCTTTATCCCTCCCCTGCCTTTCCCCCCTTGCTTCCCAGGTGGTGTTAGTGGTAAAGAACCCACTTGCCAATGCAGGAGACATAAGAGAGGCAGATTTGATCACTGGGTCGGAAAGATCCCGTGGAGGATGTCTGGCAACTCCAATATTCTTGCCTGAGAAATCCCCATGGACAGAGGAGCCTGGCTGACTGTGGTCTATGGGGTCGCATAGAGTCAGACACAACTGAAGCAACTTGGCTTGCACGCATGCAACTATAAGCTTGTTTTCTACATTGGAAAGCACTTTCTTTTTAATGTAAATGCTGTTTTAAAGAAAATTTTATATCACTATTTAAAAAGGAAAGTAAATATCATCTATAATAGAAAAAAATATATGCTTAAAATTCCAGATAGATACCATGCTGCCTGCAAAGGCTGAGTCTGAGTCTCTCTTCATAAAAAGGAAGATTTTGCAGGTGTTAGGTGTTAAAGGCTAGCACCCATCTGAGACTTTCTTCTTAGTATAATCAGAAGGATTAAATGAGAACTGAAAAAGGATATGGCCAATATTTTATAATAGCTATAAATGGAGTATAACCTTTAAAAATTGTGAATCACTATATTGTACACCTGTAACATATAATGTTGCACATCAATTATACTCAATTTTAAAAATACTTTATAGCTAAAACAAAAAGAGAGAGAACTGAAAAAGAACAGCTGTGTCTCCATCCAATTCAACATCATGTACACCACCTAAAATAATAACTCACTCACCACCTACAATGTTCACAGAGAAGACTAGGAACCCCTGCCCTACTGAGAAAGGAGGATCTAAAACCTACCCAGTTCACTTGACCTTAAATTTCTATTTTATTCTTTGTCTTCTGTGTCTTTGGGGGTCTGTGATGAAAGTCATTCTCTCCCTCTATACAGAGACATTGAGAAGAAGCATATTGGCTATTTAGTCACTCCTCAACCACTCTGGACCTCAGTTACCTCATCTGCAAAATGGGAGTTGATAACAATACCTTCCATGGGGCTGTTATGAGGATTCAATCTACTAAAGTATGGTAAGTATTTACACATAATACATAGTAAATCCTGTCTGCTATAATAATGACTATTATTATTTTTTTCATCAATTAGATAAGTAGTTATTTATTGTCAGCATTGATTTTTGCCTTGTGCTCAAACTTTTTTAGACTGGAAGAGAAATAAGTCATAATCTTTGCCTTCAATGAACTTGTAATTTCACCAGAGAGGTGAGAAAATAACAGACAAAAAAATAAACAGTTCTATAGCAAGTCTTAAAAGCCTATGCTAGAAACAACAAAAAAAAAAAATCACACTAAGCACAGATAAATACTGTACAAACATACCTCATTTTATTGAAACTTTGCTTTAATGTATTTCACAGTTACTGCATTTTTAAAAATTGAGAGTTTGTGGCAACCCTGCATAGAGCAAGACTATCAGTGCCATTTTTCCAACAGTGTTATTTTTAATTAAGTTATGTACATATTTTCTTAGGCATGATGCTATCACACACTTCATAGACTAGAGTGGAAACACAACTTTTTTCATGCTGTGAAACCAAAAAATTCATGCCACTTGCTTTACTGCAATATTTGTATTATCACCATGGTCTGCACAGAACCCACAGTATCCCCCAGATGAGGCTGCATTGCTTGCTGCCGTCATTTCCATTTGCCTCCAAGGACCCATTTTTTTGCCCCTCCCACTCTGTGCTTCCAAGCAGCTAATCCCTGTGGTCTGTATCTTTGCCGTCTGTCTTCTGGTTAGAGGAAGCCAATGAGAGGCACCAGCAAGAGATCAGCTGGTGAGAGGAGAAAAGGCCAGGATATTTCTCCCTCATTTCCCCTGCTGCAGAGCTGTGCCTCTGACAATGATTGCTTCACCCCTATGGCTCCATCTCTCCCAGATTCTAATCCTTTTCTTTTTCCCTTTTCTTTCTTCAGCCTTCCCACTGTGATTGATCCCCAGAGACCTCAGCATCCTTGACTGGCCCCTTAACTCTGCCCACACCTGGGTAAGTCAGTCCTTCCTAGAACTCTCTTTAGTTAAATCCTTTTGGAGGCAATTCTGTTTCCTGCCAGGACCATGACTGATCCAAGAACTGTAAGACATCAGTGATCTGAGAGTTACCTAATTCCTCCAAACACTCTGAAAACAAATATTAAGGAACATGAAGAGCTTGGTGTAGGAAATAAGGGTCATCCAGATTTTCTTCATTGGTCAAATTATCCTGCAGCATTACCAGTGATGGCAGCCACATTTTGAACACTCATTACGTAGCAGGTCCTTTAAGATGTCCTTGTCATGCCTTGTCTCATTTAACCCTCCCCAAACCCAATGAGGGCTTTCCAGGCAGCACTAGGGGTAAAGAACCCACCTGCCAATGCAGGTGACTTAAGAACCACGGGGTCTATCCGGAAGACAGGAAGATCCCCTGGAGGAGGGTATGGCAACTCACTCCAGTATTCTTGCATGGAGAATTTCCATGGACAGAGGAGCCTAGTGTGCTACAATCCATAGGGTCACAAAGTCATGATCCAAAGGGTCATGACTGAGCAACTAAGCACAGCACAGCATGTCACGGCTACAGCTTCCCCAGTAGTAAAGAATCTGCCTGCAGCGCAAAAGCTGCAGAATCAACCCAGTTCAATTCTGGGTTAGGAAGATCCCCTGGAGGAAGGCGTGGCAACCCACTCCAGTATTCCTGCCTGGAGAATCCCATGGACAGAGGAATCTGGCAGGCTACAGTCCATGGGGTCCCAGAGAGTCAAACACAACTGAAGCGACTTAGGTTGCATGCGGGCACATGTCATGGCTACAGTTTGGTCATCATGTATTAATTGAACCTGGTGGAGACTTCCATACTTATAAGACAGCTCAAAGGCTATGGCTCAGAATGTTATCTATAACCCTTGAGGAGCAACTAAAGGTCCCTGACTTTGCTTAATGACTAAACTATTACTATTTGGTCTCCTTCGAAGATTTTCCTTTGTCTCTGCATTTTCTCATTTTTTGGATGTAAACTTATTCTTTGGCTAAAGCTTTCTACAAACAAAAGGCAGGCTGAGGACTTGGGGGATGGAGGGGGCACAGACCATAGGTCCTCACCACTGACCACTAGTTGTAAGATACACAGATTTCAGAGAACCAGGAGAAAAAAGCCCATCCCACTGCCTTTTTGCTGGAGCACAGGTTTGCCTGGATTTTTTTTTTTTTAATGTGCAATATCTCCCCAAAGTGTGTTCTTTTCTAAAATTCCTCAGATTTGTGCTCTCTAAGCTATTTTAGAAGATTTGGGTTAAAACAAAGGAGAGGGGAAGATACACATACATATTTCTACCGGCTTGTGAAAACTGATTATATCACTTAAAATCACATCATTTGACTCAATTTGCTGATCTGATTACCCAATTACATACTTTCTAGGTAGCTTTATACCATGTTCCCACTGGTTGGTGTTACCGTCTTCCCAAGCAGAGATCTCTCTCACTGTCTCCTCATCCCGTACCCCAGGCTTTACCTCCGTCTACCTACTTTTCCTGTAAACAACAATTTCTCTACTTATTTTTTCAATTATTATAACTAGAGCTTTCAAGTTAAAGAAAACAATGCTGTTTTCTTCCCAAAGCCAGCCTTTCCCTGACACGAAGTAACAGTGATACTAAACATTGCCAGCAATTGTTATGAAAATGCATTTCTCTTGTATCCTGTTGTCATGGCAGCTAAAGATCAAGACATGCCTGCTACATACAGCAATTTATACTGATCTGAAAGACTGTTTGGTGGGGGGAAACATGAAAATGTATAATCGAATGCATTTGAAACCATAGCCCGACACACAACAATATCAGTTATTCAAATAATATCTCTAAAGCAAAGTACATCATTTATTTCAATCAATGCTGTGTTCATTATTTCTGCTCTTGGAGTTACTTGCATTTCCAACACACTGGCAATTTTATTATTTTTCTTGGCATTCAGAATCTCTGTATCACCTTTGCTCAGGCACTAGCCAGCCTAACACAGACAGCAGCGGTCAAGTCACATTGGGAGACTCAGAGCTGCCGTGGCATTTTCTCTACTGCTTCTTTGTTTGCTGGGCTGGGGGCATCCCTTAGGTGAATATCTCCCTTGGACGGCAACTGCTTGAAATGTCACAGCGCGGCCAATTCCCCTCCATCCAGATTTTCACTTCACTGCAAGATACTGTACCTTATACATAGTGTTTAACTTCTCCATGGGGGAGGGGGAGAAAAATCCAAGAATAAAAAGATGGGGGGGGGCTACCAAACTGAGACTATAAAGGGTTTAGATGCAAATAATTGAGTACAAAATACCACTTTTATTAACAATCTGGAGGGTGGGTCTTGTCCCTAATCCTTTTTATTGGTTTTCCCTCCACATCGCCCAGGGAGACAGACTGGTATTTGGCAAGAGGGAAGTAGAGGCATGGTGGGGATTAGTGATCTACAATCACAGAACAGACCAGTTGCAGAGCAAGGATGAGAACTCAGAATTCTGACATTCCTGAGCCATTGTTCAGTCCATGGCTGTGGGACAGAGGCCTTGAGAATTGTATGGAGATATCTACAGCTTAACTTATGGCCAGATTAGTTTGGGGTAATTAGTTATACCACTTTTCCCACAGCCAGTAAGGCACATTAATGTTTTGGCCTTGACTTTGTGAAACTGGTTTTCATCCCACTTGGGGATAATCCCTGATTTCATCCTCTTGAATCCTGCCCCTTTGAGATTGTCATCTGCCAGTCAAAAGCAGCGAGCAGCCTTCCCCGAGGTCTAGTTTTCTTCCTTAAGTTGTGCACATGTGTCAAATGTGTACACCCACACTTGGCGTGGGGGAGTGTGTGTAAAATCACCAGTCTACAGTGTCTCACTTCTCATCCTTGCCCGGCATTGACGAATCTGGAGAATCTGGTCATGTCATTGAAAAGGAAAGCAGCACAAAGCTATCACCTACAGACTCCCAGTGCCCGGACATCCCAGGTGGCACTAGTGGTAAAGAACCCACCTGCCAATGCAGGATACAGAAGAGACTCAGGTTTGATCCCTGGGTCGGGAAGATCCCCTGGAGGAGAGCATGGCAACCACTCCACTATTCTTGCCTGGAGAATCCCATGGACAGATGAGCCTGGCGGGCTACAGTCCATGGGGTCGCAAAGAGTCAGACATGACTGAAGCGACTTAGCACACATGAAGACTCCCAGAGTCTGGGCATCAGGTATTATTATAGCCTCACGTCTACAATGAAAAAAACCGAAGAACATGGAGGTTAAGTAGCTGGCTCAATGTAACAGAGCAAGTAAGTGGTAGAGCCAAGATGTGAACACAGTTGTGTGGCTCCAGAAACGCTCAGCCACCATGCTAAACTAAACTGGCTCTGAGACACCAGTGGTGAAGAGCTTGGGCTCCGGGATCCAATACTCCAAGGTCATATTCGAGCTGTAGGTGTGATCCTGGATAGGTGACTCCATGAGGCTCTGGGTTCATACGTTGTGATTGTTATCCCAAGATTTGCTAAATAAAGTCATTAGCACTGGACCTGGCACATGCAAGCCCTCCAAAAATGTTAGATGCTCATTCTAAGGAAAGAACAAGTTCAGAGCAAATGAGCCAGAAGGTTTGGACCATGGTAGACTAGTCCAGGAAAGAGACTGGATATGGGGGAAAGAAAGAATTCCCTCTGCACAGTCCTGCCCTTTCTGCTAAAAAGGGGGCCAGGGCAAAAGGGGGAAAAATAAGAGTAAAGGGATGCCATGAGCTAGGAACAGAGGAAGCTTTTGTTTTTGTTTTTGTTTTTGTTTTTTCAGAGGAAGCTTTTTCAAGTGATAGGAGGCTGGCTAGGTTTTGGACAAATTAAGGTAAGAAGAGAGCCAATACAAGACATGCTCTGAGGGTGGAAGCCCCTCTAACAAGAAGCAAGTTTGGGGCAGTGACTTCCCAGGGTGATTGAATTAAACACGCTATTTCATCAATAACTAATCTAAAATTTTATGTTTAGCAAGTCCTTGGTTGCCTGAATGAAGCAACTCCTTCGTGCAATGTGATGTTTTTCCCTTTCTGTCTTCATCTACTCAAAGCTGAAAGAGTTTAAATTTCTCTTCTAGGAAAGAAGCATTCTCTCCCAGAAAAGCATGGAGCCAGGACGAAATCCCAACTTCTGCATGGCCCAACTTCCTGACACTGGGAGTCCTGGAATCACTACATACTGAAAATTCTACAAGGATCTTCTAGTCCAAAAGGAATATCTCACAACACCCCCATGATCTGGAAATTCTCCTCTTGTCCTAGCCTGATGCTGATCTCAGCATCAGTCTGTTTTCCTGAAGACCTGTTTTTGTTTGTTTGTTTCATTTTTGGTTGCATAAGGTCTTAGCTGCGGCACATGTGATCTTTGTTGAGTCATGAGGATATTTTCTTTGTAGCACAAGAAGTTCTCTAGTCGTGGCATGTAGCTGCAGTGTGCTGCTTTAGTTGCTCCACGACATGTAGGCTCTTGATTCCCCAACCAGGGATTGAACCAGCGTCCCCTGCATTGCAGGCAAATTCTTAACCCCTGGACCACCAGGGAAGTCCCTGGAGTCCTGTTCTTGAAAGACAAGGTAAAGTCAGGACCGCTGAAATCTTGTCAAAGACCTGAAGACTAAGTGTCAGAGAACCTGGGGTTAAGTTCAGGGTCTGGCACTCACTGTATGACCTTGGGCAAGTCACATGTCCTTCTTTATGTCTGGTTTCTCAACTGTAAAACGAGAGCCTTTTATCTGCTTCAGAACTCTGTGTTTTATGTGAACTCATTCTATGAGAAAGATATTCTTTGATCAGTAGATACTATCCAAAGCATGATTTATTACTGGGGGTTTGGAGGAAGTATCTTTTTCAAGGTCCATTGTTTTATATGATAATCACCAGTCCCTATAGACTTGGGATAATTTTGCCATCAAAATTTTCCATTATAGTGGCATTATAACTCTGTTTCAACAAGCTTGCTCAAGTAACTTTTCCATTGCAAATTCACATGATAATAGCATTATAAATGGCATCTCCAAAGACTTCAATTAAAATTGATTTGTCACTGTAATCTTAGCTAATAATGGTATGGTAATGGCATTATAATGAGGAGATCAAAGACTTACACTGAAATTATTTTGGCATTGTTATCCTATATTCTAAATGGCTTTGAATAGGCTGTTCTATACATAGATTGAAACTGTTGTGTCATGGTAATATTAAAAGCTAAGAGTATACGGAATGGAATCATTCACTCCTTTCCCCGCAAAGCCCAGCTTGGGATTTCTCCTAACCTTTTCACTTTCCATAAAGGTGAAGCTCAAATAGAGCTTCAATTCTAACTCCCCCTACCCAGACCCACGAGGAACAAGAATGAGATTGAGAGGATGCTCCTGAGTGCCTAGAAAAACTGCTCCCACATGTGGCTGGAGCAAAGCTAGCTTCCCTGCTTCAGCAGATGCTGGGGCCTGAGTTCCTCTGCTCTGGGCTGGACATGATAACCTGAGCCAAGGGCTCCTGCTAGTGGAGACAGTGCTCTCGCTCTTTCACAGGTGGTCACGCGGAGCTTCCCTGGTGGCTCAGATGGTAAAGAATCTACCTGCAGTGTAGGCAACCTGGGTTCAATCCCTGGGCCGGGAAGATCCCCTGGAGAAGGGAATGGCAACTCACTCAAGAATCCCATGAACAGAGGAGCCTGGCTGGCTACAGTCCATGGAGTCCCGAACGGTTGGACACCACTGAGAAACTGACACTTTTGCTTTCTTTTCTTTCATGCCATGGAATTGGAATTCTGCAGCTTCTGAAGTTCAGTGCCTCCTGCCTCTCATCCCTTGTGACTTAGCCAGTGTCACCCTTGTGGGCTTTTTTTTTTTTAAGGCATTCTTTTTCTTTTCTTCTTTTTTGTTTTTTTGTTGTTGTTGTTATTTTGTGTGTGTGTGTGTGTGTGTGTGTGTTTTGCCATGCTCTTGTGGGCTTTGAATGACGTCAAATCCTTCCACTCCCAGTTCTCTGGTTGTGGAACCAGCTGTGTGTGTGGTTGTTTTGTGTTTGTTTGCTTGTTTACTTTACAGGGACATAAAGTAAATGGAATGAAATATAGACTCAGTTCATATTTACTGTGGAGAATATTCTGAAGTTCTAATATCATTCTAGTTTGGAGAATACTACTGTTACATTGGTTGGAGAAGGCAATGGCCCCCACTCCAGTACTGTTGCCCGGAAAATCCCATGGATGGAGGCTGCAGTCCATGGGGTCGCGAAGAGTCGGACACGACTGAGCGACTTCACTTTCACTTTTCACTCTCATGCATTGGAGAAGGAAATGGCAACCCACTCCAGTGTTCTTGCCTGGAGAATCCCAGGGACAGGGGAGCCTGGTGGGCTGCCGTCCCTGGGGTCGCACAGAGTCGGACACGACTGAAGCGACTTAGCAGCAGCAGCAGCAGCGTTGTTACATTGGTTAGCATTAAGACTGGGCTTCCCAAGTGGTGCTAGTAGTGAAGAATCCACCTGCCCATGCAGGAGACCCAAGAGACATGGGTTTGATCTCTGGGTTGGGAAGATCCCCTGGAGTAGGAAATGGCAACCCACTCCAGTATTCTTGTCTGGAGAATTCCATCGACAGAGGAGCTTGGCGGGCTACAGTTCAGAGGGCCGCACAGAGTGGGACACCACTGAAGTGACTTAGCATGCACACACAGCAATGACTAACAATTATATCGTTTCTACTACATGGTAGAAGCTATCCTCAACACTTAAAATATGGTAGATTCTTGTAATTCATGGTAGTCATGTTCTATAAAGGCCCTATGAATACTGAATTAAGAATTCCAAGCCACAAGTCCTAGGGGAAACACAGGGCTGTGTTCCTATGAGCCTCGGATCATATTTTTATCCATTGATGGACATAAAACCTTTTTTACGTGTATTTGGGTTTAAAGACACCTTAAGTGACATATATTGTCCAATCATTTACATTGAAGTCATGGCAAACAGCACTATAGCTCATTCCTGAATGAAGCGTATCTAACATATGTATTTTCTCCATAAGAGACATCACAGTCTCCTTGTATTCAGGAACAACAGACAGCACTGCACCGCTATGCCTTAGGGCCATCTTAAACAAGGAAATCACCGAAAAAAAAGAACACAGACACTTTTAAAAAGTGACACTAAACAGACCATGAAAAGAACCCTGTTTATAGTATGAGAGCTGAAACAAGAAGGCCGTGTCACTATGTTCAGCCTCCCCTGGAACATGCACTTTTAGCAACTTAAGTTTTTTTTCCCTACATCTCCATGAATGACCACAACACTGCCACAGGTATTGATACTGAGGTTACAAATAAACTTAGTGAGTAGACAAATTTGCAAGTACAAATCTGTCAGTAATGAGAACTGACCACATCATAATTGATTTAATCTTTACATTAACCTCATAAGTTAGGTACCGTTACTATTCCTCATCTCAGAGATGAGGAATCTGAGGCACAGAGAGTATATGAAGCTTGCTCAATGTTCAGCATCAATTCAAATTAATTGATAATTGCTCTGGGTTTGTTTCTAAATAAGTCATCAGCTTGATATTTAGTTTAGCTTTTTAATTTAGGAGAGTGAGTTAGAAAAATAGAATGACCCTAGTTTTGGGGTGGGAAGAGGTATCTGTAGATCTCCAATTTTTCAGGCTTTTGAATTAAGCCAGGATGGGGTACTGGCTTCCTTGATAGCTCAGATGGTAAAGAATCTGCCTGCAGTGCAGGAGACCCAGGTTCAATCCCTGGGTCAGGAAGATCCCCTGGAGAAGGGCACGGCAATCCATTCCAGTATTCTTGCCTGGAGAATTCCGTGGACAAAGGAGCTTGGTGGGCTACAGTCCCTGGGGTCGCAATGAGTTGGACACAACTGAGCGACTAATATTTTCTTTCTTTCAGGATGGGGAACTAGCATGTAGAAGATGAGGCAGATACCCTTGGCACTAACCCAAATCCATTCTTCCATCCTGTCTGCCTTCTTCTTGGCTGTTAGAGTATCAGCCATCTGTGTGGCTCAGCACTGAAGACAGCACCTCCACCATCCCAGGGAAAGTGAATCTCCATTAACAAAAGCCAATCAGAACACTTCCATTTCCCTAATCAAACTGGTGAGGCAAGGGCGTGTGTTGCAATTCTAGTCAGAGAGCAGTGAAGGGAAACGCACTGCAGAGCTCCCGGGGAAGGCTTTCTTTTCATTTAAGAGATGTCTGAAAAGGAAGAGTTCCTTCTCCTGCCTCTGCATAATCAGTGTGTGAGAACTTGATACTTGGAACCACTGCAGCCATCTTGTGACCATGAGGAGACAAATGGCAGAGCTGAAAGAGGGAGTCACAGCACATGCCTGAAGCCATCCTTCCGCCAATCCCTTTGTCAAACTTTACTTATTTAAGCTGCTTTTAATTGGGCTTTGATTAATAGAAACTGAAACTATCCTCATAGACACAGGAATTTTGCTTGGGAATCCATTATAATTGAGAACTGAGAGACACTAAGTACAGAAATTATATAGACAGAAACACACAGAGGTTGAACCCTATTTAAGAAGCACAATGTCTTGGTTGCTAAGAGATGCTGAGAGGATATAAATGGCCAGGGATATTTCCCCTACTCAGAGACAACTTATAATCCAGTAAGTTGAGAAAATCAAACATAGCCAGTTAAAGAATTCCTGTGCAAAGAAACAGTAAATTCCATTTAATTCTGCCAGCATTAATTCTGAAATACATGTGGTAGAGCTCTGTTGATGAATTAGACACACTCCCTGTCCTCTACAATCTAGTAGAGAAAACGAGATTGACAGGTGATTATAATTCAAAGAATATTACAAAAAGATGTTTGGGGAGAAAGGTAAGTGAGAGATTGATTTCTTTTGGCAGACCTAGGAAAGCATCATGTCTCCCCTGTGTGAAATTCTTCAATGGCTTCCAGTTGTACTTCATTTATTCAACAAATATTTGTTGAGCAATTAGTTGAAACCAGTCTGAATGCTAGAACACAGCAGGGAACAACAAAAAGTCCCTTCTCTTAGACCTTGCATTCTAATAAATACAAGACAAGATAAAAGGCAAATGAGTAAATATGTTTTATGTCCAGAGTAGTGTCACCAAGAAAAATAAAGTAAGCTGTAGAGGGTAGGAGTGCTATTTTATTTTTACATTTTTTACTGGATATCTAGAAAACATTAATTGGAGATCATGCATAGATTACAGTGTTTCCTCAGTTACAAATCAAAAATTTTAAACTAGCTAAATTCATCCCAAGAAAAGTTATCTTCTGTCAGCCTGAACTAATTGGGGGATAGAAAGAGCTGGTGGAATTGACATGCTCGCTTGTAGATGCTGGATTCTAGGAGTCCCTGAGTCTATGCTTGGTAATTCACTGACTTGGGGACCCAGCGCTTATTTTATGCAGAATGGTGAAAAACTGGCATCTGAGTGGAAAACTAAAGGAAATGAGGGTGTAAGTCATGTGTGGATATCCATGGAAAGTGTTCAATGCAGAAGGAACGGCAAGTGCAAAGGCCCTAAAGCAGAGAGTGTCTGGCATACTTAGGAACAAGAAGCAGGTCAATGTGCCTGGAAGAGAATGACTGATGTGGGAGAAATGCTGTGGGAAGTGAGATCAGAGTCAAGGGCAGAATCAAACTTACCATGAAGTTAATGTACTCAGAAAGTCATAGGCTTCAGTATAACATGGTATAACCTGAAAAAGTAAGATATTTTAACCACGATCAGTTAAGATTCTTGTCTCTGTCCATTCTGATTTTCCATCACATTTCCCTTCATGCTGGCTCTTTAAGGAGGCTGCAGGTATTTTGGGGGGCTGATGAAGAGGAAATTATCTTGGGGCTACACCTAGACTGGAGTTGCTGAGCTATATTTATGTGAATCACAGTGGCTTCCATGACTAGCTGTCCCTGTGTGGGAATGGCTCCAGCAGTTCACCACCCAGCACTGTGTGACCTGAAGATGCATGACCAGAGGTCCAATGAGAATAGAAACATGTCCTATGGAGTCCAGATCTGGAACTCTGAAAAATGTTTAACAAAGTGCGAAATATACAGAACCAGAAGCTAGTCTCTAGACAATTCTCCCAGCATCTGATGTGTTAAACTCGTAAGTGGAAGTTCAGTTTTCATTGACACCTAATCACAACACAAGTTCTCTCCCATCAGGAATATATTCATGAGTGCAACAACTAGAGTGATAAATGTACCTTTGCTGATGGACTCGAGAGAGAGTTTCATCAGACAAGGGCATGAACTCCAAGCAGTGCAACGAACAGCAAGTCTGTTTGTCTGTAATGTCACCCACCGTCAATAATAAAACATAAATTTCCAACAATCATCCCGGTGGAGGACCTGGATTATCTTGTGTTCTCTCTATTGAAATGATATTACAATATCTTTGTTAGACAGAGAGGCAATCAAATGTAGGCAGACAAAGAATTTAAGGGGGAAAGTGTGACAAGGGTGGTTCAATCAGTTCATTAATGAAAACATTATTTTTCTGGATTCCGTGATGTTGGCGCTAAGTGTCAGCTTTTTTACCTGTAATTTGTAGTGAGTTCTTTTCTCATACTAAATATGTGTTCAGTTTCAAATGTTATTTTGTAGTCCTAATTTTGTATAATTTATCTTTGAGAGTTGCAAAATTGTATCAGCTTGAGGTCTCAGAAAACCCAGGTCTGCTCCATTTTGAAGGCTCCTGGAGAAGGCAATGGCACCCCACTCCAGTACTCTTGCCTGGAAAATCCCAAGGAAAGAGGAGCCTGGTAGGCTGCAGTCCATGGGGTCACGAACATTCAGACACGACTGAGGGACTTCACTTTCACTTTTCACTTTCATGCATTGGAGAAGGAAATGGCAACCCACTCCAGTGTTCTTGCCTGGAGAATCCCAGGGACAGGGAAGCCTGGTAGGCTGCCATCTATGGGGTCGCACAGAGTCAGACACGACTGAAGCAACTTAGCAGCAGCAGCAGCGGCAGAGGCATGGGGCAATCATACTCCCAGGTTAAAGTTTAGGAGGGTCTTTCCAGTAGCAGAGTTCAGTAGTGATTCCCAGATTTGGGAAATTCATGGACCATTAATATTCCCCCTCAAATTTTGTTCAGTTCAGTCGCTCAGTCGTGTCTCTTTGTGACCCAATATTTGATTGCTAACTTAGATAAAAAGCCAGGACTTTCCCTGATGATCCAGTGGTTAAGCATCTGCCTGCCAATCAGGGGACATGGGTTCTACCTGTGATCCAGGGGGATTCCACATGCCACGGGCAACCAACCGAGCCTGAGAGCCGCAACTACTGAAGCCCCCGTGCCCTAGAGCCCGTGCTCGGCAACAAGAGAAGCCGCTGCTATGAGAAGCCCTCGCGCTGCAACTAGAGAAAGCCTAAGAGCAGCAAAGACCCAGAGCAGACAATAAATAAATAATTTTTAAAAGCCACCTAAATAAGCATTTACAACAGCCATATCTACTGCTTTTTTTTTTTTTTCAAATAAGCATTTTATAAAGAAACATATGGAAGTCTTTTTGGATAAAATTATATAACATCTAACATTTTGTTTTAAATTTATCCAACAGGGTATAGGGGAGTAAGAGGAAAATTAGATAAAACAAGATTGATCATTTGTTGGGTACATGGGGGCTCAATACACTAGGCTGCTTTTGTAAAGGCTGGTCATTTTTGTAATAAAATGTGTAAAAATTAATCTGATCTAGCATACCCATAGTTCTATAAAAGAAAGAACATATGAACACACCAGAAGTTGGGACGCCATTAAGTACCATCCTTCATATTAAATAAATTCAATCTAAGGAAAAACTCACTATACTGTGATTATTTTTGTTACTGCTGTTTCAGAGTCAGTCAGAGAATTTCATCCCAAGCTGTTCAGAGACCACCTATGTGGGAGTGGGGTCAAGTTGGCAGATTACTCTCAAATGTTTCAGAAAAAGAAAAAAAAGCTCTTTGAATTGTACTTCCTAGTATTTTATAAGATTATGATGTATGCACACACATATAAGAGAACTGAGGTTAAATCTTGGACTTTGCCGTTTAGTTAAACATTACTGTGTTAGTCACCCAATCTGCCTGAGTCCTCAGTTACTTTACTGAAAATCACAAGTGCCTCCCACAGTCACATCACTATATTTAAAATAAGTAACCAACAAGGATCTATGGTATAGCACAAGGAGCTCCACTCAATGTTATGTGGTAGCCTGGATGGGAGGGGAGTTTGGGGGAGAATGGATACATGCATACGCGTGGCTGAGTCCCTATCACGACATTGTTAACTGGCTACATTCCAATACAAAATAATAAGTTTTTTAAAAGAAAAAAAGATGCTAGGCATCAAAAAAAAAAAAAAGAAAGGAAAAGAAAAAACCAGAAACCTTTCCCTGAAAGCCATCTGGAAGTTCAGGTTTTTTTGAGTGTTAGCTACCTGCCACCTGTACTCAGCTCGGTGGTAAAGAATCTGCCTGCCAGTGCAAGAGATGCAAGAGACACAGGTTCCATCCCTGGGTCAGGAAGGTACACTGGAGGAGTGCATGGCAACCCACTCCAGTATTCTTGCCTGGAGAGTTCCATGGACAGAGGAGTCTGGTGAGGCTACAGTCCTTGGGGGCACAGAGTCAGACATGACTGAACACGTGCACACACACACACACACACACACACACACATACACACACACACACACACACACTCCTTCTTGGCACCCAGTAATAATTACTGCACTTTTCTTCACTACAAAAAAAGTACCCCCAACAGTTTTTTAAGGATTAAATAAGACAACTCGTACACCTTACATATTTATGGTAGAAGCATGAACTGATACAGCCCTTTAGAGGACAATTTGATGATAATTTCTCAAATTTTATATACCTTTACCTTATGGCCCAGCAATCGTACTTCTGGTATTTATTCTTCAATCGTCCTTGTATATATGTGAAATGACACATGTATAAGATACTCATTTTATTTTATTTTATTTTAAATTTACTTATTTTAATTGGAGGCTAATTACTTTACAATATTGTATTGGTTTTGCCATACATCAACATGAATCCGCCACAGGTGTACACGTGTTCTCCATCCTGAACCCCTCTCCCACCTCCCCCCCTGTACCATCCCTCTGGATCATTCCAGTGCACCTGTATTCAAGACAGCAAAAGAGACACAGATGTATAGAACAGTCTTTTGGACTCTGTGGGAGAGGGAGAGGGTGGGAAGATTTGGGAGAATGGCATTGAAATATGTATAATACCATATAAGAAATGAGTTGCCAGTCCAGGTTCGATGCAGGATATAAGATATTCATTTTAATACAGCTTTTAGCTATAAAATCTGAAAACAACCCAAATGTTCATCAATAGAAGACTAATTAAATTCTGGCATCTCTATACAATGCAGCTGTGAAAAAGAACCAAGAAGCTACACACTGATAGGAAAAAATCTCCAATCTGAATTGCTTAGTGAAAAACATGGGATGCAAAACATGTGTATGATTTGCTACCTTTATATTAAAAGAAAGGAAAATAAGAATATGTATTCATATTTGCTTAAGGAAAGTGTTTGCAGTGCAGAGGATCTGAGTTTGATCCCTAGGTTGGGCAGATCCCCTGGAGAAGGAAATGGCAACCCACTCCAGTATTCTTGCCTGGAGAATCCCATGGATAGAGGAGCCTGGTGGGCTATAGTCCAAGGGGTTGCAAAGAGCCGGACATGGCTCAGCAACTAAGTTTCACAGTTTTTTCTTATTTTTTCAACATGCTTACTAGAAAATTTTAAATTGTGAACGTGACTCACCTTTGAGGCTCACACTAAATTCTGGATAATGCTACTCTATAGCATTAAGTGCTGGGACTCATACAAAGGAGAGGCTTCATGTATGCTTGTTAAGAGAATAAGAGAATAAATATCCTGTGACAAGTCTGACATGTGACAAGATCCTGGAGGAGAAGAGTTAGGCTGCTCAAACTGCTTCTTTACTTTTTTATCTTTTGTTGAAATATAGCTGATTTACAATGTTGAGTTAGTTTCAGGTGTCCACAGTGATTCCATTATACATATTTATATATATGTATACACACACACACATATATATATATGTATAAATCAAACTAGGTCTTTAGATTGAAAGCAAGAAAGCAGAAGAAACCCTCCTCCTTGTCAGGGCCACCACCTCTTATTATCATGGGCACAGGCATTTAAATTGAACAAATGCAAATATTCTCTCAATTATAATCAGTGATTAATCAGTATGAAGGTGATGTGTTTGCTTCCTGCACTGAATGTTTGGAGTTTTTCAAGCACAGCAGCCTGTAGAAAATGTTCTTCTTCCTCTAGAGGTCTGCAAAAGCAAAAGATGCTTACAGAGTCCCATCCAGAAATACATTTGATTTTTCAGTTCAGAAAATGAACCCCCATGTTAAATCTCCCAAATACCACATGCATCACCACACCTGAAGTGGAGCAATGGCCAAGAAAGAACACTGGCTTTGAATTCAAATTTGGGCTCTGCGTTAGTTTTCTAGGACTCTGTGACAGTTTCCTAGGGCTCTGTGACAGAGTATCACAAAATGTTTGACATAAACAACAGAAATTGATTGTCTCATAGTTCTGGAGCCTGGAAATCCACAACCAAGAGTCATCAGTGTTGGCTCCATCTGAGAGCTGAGAGGGAAGGATCTTTCCAATTCTTCCTCCTGAACATGTAGGTGGCCATCCTCTCCCTAGCTCTCTCTTTTTTATTATTTATTTTTATTTATTTGGGGCTTCCCAGGTGGCACTAGTGGTAAAGAACCTACCTGCCAGTGCAGGAGACGTAAGAGACATGAGTTAATCCCTGGGTCCAGAAGATCCCCTGGAGGAGGGCATGGCAACCTACTCCAGTATTGTTGCCTGGAGAATCTCACAGACAGAGAACATTGGCTGGCTACAGTCCATAGGGTCATAGAGAGTCAGACACGTCTGAAGCAACTTAGTATGCACACTTTTGTTTATTTGGCTACTCCACATCTTAGTTGTGGTACTTGGGATCTTCAATCTTCATTGCAACATGTGGGATCTAGTTCCCTGACCAGGAATCAAACCTCAGTCCCTCCATTGGGAGTGTGGAGTCTTAACCACTGGACCACCAGGGAAGTTCCTTCTCCCTCTGTCTCTTTGCACTGTCTTCCCTCTATGTGCTTGTCCATCTCCAAATTTCCCCTTTATATAAGGTTTGGACTAGGATCCATGCTAATGACTTCATTTTAATTTGATTACCTCTGTAAAAACCCTATCTCACATAAGGTCACATTCTGAGGTCTTGGGGATTAGGACTTCTCTGTTAGAATGGGGCAGGGGGTTCTGTCCTTACATGGTGGCCTTCACTAAACTTCCCTGAGCCTCAGTTTCTTTATCTTGTGCCTGGCAAACTTGCACTGAGAATGAAAGATTACATATGTAAAACCAGTTAGCTAAGCTGGTAGCCCTGGCACTGGTGGTAGTCATCTTTGCCTTCATGGGGCAAACAAGGGCTTCCCAGGTGGCTCGATGGTAAAGAACTCGCCTGCTAATGCAGGAGCCACAAGAGATGCAGGTTCAAACCCTGGGTCTGGAAGATCCCCTGGAGGAACAAATGGCAACCCACTCTAGTATTCTTGCCTGGAGAATCCCATGGACAGAGGAGTGGGCTACAGTCCATGGGGTTACAAAGAGTCAGACATGACTGAGCGACTATGCATGCAAACACGGGGCAAATAATGCCGTCATTTGAAAATAAAGCCAACACCAAGGAAACCAAGATGGGGAGGGATAGAGGTCCTGGTGATGTTGAATGCCTGGATCCAGACATGGCTGGGATCAGTAACTCCCTAGAATTTTCAGATATGTGAACAAATATATTTCCTTTTGGTTTAAAAAAAATGGAAAAAGAATTAAAATGGGACAGGGCCTATGATATAGTCAGCCTTTATGAAATGATATATATTTTTCATGGTGGGCACAAGAGTATTACTACTGGGCCCTACAGAGAGGCTATTGGAGAGTGCCTTGTAATAACTAGACTGTGTTCCTAAACTTTTAAGGACAAGCTCATCATTTGTAGTATGGATAGACAAAGACTCCAATGATATTTGTATGTTTCAGACACCCTAAAGAGGTTCCAAACATTTGCCTGCAAAAGAATATATTTGTTACTATTCTGTGCCTTTTCTCTTTCTTTGAAGCACCCTCTCAGAGACTCAGAAACATGCCCTCTAACCTCCCATTCCTACTCAAAAGCTATTTATTTCCATTTCTCATGGACCCTAACAAAAGATCTGCCTGCTTCATGGCATGCCATTTCATAAACATTCTCCTTTCAAATTTTCACACACACTTTAAAAAAAATTAAAAACCCTTACAATGGACTTTCCTGATGGTTAGGAATCCACCTTCCAATGCAGGGGACAAGAGTTCGATCCCTAGTCCGAGAAGATTCCACAGGCCTCTGGGAAACTAAACCCCACAGCCGCAACTACTGAAGCCCACAAGCCCTAGAGCCCATGCTCCGCCGTAAGAGAAGCCACTACAATGAGAAGCCTGAGCCCTGCAACAAGAGAAAGCCCACTTGCAGCAACAAAGACCCAGTACAGCCAAAAATTAAATAAATAAATAAATTTTAAAAAATTTACAAAGTAACAATCATGTCCATTTTATGGGTACAAAAAGAGCCCAGATTACAGAGTAGAACTAGGATTTGATGTCATATCTTTCTGATAACCTAGACAGCATATTAAAAAAGCAGAGACATTAATTTTTCAACAAAAGTCCTTCTAGTCAAAGCTATGGTTTTTCCAGTAGTCATGTATGGATATGAGAGTTGGACTATAAAGAAAGTTGATCACTGAAGAATTGATGTTTTTGAACTGTGGTGTTGCAGAAGACTCTTGAGAGTCTGTTGGACTGCTAGGAGATCAAACCAGTCCATTCTAATATGGAAATTCCTAATATTCAGGAAATCAGTCCTGAATATTCATTGGAAGGACTGGTGCTAAAGCTGAAACTCCAATACTTTGGCCACCTAATGGGAGGAACTGACTCATTGGAAAAGACCCTGATGCTGGGAAAATTGAAGATGGGAGGAAAAGGGGACAACAGAGAATGAGATGGTTAGATGGCATCACCAAGTCAATGGACATGAGTTTGACTAAGCTCCAGGAGTTGGTGATGGACAGGGAAGCCTGGCATACTGCAGTCCATGGGGTCACAAAGAGTCAGACACCACTGAGCGATTGAACTGACTGACTGACTTTCTGATGACAAAGATCATCTCATTTCACTAACCAGCCCTGCCTAACTCCTGGTTGATGGCTTTGCCCTGCCTCCCTTACAGAGAAACCTGGTCCTTAACATTCAAAGCATTCTGAAAACATCCTGTACAAATATAAAATCTTATACAAATGCAAGAAACCCATGTAAGACCACAAATCAACTTCTCAGATTGTTGTGTGGCAACCCCTGTTTGAACTGGTGACTCTTAAAATCTCTCACAGGAGTGAAACTCCATGACTCCATAGCCATAAAATGTATAGCTATAAAGAAAAATCCCATAACCTATTAAAACCTTGTCTTGCCTAGGATGCTTTCAATTGCAAGCAACAGTGTCTTCAGCCATAGAAGGGATTTATTGGCATCTGTAAATGAAAGGCCAGATTCAGGAAAGCCTTATGTCCTAGCCTTATATCCTAGAGCTTAACAATGTCACCAAGTTCTGACTTCCTCCTGTCTCTCAGTTCTGCCTTCTTCAGTTCAACTACATCTTAAGACTGCCTTCCTTTTGAGGACCCCAAGTGGCTGCCAGCCTGCCTCTTCATTCATAGCCAAAAGAAAAAAGGAGTCTTTCCAGGATCCCCTGGAATGGTCCTGAGATTCATTCTGATTGGATGGCCTTAGGTCACATGTCTACCACCTCTGAACCAATCACTGTGTCAGAGGATGAAACCCAGTGATTGGTTCAGTGGATCACACTTGACTCCTAGAATCTGAGAGGAAGTCTTCTACCTCAAAATGAGAATGATTCCCAAATAGAAATTAGGAGCTATGAGAAAGCAAGAAGGAAAAGATGCTAGAAAAGCAATCAATATATGTTCATTGTGAAGCCTTTTTAGCCTTTCCTATCCCATAATGCCTGATTTGGCAAGTGGTTTGGAGCTTCCATAACACTCTGATCAAGTCCCTAATTAGCTGGATTGCACCAGATTTTCTCATCCATATTTCTGCTCACTGAGCACATCAGTCCTCCACTTACTCATTTTATAATTCAAATTAGTAAGGCCCTTTCAATAGTTTAAATCTCTCCACTGAGCAAGCTTGTCTGTTATCTGGAAATATATGGCCACATGAATTTATTCAAAACACAACATTTTCTCATTATAATGAGACATGATTATTAATGGCAGAGTGCCCATCAGAAATGAAACTAATCTTTCATTTTGTTCAAAATAAATGTGCTCTAAAAAGTACAGAGATGGTAAAATTAATTTGAGAGTAATCAATTGCTGCATTTTAAATGAATGTAATTATGTAATCATTAAATTATTTAATGAGCTTCATTAGGCTTATTTCTGGCTTGGGTGTCACATTTTTTTCTTCCAATTAGCTCAAGTGCTAAAATTAATTTTTTATTACTGGTAAGAGTACCAATCCCAGTCAGAATGATACCTGGGAGTTAAGCTGGGCCATCCTTCCTCTAACAATAGGATTCTTCATGTCAGTACAAATAAAGCCAATCAAGATATGAAGAAATAGCCCAGGCAGATTCATGGAAAATACCAGACTACTTTCAACCAGACAGGACACTGTCAGATTCAACTTGGGTGTTCCATTGAAAGCCTTGCAAAAGAGACGTCTCCCAGAGGAAACCTGTGTGGCAACCCTTGTCAATGCTAGATTAGCACCTAGAATGGGTGTGAACATCATCTGAAAGTGAAGTGAAAGTGTTAGTCACTCAGTCGTATCCAACTCTGCGATCACATGGACTGCCACCAGGCTCCTCTGTCCCTGGGATTCTCCAGGCAAGAATACTGGAGTGGGTTGCCATTCCCTTCTCCAGGACATTTTGCAACCCAGTGATCAAATCTGGGTCTCCCACAATGCAGGTGGATTCTTTACCATCTGAGCACCAGGGAAACCTTGGAACCGTACAAACTTAGACATCTCACAGACCTATGTTCAAACCACAATTTTGCAGGACTTCCCTGGTGGTCCAGTAGCTGAGACCCTGAGCTCCCAGTGCAGGTGGTCTGGGTTTGATCCTGGTCAGGGAATTAGATCCCATGTTGCAAAGAAGGTCGAATATTTTGAGGGCTGCTACTAAGACCCAGGACAGCAAATAAATAAATAAATTGTTTAAAACCCAAATTTTGCTAGTGGAAGGGTATGTGACCCAAAGCAATTTATATAAACTCTATAAACCTCAGTTTCTTCAACTGCAAATGGGAGCAATGAAGCAACTAGTAATTTCTCAGAGCTGTTTGTCAGGATTGGCAATAATGTGTATGAAGTGTCTGGCATGTAGCATTCACTCAGTATGTGGTTATTATTCTATCAAACATCCACAGATTTAATCTTCATGGATACTAAGTTTAAGACACAGACTAACTTTTTCAATCTAAACACTAACAATAAATCCTATAAATAACAAGAAATCCCAAGTGACAGTGTTAAAAAAAAAAAAAAAAAGACACTCCAAATTACTTTTTTAAAAAGCCATTATAGGATGAAGGCATTTATAGTGCCTCAAAAAGAGAGAGGCAATGTGGCCTGGGGATTAAGACCATGAGATCTGGAGCCAGACTTCCTAGGTTCAAATGAAACAATGAATTCCTAGTTGTGTCTTTGATCAAGCCACTTCATCTCTTGAAATCTTGGTATCCCATCTAGAATTGAGAGTAGGATGTCCCTGGTGGTACAGTGGATAAGAAGCTGCCTGCCAATGCAGGGGACACAGGTTTGATCCTTGATCTGGGTAGATCCCACTGCCACGGAACAATAAAGACCATGTACCCCAACTACTGAGACTGCGCTCTAGAGGGCCAGAGCCGCGACTACCGAGCCTGCGCGCTGCAGCTACTGAAGCCTGTGTGCCTAGAGCCGGTGCTCTGCAACAAAAGGAGCTACTGTGATGAGAAGCCCTCACACCACAACAGAGAGCACTTGAAACTCTCTGAAACTAGAGAAAACCCGAGCAGCAATGGAGACTCAGCACCACCAAAAAAAAAAAAAAAATGAAAGTAGCAATAGAATTGAGTTATTGTGAGGGCTGATTAAAGTCAAGTGCCTAGCACCAGTAAACACTCCATATATATGATCCATTGCTATTATTATTCATTAACAGCAGTAGTTGTATAGAAGCATGAGACATTGACAAGAATGTTTTCTAGACTTTAAAAAAAAATATTTCAAAATCAGACAAAAAGATATATTTGGTCCATTAACCTCAAAAACAAAAAGTTTATTCATTCATTTAACAAACATTTATTAGTTAATCACTATGTGTCAGACACTGAATTTAGATGTGTAACAGAAGAAATATGGTGAAATTTTTCAAGTTTATTATTCTAATTTGATCTTTCAAACCAACTGAGTTAGAAAACTTTGCCTAACATCTTCTCAGGAGGAGGAGACAGGAAAAGGTCACGGGTATGTCATTCGGAAAGCTACCTTCCCTGTTCATACATCAGACTGGCCCTCAGGTCACAGAAATGCAAATGAGGAGCTCCGTGTCACAGCCAGCTTGGCCTTTCAGAAACTTGACACAGACACACCAGGGACCAAGTGCTTCTGTGTTCCAGAACAAGTTCTTTTTGTTTGTCTAGCCATATTACATCCATTATGGATGTCTAACATTGAAGGGATCCATCAAAATTTAAATTACATGCAGACACCTAAAAAGCTGTAGTCAAATTCTTCTTTCTTCCCCTTCTGTCTCTCTCTCTCTCCCCTCTTATCTCATCCTCTCTCTTTTTTCTTTTTTTTTCTATTTTTTATTTTTCTTTTTTTCTCTCTTAAGTTTAAAAAACCAGAATTTACTCTCAGAACTCAGATGAGGGCTTCCCTGATGGACCCTGATGGTTAAGGATCTGCCTTCCAGTGCAGGGGACGCAGGCTGGATCCCTGGGGGTAGGGGGAGGAACTAAGATCCCTTGTGCCACAGGATAACTAAGTCCTTGAGCCACGACTACTGAGCCCGTGCTCCACAACTAGAGGGAAGCCCACACAACACAATCAAAGACCCTACATGTCTAAGACCTTGCAGCCAAAAATAAAATTAATTAATTAGTTTAAAAAACAGAACTCTGATGACTTTTTCTGAATCAAATCAGAAGCAAATCTTGGACAACTTCCTAGCTAGCATGTATCGAGCAGTAAAGAATCCAACTGCAATGCAGGAGACTCAGGTTCCATCCCTGGATCAGGAAGATCCCCTGGAGAAGGGAATGCCTGCCCACTCCAGTATTCTTGCCTGGAGAATTTCATGGACAGAGGAGCCTGGCGGGCTACAGTTCATGGGGTCACAAAGAGTCAGACACAACTTAGCAACTAATACTTTAACGTTTAGCCATCATGTCAGGAGGAAAAGGGTAGCCAACAGACATTGTCTAATTCTAACTAACCCTGCACTGGGGTTCCTGTGATTTCTGATTTAGCAGAAGAAAATCCGACACTGTCCTGTAGACCTGGGTTCCCAACAGTCACAATTCCCAGCATTAATTAAATAAACATTCATTAGCAAAGCAGGACCATGATGAAGTTCTGGTTTTCTGACTTTTCAGAGGCTCCAACTTTGCCTAATGTGAAAAGTTTGCTCAAAGCTTATTAGGACAGGCTTTTACAGCTGTCAATATGAACAAAGCTAGTGGAGGGGATGGAATTCCAGTGGAGCTATTCCAAATCCTGAAAGATGATGCTGTGAAAGTGCTGCTCTCAATATGCCAGCAAATTTGGAAAACTCAGCAGTGGCCACAACACTGGAAAAGGTCAGTTTTCATTCCAATCCCAAACAAAGGCAATGCCAAAGAATGCTCAAACTACCGCACAATTGCACTCATCTCACACGCTAGTAAAGTAATGCTCAAAATTCTCCAAGCCAGGCTTCAGCAATATGTGAACTGTGAACTTCCTGATGTTCAAGCTGGTTTTAGAAAAGGCAGAGGAACCAGAGATCAAATTGCCAACATCCGCTGGATCATGGAAAAAGCAAGAGAGTTCCAGAAAAACATCTATTTCTGCTTTATTGACTATGCCAAAGCCTTTGACTGTGTGGATCACAATAAACTGTGGAAAATTCTTCAAGAGATGGGAATACCAGGCCACCTGATCTGCCTCTTGAGAAATTTGTATGCAGGTCAGGAAGCAACAGTTAGAACTGGACATGGAACAATAGACTGGTTCCAAATAGGAAAAGGAGTACGTCAAGGCTGTATACTGTCACCCTGTTTATTTAACTTATATGCAGAGTACATCATGAGAAATGCTGGACTGGAAGAAACACAAGCTGGAATGAAGATTGCCAGGAGAAATATCAATAACCTCAGATATGCAGATGACACCACCCTTATGGCAGAAAGTGAAGAGGAACTCAAAAGCCTCTTGATGAAAGTGAAAGAGGAGAGTGAAAAAGTTGGCTTAAAGCTCAACATTCAGAAAACGAAGATCATGGCATCCGGTCCCACCACTTCATGGGCAATAGATGGGGAAACAGTGGAAACAGTGTCAGACTTTATTTTTCTGGGCTCCAAAATCACTACAGATGGTGACTGCAGCCATGAAATTAAAAGACGCTTACTCCTTGGAAGGAAAGTTATGACCAACCTAGATAGCATATTCAAAAGCAGAGACACTACTTCGCCAACAACATAGTCAAGGCTATGGTTTTTCCTGTGGTCATGTATGGATGTGAGAGTTGGACTGTGAAGAAGGCTGAGCACCGAAGAATTGATGCTTTTGAAGTGTGGTGTTGGAGAAGACTCTTGAGAGTCCCTTGGACTGCAAGGAGATCCAACCAGTCCATTCTGAAGGAGATCAGCCCTGGGTGTTCTTTGGAAGGAATGATGCTAAAGCTGAAACTCCAGTACTTTGGCCACCTCATGCGAAGAGTTGACTCATTGGAAAAGACTCTGATGCTGGGAGGGATTGGGGGCAAGAGGAGAAGGGGACGACAGAGGATGAGATGGCTGGATGGCATCACTGACTCGATGGACGTGAGTCTGAGTGAACTCCGGGAGTTGGTGATGGACAGGGAGGCCTGGCGTGCTGCGATTCATGGGGTCGCAGAGAGTCGGACATGACTGAGCGACTGATCTGATCTGATCTTACAGCTGTCAGCTAGAATCATCAGAAATCCTCCTAAATCAACGACTGGACCCAGGACTGAGTAAGGATACAGTGCAAGTGACATCCATAAAGGTACAAAACTTGTTAGGGTCATGCATAGAAGAGAAACATCCTTAAACTACATATCTTAACCCAAGCTGCCTATCTGCAACTCATTTCGAACATTCATCAAACTGATTAACAGCCGCTAGATTTGCCAATAAAAAATCCATTTTTTATATCAATGCTCTAATTAGCAAATCCATTGCTAGTGATCTCTAAAGGATGGAAGAAGACCCTTCCAGAGCCTGACTCCTTCAGTGGCTATTCACCCAAGTCTATGCATGCTGGCAAGTTCCCTGGCACATGCCTGCTATCCCATTAATAGTGCTGAAGCATATATTTTATTTTTTTCAAAGGTTTTTTTTTAATGTGGGTCATTTTTAAAGTCTTTATTGGATTTGTCACAATATTGCTTCTGTTTTTAAGTTCTGGTTTTTTGGCTGATAGGCATGTGTGATCTTAGCTCCTCAACTAGGGATTAAACCCACACCCCGTGCATTGGAAGGTGACGTCTTAACCACTGGACCACCAGCGAAGTCCCTGTGCTAACGTATTTTAAAAGAAATCTTACAGACATTGTAATAGGTTGGGGGAAAAAATGCCTCTTGTTATTGATGTAGAACAAACCAGGTAGAGAACAAAATCCCCAGGATCACTTCTATTTCTGGAATCTGAGGTCACCGAGCTCTAAAGGCAGAGGAAGAAAATGCTCCCACAGCCTCCTGAGAGATCCAAGAACTAATCCAGGTCTGGAGAGGGACACAGAGGCGTCTTTCTATACGGCAGACATGACATCTCTTGCTGTCCTGCCGTGGGATTTGGGAAAGTGCCTTAGGTTCATGGATCAGCTTCCAAGGCTCTTTCCCAATGGACTTATAAACTAAATCCCTGAGTTAACAAACGAAAACCACTGGACTGGATTCAGGACAGACCCTAACTAGCATTTAGTCCTTAGGTATTTTTACTAGCCTGGTAGGAACCCACACTGCCCACAACCACTGTGTATTAAAGTAAGAGAAAGAGAAAACTGAGAGGTAGATAGAGCACATCAGCATTAGGAGATTTTTTTCTCTTTTTTCTTTCCCTCTTTTTTCTATTTTTATATATCAATCCTCAGGCTTATTTTAGCCCTGTTCTTATTTATACATCCTTCACTTTTCAGGAAAAAACTCTCTATTGGAAATGCTGGAACTTTTCATTAATTTGAAAGCTATCTAGGCTGTCATATTGTAACGTATAAGTCTAATAAATTACATATGGAGCTAAAACTCGAATTAACAAAACAACAAATTTTTATTTATTTTTTCTTGGCTGCGCCATGCAGCATGCAGGATTTTAGTTCCCCAACCAAGGACTGAATCCATCCCCACTGAAGTGGAAGTGTGAAATGGTAAACACTGGACAGCCAGGGAAGTCCTGTTTTTTTTAATCAACAAAATTTTAATAAAGGTTTGGTGAGACCAAGACTCCAACTGGGCTGATGGAAATGTAAAATGGTGTAAACTTTTTGGAAGACATTTTGGAAATATGTCTCAAGACCCTTTGTAGAAAAAAATTTATGTACTTTAATTGAGTAAAATCACATCTTTGAATCTGTTTAAAAAGCACTTAGAGATGTAAGTCAAGATTTCCCTATGGATGTGTTTCTCACGAGCTTAATAATCATGACAAATCAGAAACATTTCAAATGTCCAATAATACAGAAACTGGTAAAGAAGTTATGGAACATCTATATTATAGTCTTATAAAGTCATTAAAATCATGTTTTCTTAAAAAAATGCTCTTGAAATAATATTTTATGAAAAGTTAACACATAAAACTACAAATATTGCAAGATTCCTATCTTGTTTTAATATTTGTGTATACATTGTGTGCCTAATTTTTTATTGTTTATACTTATTTATTTTTTTTAATTTTATTTTATTTTTAAACTTTACACAATTGTATTAGTTTTGCCAAATATCAAAATGAGTCTGCCACAGGTATACATGTGTTCCCCATCCTGAACCCTCCTCCCTCCTCCCTCCCCATACCATCCCCCTGGGTCGTCCCAGTGCACCAGCCCCAAGCATCCAGTATCGTGCATCGAACCTGGACTGGCGACTCGTTTCATACATGATATTTTACATGTTTCAATGCCATTCTCCCAAATCTTCCCACCCTCTCCCTCTCCCACAGAGTCCATAAGACTGTTCTATACATCAGTGTCTCTTTTGCTGTCTCGTACACAGGGTTATTGTTACCATCTTTCTAAATTCCATATATATGCGTTAGTATACTGTATTGGTGTTTCTCTTTCTGGCTTACTTCACTCTGTATAATAGGCTCCAGTTTCATCCACCTCATTAGAACTGATTCAAATGTATTCTTTTTAATAGCTGAGTAATACTCCATTGTGTATATGTCCCACAGCTTTCTTATCCATTCATCTGCTGATGGACATCTAGGTTGCTTCCATGTCCTGGCTATTATAAACAGTGCTGCGATGAACATTGAGGTACACGTGTCTCTTTCCCTTCTGGTTTCCTCAGTGTGTATGCCCAGCAGTGGGATTGCTGGATCATAAGGCAGGTCTATTTCCAGTTTTTTAAGGAATCTCCACACTGTTCTCCATAGTGGCTGTACTAGTTTGCATTCCCACCAACAGTGGAAGAGGGTTCCCTTTTCTCCACACCCTCTCCAGCATTTATTACTTGTAGACTTTTGGATCGCAGCCATTCTGACTGGTGTGAAATGGTACCTCATAGTGGTTTTGATTTGCATTTCTCTGATACTGAGTGATGTTGAGCATCTTTTCATGTGTTTGTTAGCCATCTGTATGTCTTCTTTGGAGAAATGTCTATTTAGTTCTTTGGCCCATTGTTTGACTGGATCATTTATTTTTCTGGAGTTGAGCTGTAGGAGTTGCTTGTATATTCTCGAGATTAGTTGTTTGTCAGTTGCTTCATTTGCTATTATCTTCTCCCATTCTGAAGGCTGTCTTTTCACCTTGCTAATAGTTTCCTTTGATGTGCAGAAGCTTTTAAGGATAATTAGGTCCCATTTGTTAATTTTTGCTTTTATTTCCAATATTCTGGGAGGTGGGTCATAGAGGATCCTGCTGTGATGTATGTCAGAGTGTTTTGCCTATGTTCTCCTCTAGGAGTTTTATAGTTTCTGGTCTTACGTTGAGATCTTTAATCCATTTTGAGTTTATTTTTGTGTATGGTGTTAGAAAGTGTTCTAGTTTCATTCTTTTACAAGTGGTTGACCAGATTTCCCAGCACCACTTGTTAAAGAGATTGTCTTTCATCCATTGTATATTCTTGCCTCCTTTGTCAAAGATAAGGTGTCCATATGTGGGTGGATTTATCTCTGGGCTTTCTATTTTGTTCCATTGATCTATATTTTTGTCTTTGTGCCAGTACCATACTGTCTTGATAACTGTGGCTTTGTAGTAGAGCCTGAAGTCAGGTAGGTTGATTCCTCCAGTTCCATTCTTCTTTCTCAAGATCGCTTTGACTATTCGAGGTTTTTTGTATTTCCATATAAATTGTGAAATTATTTGTTCTAGCTCTGTGAAGTATACTGTTGGTAGCTTAATAGGGATTGCATTGAATCTATAAATTGCTTTGGGTAGTATACTCATTTTCACCACATTGATTCTTCCAATCCATGAACATGGTGTATTTCTCCATCTGTTAGTGTCCTCTTTGATTTCTTTCACCAGTGTTTTATAGTTTTCTATATATAGGTCTTTAGTTTCTTTAGGTAGATATATTCCTAAGTATTTTATTCTTTCCATTGCAATGGTGAATGGAATTGTTTCCTTAATTTCTCTTTCTGTTTTCTCATTATTAGTGTATAGGAATGCAAGGGATTTCTGTGTGTTGATTTTATATCCTGCAACTTTACTATAGTCATTGATTAGTTCTAGTAATTTTCTGGTGGAGTCTTTAGGGTTTTCTATGTAGAGGATCATGTCATCTGCAAATAGTGAGAGCTTTACTTCTTCTTTTCCAATTTGGATTCCTTTTATTTCTTTTTCTGCTCTGATTGCTGTGGCCAAAACTTCCAAAACTGTGTTGAATAGTAATGGTGAAAGTGGGCACCCTTGTCTTGTTCCTGACTTTAGAGGAAATGCTTTCAATTTTTCACCATTGAGGATAATGTTTGCTGTGGGTTTGTCATATATAGCTTTTATTATGTTGAGGTATGTTCCTTCTATTCCTGCTTTCTGGAGAGTTTTTATCATAAATGGATGTTGAATTTTGTCAAAGGCTTTCTCTGCATCTATTGAGATAATCATATGGTTTTTATTTTTCAATTTGTTAATGTGGTGTATTACATTGATTGATTTGCGGATACTGAAGAATCCTTGCATCCCTGGAATAAAGCCCACTTGGTCATGGTGTATGATCTTTTTAATGTGTTGTTGGATTCTGATTGCTAGAATTTTGTTAAGGATTTTTGCATCTATGTTCATCAGTGATATTGGCCTGTAGTTTTCTTTTTTGTGGGATCTTTGTCAGGTTTTGGTATTAGGGTGATGGTGGCCTCATAGAATGAGTTTGGAAGTTTACCATCCTCTGCAATTTTCTGGAAGAGTTTGAGCAGGATAGGTGTTAGCTCTTCTCTAAATTTTTGGTAGAATTCAGCTGTGAAGCCGTCTGGACCTGGGCTTTTGTTTGCTGGAAGATTTTTGATTACAGTTTCAATTTCCGTGCTTGTGATGGGTCTGTTAAGATTTTCTATTTCTTCCTGGTCGAGTTTTGGAAAGTTGTACTTTTCTAAGAATTTGTCCATTTCTTCCACGTTGTCCATTTTATTGGCATATAATTGCTGATAGTAGTCTCTTATGATCCTTTGTATTTCTGTGTTGTCTGTTGTGATCTCTCCATTTTCATTTCTAATTTTATTGATTTGATTTTTCTCCCTTTGTTTCTTGATGAGTCTGGCTAATGGTTTGTCAATTTTATTTATCCTTTCAAAAAACCAGCTTTTGGTTTTGTTGATTTTCTGCTATGATCTCTTTTGTTTCTTTTGCATTTATTTCTGCTCTAAGTTTTAAGATTTCTTTCCTTCTACTAACCCTGGGGTTCTTCACTTCTTCCTTTTCTAGTTGCTTTAGGTGTAGAGTTAGGTTATTTATTTGACTTTTTTCTTGTTTCTTGAGGTGTGCCTGTATTGCTATGAACTTTCCCCTTAGGACTGCTTTTACCGTGTCCCACAGGTTTGGGGTTGTTGTGTTTTCATTTTCATTCGTTTCTATGCAAATTTTGATTTCTTTTTTGATTTCTTCTGTGATTTGTTGGTTATTCAGCAGCGTGTTGTTCAGCCTCCATATGTTGGATTTTTTAATAGTTTTTCTCCTGTAATTGAGATCTAATCTTACTACATTGTGGTCAGAAAAGATGCTTGGAATGATTTCTATTTTTTTGAATTTACCAAGGCTAGCTTTATGGCCCAGGATGTGATCTATCCTGGAGAAGGTTCCATGTGCGCTTGAGAAAAAGGTGAAATTCAGGACTCAGCCTCTGACAGCAAAGAAGGAGGAAGGCTTTTTGTCTTGTGTGATGGTCCTACAAGGCCTCTCCTCTGACCTGGGGGAGGTGATGGTCTTGGGAACCTAACAGAGATAGATTCTACCATCCAGTGAGCAAGAACAGCTTTGGAGTCTCCATGGAAAGAGCCACAGGACAAGTAAGACAGAATTACATGATGATGACAATCAAATGACTGCTGTTTCCCAGGACCCCTTTGCTTCAGTTGGGGCCAGAAGTTGTTCAGAAGGACCCAGGCCTCCTTTATTGGATTTCAGAGAGAAGAAATACAGCTCCATCCACCAGAACATCGACACAAGCTTCCCTAACCAGGAAACCTTGACAAGCCACCTGTACAAACCCACACACAGTGAGGAAACGCCACAATAAAGAGAACTCCACAAACTGCCAGAATACAGAAAGGACACCCCAAACTCAGCAATTTAAACAAGATGAAGAGACAGAGGAATAGCCAGCAGATAAAGGAACAGGATAAATGCCCACCAAACCAAACAAAAGAGGAAGAGATAGGGAATCTGCCTGATAAAGAATTCCGAATAATGATAGTGAAATTGATCCAAAATCTTGAAATTAAAATGGAATCACAGATAAATAGCCTGGAGGCAAGGATTGAGAAGATGCAAGAAAGGTTTAACAAGGACTTAGAAGAAATAAAAAAGAGTCAATATATAATGAATAATGCAATAAGTGAAATTAAAAACACTCTGGAGGCAACAAATAGTAGAATAACAGAGGCAGAAGATAGGATTAGTGAATTAGAAGATAGAATGGTAGAAATAAATGAATCAGAGAGGATAAAAGAAAAACAAATTAAAAGAAATGAGGACAATCTCAGAGACCTCCAGGACAATATTAAACGCTACAACATTCGAATCATAGGGGTCCCAGAAGAAGAAGACAAAAAGAAAGACCATGAGAAAATAATTGAGGAGATAATAGTTGAAAACTTCCCTAAAATGGGGAAAGAAATAATCACCCAAGTCCAAGAAACCCAGAGAGTCCCAAACAGGATAAACCCAAGGTGAAACACCCCAAGACACATATTAATCAAATTAACAAAGATCAAACACAAAGAACAAATATTAAAAGCAGCAAGGGAAAAACAACAAATAACACACAAGGGAATACCCATAAGGATAACAGCTGATCTTTCAATAGAAACTCTTCAAGCCAGGAGGGAATGGCAAGACATACTTAAAATGATGAAAGAAAATAACCTACAGCCCAGATTATTGTGCCCAGCAAGGATCTCATTCAAGTATGAAGGAGAAATCAAAAGCTTTTCAGACAAGCAAAAGCTGAGAGAATTCAGCACCACCAAACCAGCTCTCCAACAAATACTAAAGGATATTCTCTAGACAGGAAACACAAAAATGGTGTATAAATTCGAACTCAAAGCAATGAAGTAAATGGCAACGGGATCATACTTATCAGTAATTACCTTAAACGTAAATGGGTTGAATGCCCCAACCAAAAGACAAAGACTGGCTGAATGGATACAAAAACAAGACCCCTACATATGTTGTCTACAAGAGACCCACCTCAAAACAGGGGACACATACAGACTGAAAGTGAAGGGCTGGAAAAAGATTTTCCATGCAAATAGGGACCAAAAAAAAGCAGGAGTAGCAATACTCATATCAGATAAAATAGACTTTAAAACAAAGGCTGTGAAAAGAGACAAAGAAGGTCACTATATAAGGATCAAAGGATCAATCCAAGAAGAAGATATAACAATTATAAATATATATGCACCCAACACGGGAGCACCGCAGTATGTAAGACAAATGCTAACAAGTATGAAAGGAGAAATTAACAATAACACAATAATAGTGGGAGACTTTAATACCCCACTCACACCTATGGATAGATCAACTAAACAGAAAATTAACAAGGAAACACAAACTTTAAACGATACAATAGACCAGTTAGACCTAATTGATATCTATAGGACATTTCATCCCAAAACAATGAATTTCACCTTTATACTTATTTATTTTTACATTAGGTCCTTTATCTAATTTAAATATAACCACATAATTTTTCAAATATTAGAAGAAAGTTCCTTCAAATGCTAACAGTGATCAGTCTGGAATTATTGGTAATCTCATCTTTATTTTTTTCTTATATTGCTATACAACTATAGAGTTCCCAAATTTTCCTCATGACCATGAATTTGTCTTTTTATAAATATATCAATATACATACATTGATCGGAGAAGGCAATGGCACCCCACTCCAGTACTCTTGCCTGGAAAATCCCATGGACATAGGAGCCTGGTAGGCTGCCGTCCATGGGGTCGCTAAGAGTCAGACACGACTGAGCGACTTCACTTTCACTTTTCATTTTCCTGCATTGGAGAAGGAAATGGCAACCCGCTCCAGTGTTCTTGCCTGGAGAATCCCAGGGACAGGGGAGCCTGATGGGCTGCCGTCTATGGGGCCGCACAGAGTCGGACACGACTGAAGCAACTTAGCAACAACATACATTGATATATATATATGAATATTCAAGCATGATAAAATACACACTATCTATGTGTGTGTGTGTGTGTGTGTGTGTGTTTCATCATACTTAAATGCTCACCCTCTCTGATGAAATAGTCCTAGGTCATATACTGCATTGCTATAAGCAAAGTTTATTTGCTGTGAATATATTATACAGACATTTTTATTAACAGGGGGTTCTGGTTAGACAGAAAGCCAGATGATAGAAAGTATGTGATTCCTTCATAAGGCTGCTGAATTTGCTGAAAAGCACAAAAATTGGGCACCTTAGAACTGACTGAGACACTAGAGATCATCTACTCCAGTGCTTTCCAATATTTTTTCTTTTAAAAGAATTCCTTCTTTTATAAAAATCCTAGGAGAACCTGCAATGTATAAAACCAACATCTGAGCAACTGCTCTGGTTGAAGTGATGGAGGCAGGTTAGAATTCCACCCACTTGATCTGAGGACACATGGGGCTCAGTGGAAAACCAACTGAGGACCATTTGAAGCAGGATAATTTATGGATCCATTAACTTGTACTTGTTTAATTTATATTTTTTCCAAGCAGACCTTAGCTGTTCGGTCTGCTATCACAGAAAAACACAGACTGGATGGCTTATGCATGCTAAGTCACTTCAGTCGTGTCTGACTCTTTGCGATCCTATGGACTGTAGCCCGCCAGGTTCCTGTGTCCATGGGATGCTCTAGGCAAGAACACTGGAGTGGGTTGCCATGCCCTCCTCCAGGGGATCTTCCTTAGGGATCTTCCTTATCCAGGGATTGAACCTGGGGCTCCTGAATTGCAGGCAGATTCATTACTGCTGAGCCTGGCAAAGCAATAAAGCTACCCTTTTTATAAGCAACAAAACTTTTATAAGCAACAAAAATTTATTTCCCACTGTTCTGGAGGCTGGGAAGTCCAAGATGAAGGTACCCATTCCAGATTCAGTGTCTCATGAGAGTCCATTTGCTGATGCACCTGTCTTTTCATTGTGTGGTTACATGGCAAAAGAGAGCTCTCTGAGATCCCTTTTATTTTTTTATTATTCATTTATGGCTATGCTGGGTCTTTGTAGCTGCACGTGGGCTACTCTGTAGTCGTGCTGTACGAGCTTCTCACTGTGGTGGCCTCTCTCGTTGTGGAACACGGGCTCTAGGTATATGGGCTTCAATAGTTGCAGCTTTGTGGCTCTAGGGTGCAGGCTCAGTAGTTGTGGCATAAGGGCTTAGTAGCTCCTCAGCCTGTGGAATCTTCCTGGATCAGGGACTGAACCTATGTCCCCAGCACTGGCAGGTGGATTCTTAACCACTGGACCATGAGGAAAGTCCCTGGGATCTCTTTTGTAAGGGCACTAATCCCACTCATGAGGGCTCCACCTTCATGAGCTAATCATCCAAAAGTCCCCACCTTCTAACATCATCACATTGGGGATTAGGTTTCAACATGTAAGTTTGGAGGGAACCCCTTCAGTCTCTGGCAGTAGACCCTTTTGTTTCAGGAGGAGTCAATGTTGGGAAGCTCAAAGCCCAAAGCTGAAGTTCCCCACACGATGCTTCTCGACCTGGATTTTGCTAAAAGCACTTTGACAAGATCACACCAAGTGTAGCAGGAAGGAAGCACTGAGGAAAGAACCCCCCAGACTGGGGATCAAATGGGGTCAGTGGGTCCAGAACCTCAGACCTGGTTCCCTGAGGTGGTTAAGCCTCATGGAGGAAGGGCTATGTGTGCACCCATGGTGAGTGGGTACCAGGCATGGGGGCCATCAAGGCCACCAAAGTTTCCTTGCTGTATGTATGGTACCTAAAGAAACCATACTGTCTAGAAAACGGGCATCTTTGAGGTGGCACTACAGGCCTACATCTGCATCATAGATGGATTCTTTACCAAATGAACCACCAGGGAAAAGGAAGAAAGAGCAGAAAGAGTGTGGTCAGTAGAATAACAGCACTCCAATGTCCATGCCCTAATCTGGACCTTGTGAATATGGTATTTTGTATGGCCAAAAGGACTTTGCAGATGTAATCAAGGATCTTGAGTGGATTAGTTATCCTAGATTATCCAGATGGGCCCAGTGCAACCACAAGTGTCCTGATATGGCAGATTGGAAACAAGAGAGTCAGAGATGTTTCAATGGAAGCAGAAGTCACAGTGATGTGAAGGAGACCCTGAGCCAAGGACTGCGGACAGCTTCTGGGAGCTGGAAAAGGCAGGAAACAAATGAGCCTCCAGAAGGAATGCAACCCTGTCAATATTTTGATTTTTTTTTAATTAGGTTATAGTTGCCTTATAATTTGGTGTCAGTTTCTGCTGTACAACTAAGTGAATTGATGCCATGCAGGACCCAGTGGGGATCCTGAGCACAAGGCCTTTCTGTGTCCCCCTTTTCTTTGATTACAAGAAACAGCCTCCATTCAGCCTCCGTGACCTTCCTAGAGTTCCAATAGGCAGATTCAAGCAGTTGTTAATGGGGGAAGAGAGGGTATGTGAGGGGGAGACCCTGGTAGCTCAGCTGATTAAGAATCTGCCTGCAATGCAGGAGACCCTCGTTCAATTTCTGGGTCGGGAAGATCCCCTGGAGAAGAGATAGTTTACTCCAGTATTTTTAGGCTTCACTGGTGGCTCATCTGGTAAAGAATCCAGGGATGTGAGACCAGGGAGAAACAAACATTCAAGAGTAGACATGGGGCAAGATCCTGTTTCCCTATCAAGGGATATACACAATATCTTTGAGCTATTTTGCAGATACTGAAACCCCTACCTGTGGGAGAAGCTAATGATTAATGATGGTAGGCTTCCCACAAGCATGTAGACCCCAGACTAGCTGGACCTGAAGGCTGATGATGCTGACTCCTACTTACCTCACCATCAACCCATCAGAAGAATGTCCACGAGCTGACCACGCCCTCTTTGAACAATTTCTATAAATTTTTTACGATTTCCCCAAGTGGGGACACCCGGTTTTGAGGCCATTAGCCCACTCTGGCCCCTTTCGCCTGGCAAAGCAATAAAGCTACCCTTTCCTACTTCACTCAAAACTCGTGTCTCCGAGATTCAATTTGGCACTGGTGTTCAAAGAAGCAGAGATTTTGGCATCAGAATCAACCATATGTATAGTATATCCCCTTCCTCTTGGACCTCCCTCCCAACCCCTCATCCATCTAGCTCATCACACAGCCCTGAACTGAGCTTCCTGTGCTATACAGCAGGTTTCCACCAGCTATCTATTTTACACATGGTAGTGTGAGTGAGTGTGTGTGTGTGTGTGTGTGTGTGTGAGTCACTCAGATGTGTCTGACTCTTTGCAATCCCATGGACTGTAGCCTGTCAGGCTTCTCTGTCCATGGAATTCTCCAGGCAAGAATACTGGAGTGGGTAGCCATTTCCTTTTCTGAGGGATCTTCCAGACCCAGGGATCGAACCCAAGTCTCCTACATTGCAGGGAGATTCTTTACCATCTGAGCCGCAGGGGAAGCCCCAGTAGTCTATATATATCAATGCAACTCTCCCAATTTGTCCCACCTACCCCCAACACCTTGATTTTGTTAGTGAGATTTTTGATCTACAAAACTGTTAGATAATATTAATAAATCTGTGTTGTTTGAAGCCAGAAAGTTTGTGATAATTTGTTACTGTGGCAACAGGAAAGCTATGTAGAAAGGAAGAAAGGGGGAAGGGAAGAAACATGAAATGGAGAAGACTGGGAAAAAGGAAAAGTCAGTCGTGTTTCCTGGGGCTCGGCTGACAAAGCCTCTCCAGGGCTGTGGTCTCCCAGCACCCAGTCCTTCTCAGTTCCCAGTAGGCAGTGAGTTCCCTGAATCAGTATCAGCAAGCACAATCACACAGCAACCCTCCTGACTTGCCAGGCACTATTCTATATACTTTGCTTATTTACATTAACCAGTTTAGTCCTCACAATACTATAAGGAAAGTGTAATAAAGTGGGGCAGGACTGCAGTGGTTCATTCATGCTCATTAGCCAGAAGGATCATCACTCCATTCCCTGAAAGACTTGGGGAAGGATGAAACAGGATCAGAGGTTGAAATTGAGTGCCCCTAAAACCAGTTCCTCTATCCAAGTTTATGATTAACTTCTATAACCAAAACATTATTCCCCTTCTGTCCAACACCTGTTGTCCTCAAGATAGGGGAATATCAAAGAAAATGAGGGATTATAATAGGGGTGGGGCAGATGCATGACTGTTAGTACAAGACCATTATCAGGAGACCCTTCGTGGTCCCACTCCGCCAACGGTCAGTATTGCGATGCTTCTCTTAATGCAAGTTCCTGGGCCCAGCACACAGTGAGGCCAAACAAACCAAAACGTCAGAGCTGGCAGCAGAGAAAAGTTTATTGCAGGGCCAAGCAAGGAGACCAGGAAGTGGTTCAAGCCCTAAAAAGACTTGAGCTCCCCTGAAAAAGCGTTTTTTAAAAGCCAGGTTGGGGGTGGGGAGTTGCAGAGTACGTGATCAGATCGCGCACAATCCTCTGATTGGCTGATGGTGAAGGAACAGGGTAATGTCACCAGTCCTTAGGCTCCAGGAGGCCTGGGGCTGTGTGCACATGGTCGTCAAGTAGTTAACATCTTCCATTTGGTGAAGCGGGAGGCACACCTGCAAAACAGCTCAGGAAGTTTGCCTCCAATGCAATCTAGACATTTCAGAGAGGAGCTGAAGCAGAGGATAAGAGAGAAGGCTAATCCAGGGAAGGTCCCACAGGGTCCTGCTTGGTTACAGTCTTTGGGTTGCTGGCCAAAGGAACCAGTCCCTGTCTGGGGGGTCCTGAGAAGCCAGAGGGCCAGCTGGGTCCCAGACACCCGGCTCCCTCAGTGACGATGACTGGGCACAGTATGGGGACCTGGCCCTCAGGGCACTGACAGCTGAGATCTGCCTCCTCAGCTGGACCTAGGCACTGGCGGGAGGACCCAGGCTCAGTCCTGGACAAACACTCCCGGGCAGGATGACCAGCCCACTCAGGGATCCCCCGCCTCATCCCTTAGCCAGGACCTAGACCTCAGAGGGCAGAAACTGATCCTTGGAACCTTGAACAAGCAAAATGAGGGGTAATAATGTTGCTTTGCTTATAGGATTTGCTAACTGCTAAAAGCCACAGGGAACCAGGGAGAAAGGATGTAATGCCTCCTCTTCCCTGTCCTGTG